>NW_006159670.1:1816925-1841923 GCF_000334495.1 Tupaia belangeri chinensis | reverse complement strand
GCCTTTCCCTATTGACAAGGATTCGCCTGCGGGGGGTCTGGTGGGCGTCACTCAGAAAGGACAAGCAGACCACCCGCCCCGTCCCGCACTGCCCGCAGGGGAGGCGCAGGCGGCACGCGGGTCCAGGTCTGGCGGAGGGAGACTCTGAGACCATAAAAAGCAGCTGGGGGACCATGGCTGCCTCCTGGTGACAGACCAGTAGCGACCTCCACGTGCAGAAGGGGGAGCAGAAAGGACGCCGCTGTCCTCGGACAGCTGGTGTGGCCCGCGGCTGAGAATGGCAAGAACAAAGCAATTCTATAAATCACTGCGGAATGTGGGCCAGGCCAAGGGCAGTGCTGCTGAAACCCCCGCGACGCAGGAGGCTGAGGCAGGAAGGCCGTGAGTTCCAGCCCAGCCTGGGCAACAGCAAGACCCCATCTAAAAGAGGAACAAGCGAGAGAGGACAGATGGGCCAGCAGCAATGACACCGAGAAGACAGAAGAGCTTTGAAGACCGAAGGTAGCGGCGGCGGGAGTGTCACAACAGCGAGCGCGGGCTCTCCAGAACTCCAGGGCGGGCTCGGTTCCTGCTCTGCTTCAGGCTAAGGTCACCGTTCCCTGCCTGTGGCCTGTGGGCGCGTTCTTTCACCTGGCATTCTTAAGGTCACGTGTCCATGTGATGTATACATATTACATGGCCGAGGCTCATAAATACAAGCCGCCCTCCTCCACCTCTCGCTTTCCCTTTGCTCTCTCATATTTATAGATTTATGCAGATACCAGATAGATTTTCAGTGCTGCTTCCAACCTGCTAAGATAAAGCATGCTATAGAAAGCAGGCATGAATCTGAATGCTAAGGAGAAGGAGGAATTCCCTTCCCGAGTATAAAAATAACTCAAGTCTCTTATTTATTAGCAAATAACCTGCTAATAGCCAAAATTAGAGCTTTCTTTAAGTATGCTATGAATATTTTTAAATGATGCCTATTTTAAAATCCGATAGAGAACCATTGAGCAGCTTTTGTAGAAAAACGAAGCAAGAATGTGGATAAAAGGCCGAGACTGGAACTTACTCCAACCAATTCCAGTTCCAGGCGGTCCAGGCGGGGTTCCCCAGAAGCATCTTCCCCCTGCATCTCAGGGTCACTTCAAACTGATTGGTTAGGAGGTGTTCCAGGAGCACGCGGCGGGGACCGATTGATTAGGAGGTGTTCCAGGAGCACACGGCAGGGACTGGGGAAGGGGACACGGTAGGAAGGGAGCCATGCGAGGGCGGACTTTCCGTCCGTGCCCTGGAGAACGCAGCTTCAGCGCGATCCTGCAGGAACCTCTGAAGACAGCATAGCCACTGTCCCATTAGGGACAAGGCGTCATCAGCACATGCCTGTCAGGCACTGGTTAAGAGCTGGCTCCGGCCCACAGGGGGCATCCAGCACTCGCCCCCCTTTGCCTCAAGACAGCCCTTCCCAAAGCAGAGCACTGAGGAGACAGTGGCGGAAAATGGACCTGACCCAGAGGAGCTCTGGGCCTAGTCCAGACTGCGCACGCGAGGCTGTTTTTCCCTGTACTGATTTCTGTCCTGTAAGTCTGTTCTCAGGGCCTCTCCTGCTAATTTAAAGGAAATAGAGGGGCTAGCAGGTGGCCTGGTGGTTAAAGAGCTGGGCTCCCACATGGCTAACCACAGTTCGAGTCCCGGACCTGGCAGCTTGCTTTCTCACTTTCTCTCTCTCTCTCTGTCTCTCTCTGGTCAAATTAAAAATAATAATATTTTTTAAACTTGAATAAAATAATTCCTTAAAACATAAATAAGTGAGACAGAACACACACACTGTCACATCTTGAGAGCAGATTTCACTTGCATACACCAACGCGAGTTCATCGATACAGTCACATAAACAAGTTCAGCTGCGACAGGAAGCTGATGTTAGCGCCGAGTGTCGGAGACCCTGCTCCCTCCTCAGTCACCGCCGCGTGTGCCCGTCTTCCCAAGACACTCTGTCAGGTGTTTTTCTGAAACTGTTCCTACCGCACTCAGAAATATCAGTCCTTGGAGAAGTAATATTTATCAAGCTATTATGGTGTCCTGCAGTCACAGCGGACAGCCAGCTCTGAGCGGGCAGCCTGAGGCAGGACACAGCTTATCAGGGGACTAAACAGACTCTCTCCAGGAACTTGCTCCCTCCCGACTCTGGTGCAGGAAGCAGAGAGCTGGTCTCATTTTTATTAAGAGCCTCAGCTTTCTTCCAAGAACTTGGAGAACGTTGCTACCTCCCCTCCTGCAGCTCCACATCACTGAGATGCTTGGCCGCCATCCCAATTCCCACTGCGGCAATAATCCAAATGGACGCAGGGTCAAGGTCCACGCTGGGCATGCACACCTGGGTGATCGGATTCCTGACCTGAAGGAAAGCAGCCAGCCACCATGGCAGACGTCCCTCCTAAACAGCCACAAGGCCCAGGACCTCCCAGTGCCACTGTCCTTCTCGGCCAACTGCCCACAGAGTGGCATGCCTTTCTGACGTGGGAGTGCATTTCTTTTCTATTAAAAATCCTCACTTTCCGGGACCAGCAGATGACATAATGGTTATGTCGCTGCATTCCCACCTAGGCAACATGGTTTGAGTCCCAGAGCTATTGGCTGAAAACTCACGCAGGGCATGTGTGCGTGCATGCCCAAAATCCCAAGAAAAGAATAGGAGGAGAAGGGATTGGGGAGAAGGGATTGCAGCGTGCCCATCCCCCCCAAGGGGGTGATTTCTCACTTTTTGTCTCTCTGTCTCTCTCTCCCTCCAGTAAGCGCACGTGCCCTATAGCAAAAATCTCTTTAAAAAGAAAGGGAAAACCTCCACTGTCCTATTAAAGACTTACCTTTCTCTGCTCTGCCTGTGTCTGACTTTTCCTGCTTCCTAAGGCCAGTCTCTAACCGTAGAGACCTGACCCAAAGAACCGACCACACTCCTCAGCCCCCTACCTGGCAGCAGCACTTCTCACACACACAGGCGCTAAACCACGATGCCACGTACCACCCACAGTGCTGCCACAGCAGTGTGGTGGGCTGAGGCTCTCCACACCTCCTGTCCACGGCGTGGCTCCGTCTCTGCTTGCCAACTGGACGGGGGGTCTGTGACAGCGACCGAAAGATGCCCACCTGGGGCTCCACTCAGAGTCCCCCACTGCCCGTCACTGCAGCATCAAAAGGTCCACAGGGTAGGAAGGCCTTGGGGATCCAGGCTGCTTCCCCGCCGTGCATCTTCAGTTCTCGGGGGTTGGTGCCGGTGTCTGACAGCTGCAGCACAGGAAGTGAAGACACTCCTGTCCCCAGGTGGATCTCCGTAATGCCCAGGACAGTATCACCGGCCTCCACTTCCACTGCCATCTGTCAGCCACGCAGAGCTGCCCTTGTTACGCCATGTCCCTGTTCCAGGCCGGGGACCAGGTCCAGCATGCCTGGGGAGGCCTGCCCTTCCCCGTGACTCCCCTTGACTTCGCTGCAGTGCAGGAAGCAGAGGAACCGGGTTTTTTCACTTACATTTCCCACTTGGTTTCAGATATAATTCACCCTTGGGACCAGCAGATGGCGTAATGATTATGTCACTGGACTCCCACGTAGCCAACTTCAGTTCGAGTCCCAGACTCAGTGGCTTAAACTCACTCCGGGCATGTGTGTGCGTGCCCAAGATCCTGGGAGGAGAATGGAGGAGAAGGGACTGCGGCATGGCCGAGCCATCTGTCCCGCTGGTTGGTTACCGGCTCCTCCCTCACACGCTCCGTTTCTGGCCCAAGTGCCCACCCGCATGCTTCTACACAAAACCCCGTGTCCTCCACCTTCCCACGTTGCTTATCCAGGCCCCGCCCAGCCAGCCACGCCGTTTGCCACTGCCCACCACACACAACCTCAGGGCATTCTCCTCCTCACAGGGGTGCTCTTGCACACTGCCCAGAGCCTTGCCCACGGGGGACAGTTCTCCTCACTATTGCCTTTCCAGACAGCCCTGACTGAGGATGAAGAGCAACAGCGGCTGCTTCCCACTTATGCCAACACGGAGCTACCCGTGGGTGGACCCACTGAGCATCCCGCAGTCACCAGCTGATGAAGGGGCGTCGCAGGCGCGAACTGCTAAGACCCACCCAAGCAGAATACCAGAATTCTCTTTCCAGGGTCCTTGACAGGATGGTAAACCTGTATCAAATGAGAACATAATTTTTTTTAATCCCTTTTTCTGCTTTACATTGCACCCTCCCTAACCGGCACTCTGAGCATGCACTCCCAGGCACACTCTCCTAGTTTTGGACACATAATCCCTTCCCCTCTTCAGCAAGCCTAGCCTTTTCCCGCCGAGTCCCGAGGAGACTGACCTGAGGTACTGTCCAGTGACCAGGAGGAGACATGCAGACAGAGGCTGAGCGGCCACTGTCACCCAGCGGCAATTCTCCCAGGCTGCTCCACGGTGCTCGAACAAAAGGAGGCACAACCGCAGCAGTGCTCGAAGGGCCCTGGGGATCCGTGTGCCCTAATGCACCTGCCAGCTCTCTCCATCCCAAGTCTCAGGGTCCTAGTCCCTCCCTAAGTGGGGCTTCGTCAGAAAACCTGGCCCGCCTTTTCCAAAACTCTATCACTCTGAAATCGAGTCCTGTGCCAGGCTTTCGGCCTACCACCCTTCAAGCAGCAGGGCACGAGGGTCTCCGGATGCCGCCAGGACGCTCTCTGACTCGCACTTTAATCTGAGCTGGCGCTCGGTTGCCGTAATCGTGAAGAGCCACGGGCACCTTGTTACATCCTTCAAACACGAGGGCCCCGGACCCTCAACTGCCAGGGGAACCGAACCAGCCAGCGCTCCTCCTCTGCTGTGTCCCGCCCCAGCTCACCACAAGGGAAAGACTTGACAATCGCAGAGCCGCTGCACGCCGGGGCCGTCCGCCAGCACCCACCACCTATGAGAACGACTCGGCGCCGGCCAGTGTGGGTGATCCAACTTCAGACGCCCGAGAGCCCTTCCCAGGACCCTTCTCCTGCTACCAACCTTCATCGCTCAGGTTCTCTGGAAACAGAGTCTGAACCAGAGATTTAAATCTGTGGGTGGGGCCAGCAGGTGGCATGGTGGTTAAGGGTGCTGGACTCCCCACGTGGCCGACCGAGGTTTGAGTCCCAGACCTGGTGGTTTGCTTTCCCACTTTTCCTTCTCTCTCCCATTCTGTCTCTCTCTGGTCAAATTAAAAAATAAGTAGATAAATAAAGTTAAGTAAAATCATTTGGGCAAGGGAGATCTGGGCAACAAAACAGCATCCAGCAAATTCCCAACCAATGACTGTTCAAACATGAGTCTGCTTTCACAGTGTTTAAAATATCTATTTCAACATGAAGATATTGAAATGGGAGCTTTGCCTACCAGAAATCCAAAAGATGATGCCCAACTATGAAAAGAAAGATATCATTTTCACAGCATGGACTTAGAATGAATCCAGATGGTGTTGGCTACAAACCGAAAAAGTGTGGCGTCCACGGACCAGCAACAGGAACGAAGTCTAAGAAACCTTAGCTCGATGACCTAGGAGAAGGGGTGGGAACCCAGCGGCCAACCGCACCGCCCCAGCCATCTCCCAGCCGTGAGACAGCACAATGACTAGGGCAAGCATTAATAGGTAACTCTTAAAATAGGGATTCCAAATAACGTGTCCCTACTTTTAACTTTACATAAGGCTAAGCTTAAAGCACCTCATAATTAATTAGATCAGAAAATTAATGTACTCTATAAATTCTAAAGAGAAAATGTGCAAAGAAGTATTTTGGAGACAGTTTTAGTTCAGATTTCTGTTTGAATTCATAAAGCTCCCTTCTGGTTTCCAATCTGTCATGAGAAAAAGTACCTAATTGGCTGCAATTTCAGAATTGGTGCAAAACAGAAACAGTCCAACGGCCAGTAATAGAGAGAAAATGCCTTTCTTCTTCACCAAAAACTAGGTTTGCATCCAAAGACACAGGCTTTGAAAGATGCATTATTTATGTAGCACTGAGAATGCGGAGTGCAGGCTCTGCTCAAGAGCTTTCCTGCTTTGTGTTATCAAAATGACATTGTGCTTCCCGGCCACACTCCCTACATAATAGGCTTGCTATTTCCACTTCAAGTGTTTAGACCTTTTTCTTAGAGGGCAAAGGAGGGGTCACAGAGTGGAGTGCTCTGAGCCTTTCAATTTGGAAACTGTCCAAATAAAGAACGGATACAGCACGGCTTTTTTTTTAAGTATGACCTTGAGCAAACGTTGATATTTCCACATTTCAGTTTAAAGATCAGAAATTTTCAGCATTAATAGGGAGAAAAAGAGTAAATTCTTCACGATTCCAGCGTACTCCCGAGAGATACACTATTATCAACATTTCTGTCTGGTCACATATTAAGAAGAAATGCAGCTGCTGACGTAAGAAAGAAGCAAACATGACTGTAAGGACAAGTTTACACCCCAACACACACTAAGTTTTTGATATTGACACATGCTTTTCCGAAAGAAAAAGGTAACTAAAAATACCCGAGCTTCAGGGGCCAGCAGGTGGCGTGGTAATTAAGGTGCTGGACTCCCACACGCTGACCGTGGCTCCAGTCCCAGACCCAGTGGCTTGAAAATCACACCAGGTGCATGCGCAGCATGGCCGCCACCCCACCCCCCGGGGAGAGGGGATTTCTCACCTCTCTCTTTATATCTCTGTCTCTCTCTGGCAAGCACTTTCACCCTATCACAAAACCCTAAAAAGACTGAATACTCTAATCTCTACACCAAAAACTGTAGTATAGAAAACATAAAGTACCTTGGATATCACTACATAAATACAGTACATTCAAAAATATGAGATTTAATGCTAAAGGGACTAGAAAACTTTACAGATGAGGAGACGTAAAATTGGGATCAGAGGGATTTGAGCTGGATAGCAACTTGAAACCCACAGGATTTTACTTTTAAATAGAGCTCCTGTGCTTGCCAAAGAAAGAGAGAAAGAGAGATTGAAAAGGCGCCCCCCAGGGGACTGGCCACGCCGCACTCCCTTCTCCTCCACGCCCTTCCCCTCCAGGATTTTGGGCACACACACATGCCCGGGCTGTCTTTCAAGCCACTGCTGAAACATCCGGTCGGCCATGTGGGACCCGGCTGCCTTAACCTCTACATCACCTGGCCAGCCCAGACCCACAGGAATTTGACTTGACCATTCCCTATTAAAGGTAATGTTCACGAGCTAGTCAGAGTTACTCATCACTAAGATTTCTGGATAGTAGATGCCAGGGTAAAATAAAAAATTTCTTGGGGGCAGAGTAATCTCCAACCAACTCAAAGCCTGAACCACGCTTGCCGAGAATTGTTGGCTATCCCGTGAAGTTGAATCCAGGCTCTTACATACATCCCCCAGCTGTTTCTCAAGAAATGCCAGTGCTGGCCACCGAGATGTCCACCACTGGTACTCCCCGGCCGTGGGGAGACAGTTGTCTGTCAGGTAAGCGGCATTGTAACCAATTGTCACGTTTTGGAATAAAACTAACTTAGACCTCTGCTTTACAACAGTTTGAGAAATACAGGTCAATAAAATAGCTTAACTTTTTAAATGGAGAGTTCTAAATAGGGCCAGACAGTGGCATAGTGGTAACACATTGCTCTGCAATGGTGGATGTAAATGGGAAGGTTGCAGGTTCGAATCCTGAGTCCTTCCTGCACAGATGCTCCCACAATCCAGATGGCTGAAGCTGGAGGTGAATTGTGGCATGAAAATCCTCAAGGTGCCTGTTCTCCCTATCCACCATGGACTCGAGACACAGAGTGGTGGCTATTAAAAGACTCTAGTCTAAATAAGTTTAGCAAAGAGGGTGCTGGGGATTCAAGATAACTCGGATACAGCAGTCTCTTCCACTGTGTGTATTTTGAGTGGAAGGTCAGATTACAAACAATACAATATTTTAAAGTAAATGGAGGACATTTTCTCAGCAAATGTCACTGTACATATTTATGATGGAAACTTTTGTGAATGTACAGTGGACAGGAAAGGATGGACATACACACAGCAGGACTTCCCCAAGTGAGCACATCTCTAAGAAGGAAGTTAAAGATGTACTTGGACAGGGAACCAGCAGTTAGCGTAATGGCTATGTCGCTGGACTCTCACGTAGTCGACCGCGATTCGCGTCCTGGACCTGGTGGCTTAAAACTCACACCGGGCGCATGTGCGTGCGTGCCCAAGATCCTGAGAGGAGAATGGAGGAGAAGGGATTGTGGCATGGCCATCCCCCCTGGGGGGTGATTTCTCGCTTTCTGTCTCTATGTCTCTGTCTGTCTGGCAAGCGCACACGCCCTACAGTGAAAACCTCTCCAAAAAAAGACGTCCTTGGACACACAAAGCATAGTGGTAAGAGTTCTTACGTAGGACGCCGGGCACACGAACCCAGTGGGCTTGTCTTGCTTCTCTGGGAAGGTTATAGGAGACTGCAGTGCCCTGTGCCTGAGGACCCGACTGCCAGGTCACCTGAGGGGTTTTCCAGCAGATCTGGGCCATTATTACACAGGGTGGCCTCTAATGCTTCTCTCTCTCTCTCTCTCTCTCTCTGTTTCTCTCTTTCCTTCTTACTGGAAAAATAAAACTTTTTAAAATTTTTCTAAATAAATATAAGAAACTCTCTTGTTATAGTTCATATGACACCTCTATAAGACAGAAGCATCCATGTCAAGGTCCAGGGGAAAACCATCCCTCCAGAAGGGACTACGGTGTACAGCGACCACAAGGGACCGTGGGAAGTGTGACAAGAGCTGCTTCAGTAGAAGGGCGTGGACAAAAGCCCCATTCCAACCAGCAGGGGGAGAAAATAAGGAGTCCACAAGAATAGGCACCCCTTCCGAGGAGCGTAAGGAGTGTTTCTGCGAAGCAGGGATGAAACTAGGGCAGTCCCTGCAGGCAGAGACCCCGATACTGGAAGGAGTGTGGCACATTCAAGGTCAAAGAACTCCAACAAGGTTATCGTGAAAAGAGCAGGAAAGGAAGCAGAAGAGGTGGTCCCAGCGCTAGGAGAATGAGACTGTGTGAGGGTCTCTACACCCGGTCAAGGAGACTGGACTGCATTCATGTGTAATGACGTTTAGGAGTGTTTTAAGCAAGGGTGACGTGATCTGATTTATGCTTTAGAGAGATTACTGAGGATGAAACGTGAAGACTCCCCAGGACCTGGGCGTTGCTAAAGCTATGGGATTAGGTGAGATCTAGAAGGACGAGAACCTGGATAAGCAAAGAACAGAACAGAACCAAAGACTGAGCTTTAGAGGACTCTCGCTTTCAGAGTCTGGTGGAGGAGAGATAGAAACCAGCAACGAGACCGAAAAGGGGCCATGCGAACGGCGGGGGAAGCAGGCTGAGGGTGTCACTGGAGCCTGGAGAAGAAAGCATTTTATCAACAGTGTCAGCTGCTTGACAGGCCAGTTGGGGCAAGGAGAGAGAGTGACAATTGACTCTGACAATGATATAAATCATAGGTGACCTTGGGAAGTGTGACAAGAGCTGCTTCAGGAGAAGGATTTGGACAAAAGCCCATTCCAACCAGCAGGGAAAGAAAATGAAGATGAGACAGCAAGAATAGGCCCCTCCCTAGGAATGTAAGGAACGATCCTGTGAAGTGGAGGTGAGACCGGGGCAGTCCCTATAGGCAGACAGCAGCCACGGGATATTCGTCCATGCACGATAATGAGACATTGTATAGGCTGTCAAAAAATGATGCTTTATAATCTGCTAACCACCATTTAGTCAGCATTTACACTGTACCAAGCACGGGTTCGCATATTTTCTTGTATTGCTGGTTTAATGATCAAAAGTTGCCATTTGGGGGACCAGCATAACGTTTACATCACTGGACTCCCACATAGTCAACCATGGTTCGAGTCCCAGACCCAGAAGCTGGATGGCAGGTGCATGTGTGTGCCAAAAATCTCAAGAGGTGAGGGACTGCGGTGTGGCCATCTGCCCTGAGGGGCGATTTCTCACTTTCTGTCTCTCTGTCTCTCCAACGAGCGCAGGCGCCCTATAGCAGAAAGTACCACCATTTCAGAGTTGTTCTTACTAAAGCGCAGAGCAATCAACTAACTGTCCAAAGTCACAGTGCTGGGAGGGTTAAAAGCCGTGATGTGAAATCTTCACCACTGCAGTGGAGGATGTGAGAAAGCAAACAGCTGCACAAAGTAACCCCCGCAAGGGTAGAAGAGGTCCCAGGGCCCACGCACAGCGCTTGGTCTTCGAAACGAACGCGGCCGGAAAGCAGGGACGGAGGCAGAGTGGGAGTGAGGGTGTGCGGCGGGAGTCTGGACCTCTCTCACGGCATCTACCACTCGCATAACTAGAAGGAGCTCTACAGCATCATTAAGGCTTCCCCTGCCCGTAGAGGGAGTCCCACAGGGGACACAGACGTGTAGCAAGCAGTGCCTTATGTGCTGAGGATGGAGGCTGGGACATAGGAACCCGTAAGGTGAGGTCCACACGCCATTGAGAAGATGAAACTGAGCACAGCGGGGACACAGAGAGAGCGGTCACTTCCGTGGGAGAAGCAGCAGCTGGAACCTCGAAGACCAAGGTCTCTCGAGTTAAAACTTGGGACACCCCTGAAGACTGAGTAGATGGAGGTAAGTGGGAGGGTGGGCGGGGTGACGGATGGCCGAGAGCTGAAGGGGCGGGACACGGGAGTAGCAGAGCTCAGAGCTCACGCCCGCCATTCCGCTTAAAGGTCTACATGATCTAGAAGCCATCCTAAAAGCCTGACATGTGGGTTCAAGGAGGACAAGGAAAGGAAGGGCTGGAGAGCCCCGCAGCTCGGCAAGACGAGGAAGGCCTGCAAAGGAACCGGGAGAAGCCGTCGGCCCACCAGGTCACAGCAGCGCCGGCGAGGACTGGGTTTCAGGAAGACTCTCAATGAATCTCGGAGTCAAAGCTGGCTTGTTAACTTCAGCCGATCAACAGAAATCATTCCGATAGATACATCACTGTTGTTTTCCCCAGCTCATAGGAAGCTGGCGTAATGAATATTCCTAACAAGGACGGAGCGGATCCCGCTGTGCCGAGGACGACCTTCACAGGAGAGCTGCTGTTGGAGACAGAGCTTCCCCTGAACTCTCCTCTGCAATTTTCTCCCCTGAACAATTCGGAGTCATTCAGAGGCACAGCTCCTCATTAACCTAGTAATACCTCCTCGTTACTACGGGCACTCGAGTCAAGTCGGAAATCTCTCCAGATAACAGTCAGAAGACTGCAGAAGAAGAGAATCTTTGGTTAAGAACAATAGCATTTTGTTAGACATCTGCACCTTCCTCTCTAAGCCTAAAAGGTAGTACAAGTCCACTTCCTCCCAGATGAAGATCTCCTTCTCTGAGGGCAGTGAGGCAGAGATCCTTAGGAAGGAGCCACTGAGGGGCTGATGAATGTGTTTGCCATTGGCCATTTCTCTGTTGTTTACTTATTTACACTCGCGCCCGGGCGCTGGCTATCAGTACAGCTTGTAAGATGAGTTCTCCCAGCATGAACGTATCTTGGTCCAGTTAAAGGTGTTCTCACACACGTTATCATCGGCAGGTAATTTTCCATTTTTCGTGTCCCTTCCACGCGTGCTTCTTTCCAGCCTTTATAGAGAAATGTCCTATCTCTAGAGACCCTCGACAGAGGCCACCTCTCCTCCTGCTCTCCGGGCCTGAGAAGCCGCTGCAGGGGTGGGGCACCTTCAATCGCGGGCTCCTATGTTTTATAAGTAGACCAGGTTTGTAAGAACTAGAAAACTCTTTCACTCGTCCAGCATGAACTTTGAGTTTCCTCAGCTCCTAAAGAGGCAGGTTAAAAGATTCCAGAGTCTCCTCCCAGTGCTGTAGCTGAAGCCGGGGCGCTTAGAGGCAGCTGTGCTTGAGGTTCAGAAGACATCCGCGTTTTCACCCGGTTCCACGTGACCAATGAACAGGGAAGCTCTAACACCCTCCTCGCTACCTCCGGGAGGGCTTCGGGGCGCGCTGCCGCCCCGCGATGTGGGAGCGCCGGTTCCCTGGGCTGCAGGCTCCCGCTCTCCCAAACGCCCCTGAGCACCCCGAGGGACCGGACTCAGCCCGTCCGCTCTCGGGGCACGTACTGTGCGCATGTCCAATTTAGTACTGTTCAGTGGCTCCACTGTCTCCTCCAGCTTCCAGGCACCTTTGGGACATAATTTCTAGGAAGGACGGAGTGTGGCTGGAAATGCTCCTGAAAGCTTTATGGTTCGGCCGTCCCGTTTTCCATTAGGAAAGAACGCTGACACTCGTCCAGGTCACGGAGGGGCACGGACACAGTGCGTCTTGGTGCGGCTTCTCCGCGGCGTCCACCCTCTATCCGCGCGTCCGACGGCCGAGAGGGCACCCAGAGGAGGGCAAACCCAGCGGAGATTGCAGCAGCGTCTTGGCCGCTTTCCTCCCGTGATTCTCTCTTTACATCCAAATCAGAGATTGCTTTAAAATAGGTCGACGGATGGGACCAGCAGTTAGCGTAATGGCTATGTCGTTGAACTCCCATGTTGTTGAACGCAGTTCGAGTCCCAGACCCGGTGGCTTAAACTCACACCGGGCACGTGTGCGTGGGTGCCCAAGATCTGAGAGGAGAATGGAGGAGAAGGGATTGCAGTGTGGCCATCCCCCCTGGGGGGTAATTTCTCGCTTTCTGTCTCTGTCTTTCTGGCAAACCCACCGCCCTATAGCAAAAAAAAACTCTCTGAAAAAAAAAACAAAAAAAACCAACAAAAAAAATAGGACAACAGATTATAAACCACTGCAGAGTAAATACCATTTTAGCACCTTGAAAGCATAAACAATGTAATTAAGTAAGACAAAAATATTCCGTGAAATAAATCCAATTACCGGCTACAACCTTGAAGGCGTGCTCGGGAGCCGCAGCATGTCCGGTCTGAGGCCGGCAGGTCACGTTTACATGCTGGGAAACTGTACGCTGGGGTTTCTGAGGGACTGAGCCCTAAACAAACCATTTTCTACTGCTTTGAGCCCAAAAGTGAGGAGTTAGGGCCTTAACTTGAACCAACAATGTCGTTTCTCTGGAATGCAAGTTTTCCACCCTTTCTTTTGCTCTTAGAGAGGAAAGGGGTGGCAGGCAGTAGAAAAAGGTGGAGTGTAGCCGGCCAAGTGCTGCAGGACGTTGGCGGAGCGCCGGAACAAAGCCTCTCCATGAATTCAAAGTCTTTTCCATGGGGCCCTGGCCGTCCACGTGCGCAGGCACGGACCGCCTAGAAGCCACGCTTTAGTTCCTGGGTCTGCAAATCCTGGTTCCAGCCTTCTTACTCCCTGTGGGCCAACGTGCCCACTTCCCATCGGCCGTCCTAATTCTCTTCTCCCAACCCTGCCGGCCCCTCACCGCTCCATGTCACGTCTTTACTGGGGCCCACTATGTGCTGAGAAGTCCACACCCTGACCACTGCGACTGCTCAGACAGACGTTGCTACGACAGGGCAGGCTGGCACCTCCGGTTCTGTGAGCTCAGTGGGACCAGGCCCCTCCAGGAGCACAGAAGGAGAGCGGAGCAGGGTTCTCGTGCCTCCAACAAGCTCACACTTGCTCCCGAGGGTGCGCTCCACCCCTGCACTCGGCCCCTCGTCCTCGCCCTGTCCCTCTGAGATCTGGCTGCTGGCCAGCTGGACCTATGCGCCCTCATGACCATCCCCTCATCTCACGGACCTGCCCTTGGCCAGGGCTGTCCCCAGAGGTATGCCTCACACCTAATTAACGTCACAAGACTGGAGGTACAAACCCAAATGCTACACCCAGACGTACTCTGCTATTTCTGCTAACGGATAAGCTGGCCAGGGGTTCGAGCCCCTAAGCAACCAATGTCTCTTCTTGACTTATGCATGCTTCATTCTTGGTGTGTAAACTGAGCCTGTGTTGCTGACTACCAGACTCTTCTCCACCCGGCCGTCCCCCGACCTCCCCTTGTAAGTAAACGCCTCTTTCTCTGCTCGACCTCCAAGCGTGTTCTTTGGGATCAGTAAACATCGTGGGCAGGCACCCCCCAGATCTGGGGGTCCCAGAAACAGCTCATGCAGTCGCTGCCTACAGCCGTGGGTATGTACACAACACCCACCCCATGTAGAAATCACCAGAATTCTTCCTGGTCATCTCTTTCACCTGGAAGACTATGGAAGGCAGACAGCCAAGTACCAGCTCAGGACATCTGCTTCGGGTGGCATCTTTTCGCTTCTGCCCTACCCTGTACCCTCGCCGTACCCGTACTTAACCTGTGGAGAAACGCTGAGGAAAAAGCAGCACTCTAAGGGACTGCCATTCGTCCCTCCTCGGGGCTGCGACTGTGCACTCGTTCTCCTGGCTAATCCGGGTCTAGCCCAAGAAGCCGTCGTCTTCACAGGCCCGGAGGCCTCTGGGAGCTCAGCCGTCGGCGTGGCGGGCTGCCTGCTCGCGGGCTGGGCTAACTAAACCAAGTCTGCCTCCCAGACACTTGTCGGTGGCTAAGAGCTCCCCCAAACAGCACACCGCTGTCTGCCCACCTCAGTTAACCCCCAGCCGTCCAGGTTTCTCGGGGAGACAACCATCTGACGACTCACGGCCGGCCGGCTGTCCGAGAGCGATGCAGCTTCAGGCACAGGTCGGTGTCCAGTCCAGCTCGGAAACCTGACCGCGACTTTGAAGGCACAGACTCCCGAGGCCGGTCGTGGGGAGGCTGTAAACTAAGGACCCTCTTTCTGGGCCCCTCATACTCAGCACCCCAAGTGCAGAACGCGCTCTGTGAGCACACGCCTGCCCTAGGAAGGAGACACGTGGCTGCTGACCCGCCTCAGCCAGCTCGGCTACCGACGGCCACCCTGGGGCAGGGCAGCTCAGCCGCCTCCTGTCAGGGCCCCGTGACTACATCGCACACAGCAGCCCCAGAGCGCCCCCATGCGTGCACACACACACACACACACACAGTGGCCCCAGCGCGTGCACACACACACACAGCAACCCTAGCGCACACACACACAGCAACCCCAGTGCGCGTGCGTGCGCGCATACACACAGCGACCCTAGCACACACACGCACACACACACACAGTGACCACAACGCGCATGCACACACACACAGCGACCCTAATACATGCACGCGCGCACACACACACACACACAGTGATCCCAGCACACACGCACACACACACACAGCAACCCCAGTGCGCGCACACACGCATACACACACAGAGCGACCCCAGCACACACGCACACACAGCGACCCCAGCACACACACACACACACACACACACACACACACGCACAGAGCGACCCCAGCACACACACGCACAGCAACTCCAGCGCCTGCACACACACACATAGTGACCCTGGCATGCACCTGCACACACACACACACACACACACACACACAGTTCCAGAGGACGCCAGGTGGCAGGCCCACTTCGCCTTCGCTCTGCAGGGTTTCTGAAGCCTCCCAGTTCAGCTGCTTCCCCTAACGTTTGAAGCTTGAGATCTCCATGTTGCCTCCCTATGAGTGAGAGGTGAGGATGGCCCATTTGGTCTTACTCATTGCTGTAATAAATTACCCACAAAAAGCTGACTGCTCGCTAGAACCGAATGGGTTACGAAGAAGCTTCCCGCGGAATAAAAGGGGGCCGCTGGGGGAAGTCTCCCAGCAGGCCGTAGGTGCTCTCTGGGACAGGGAAATTCACAGAAGGGGCAGGGTGTGGACCCACACGCCCAGGAGTCCCTGCTCAGGCTGGCCTGGCCCCCGAGGTCTCTGGGCCTCTCCGCCGGCTGCCTGAACACCCCACGGGGACGCTGCTGCCTTGGCCCCTCCACGCCAGCCCGCACCCTGACGCTGGCCGCCCTCCTCACCGCTGAAGAGCCTACAAGGATCGTGTCCTGTAAACGTGTTAGCCCCGTCAGGTGAGTGTGTGCAGACCTGAATGAGGAGAGTGAGGGGTGCTCTCTTCTCCCTAAAATCAATGACGCTTTCCTGAGTCAGAAATAAAGTAAAACCGAAATCTGCGGGTACCCTGGTTACCGGGCAACCCACAGCCCCGCTGCAGCCTGATGTGCCCAGCGGGAAGGGTGAAGTCACCAAGGAGGCCTCATGGGGAACCTCGTTAAGCTCATCCTTTCATTCACCCCGTTATGCGGGATCGAGTCAGTAACCCAGATTTCCCTGGGGCCTTTACTAGAACACCTTCTAATACGAATCAGTGTTTCTGCAAACCCCCTGGGAAAATGCGTGTCAAGGGGGAAAACAAGGAGGGGAGCAGAGAGACGGGGCCCAGGAGATTTGTGTCGTCAGCCCAGGCCTCCCTGCCTGCGGCTCCACCAGGGACTGCCTGTCCCGCTGCGGCCTCCCCCACACTGGCAGCACCCGGGGAAGAGTGCAGAGAGGGACGCTGCCCACGCCTTCTCCCCGGCCCGAGCTCGCCCCCAGGCCAAGCCCACCAGGCACGTTTGCTTCTATTACTGAACCAAGAAATAATATTCCAGGGCTGTTTTTCTTGTTGCTGTCTCAATTTGGTGATTTCAAGAAGTCATTTGGAGACAATTTGAAAGCTGCATGCGGAACTCCAAGCTAGAAAGTTTGAAAAATTGGCATTTTGCTCTCTTCCAAAGAAAAATGCTGTATTATCTCCCTAGGTTTATAGACTAAATGTCAATGATTCTTACAGCAATTCTGTTCTCCCCCAAGTAATCAGAGGCTTATCTGCTCCGGGCCTTTTAAAACTTTACTTCTTCCAGAGCCCTGTCCTTTTCATTGTTTATTTATATGTTTCTATCAGGGCTTTAAATCTGGGGAGAAAATCAAATCTAAATATTTTCCCTATTTGTCAGCACGTTTGGCTGAAAATGTTATGAGGGACAAGAACTTCAACTACAGGTGCACAGTGTAGGAAGAACGGCTAATTCCGTACCGTCATTCAACAAAATACACTCAGAAGCTAGCGAGTGTGATGCTCGGCTTTAAAAGAGAAATGAAAAATTAATGTGTCGCGGTGCGAAGGTGAACACGGCACAGTTCCGGTTCTGAGAGACCGTAAGTTCTGAAGAGAAAGACGCTGGGTGCGTGCGTTACTGTGACGCGGGGAAAGCGCACCGGGTACCAAGAGGCCCAGCTGTGAGGACCGAGACCCAGCCGTCCCGTCTCTAGCAAAGGGGAAGTCACAGAGGTCTCTGGAAAAAAATGGCACTTGAGCCTAACAGTGGGTAGGCATTTTGACACACAGCGATGGAAAGAGCACTCAAGGTGAAGCAAACTGCGCAGGGAGGTGCTGGGGTCACCCAGAAATTGACCCATGTCCAATGTGGTCAATGCGCAGGATACATGGTTGTCAATTAAAATCGTGAATTAATCATCCTGTAATAATGCTTCCCATGACCGCCCACTCATTCCACAGGTGTGTTGTCTTGTTTTGTTTTGTTTTAGGTTTTTGCCACAGGGCACATGAGCTCGCTCGAGAGAGACAGAGAGGGAAAGTGAGAAATCATCCCCCAAAGGAGAGAGCCATGCCACAATCCCTTCTCCTCCATTCTCTTCCTGGGATCTTGGGCACATCCACGCACATGCCCAGTGTGATTCCAGAGCTTGAGAACCACAGAGTCGCCATGTGGATCCAGCTGCTTTGTCCCCCATGCCAGCTGCTGGCCCCGAGTCCACAAATACTGACCAGGCGCCCATTCTTTCTGGCAATGACTTAAGAGGATTTAAAATAATATTAGCAAAAAGGCGATTCTGCAATCATTTTTTACAAGGCCCTTGGCCAGAGCTGTCGATCAAAAATCATTCTACCTACTCTAAGACTACAGTGACATTGATGTTGCTAAAAACAATGTTTGGGACCAGCAGTTGGAGCAATGGCTCTGTCACTGGATTCCCATGTAGTTGACTGTGGTTCGAGTTCTGGACCCTGTGGCTTAAACTCACACAGAGCGCATGTGCGTGCGTGCCCAAGATCCCGAAAGGAGAATGGAGGAGAAGGGACTGCGGCGTGGCCATCCCCCCTGGGGGGTGATTTCTCACTTTCTGTCTCCCTGTCTCTCTCTGTCTGTCTGGCAAGTGTACACGCCCTATAGCGAAAAACCTCTCAAAAAAAATAATAATAAAGAAGAAAAAAAAGGTGATGCTTCTATCTTTAATGGGACTTATTTGGGAGTTTTATCATCCCAATGGGGCAACAGCAGCTTGTTAGAAGAAATTGGTTCAAAGCACAAAGCTTCAATACATAAAACACTCATAGCATTCGACTTCCAAAGACAGCAATACTGTTTCCTAAGGAGCTGGGTGTTCAAGGTGTGAAGCTTAGTCGTTTCATTTCCAAGTAGCCGCTATACCAAGACACGTAAAAGCCGAGTGTTTTCCCTAATGGAAAGTTTTAAAGGCTAACAATTTTATCGAACGGCATTCTTCCATCTGTAACCTGCAAAGCGCCTAGCAGATACCCACTGCACCCGGCAGTCTTGTGAGTCAGCACCACCGCAGCCCTCTCGCTGCAGATGGCCCTAAGCGCAGCACTGCAGTTGCTCCATGTCAGAAGGCCCCGTGGGTCCCTTCCCAGAATTCGGAAGAGGGTTTGGCACTGCACTGCTCACCAGTCCGCTCGGGTAAGCACGTGGCAACTGCAGCAGCGGCCAACGGAGACACTAGCCCTGAGACCCGCAAACACCTGTGGTTGACAGGGGCTTTAGCAAGATGCACTGTGCCTCTAAACTCGAGGCCACGCAGCCTGTATTGGAGAACGCTAACCCAGCTCGGGGCATGGCTGCAGTGCTTCGGTCCAGACGGCGTGGCCACAGCAGACAGGTCGCCGTCGTCCTGGCCCAGAGCCGTCTCCCTCATGCTTCGGCTTTACCGCCTGAGCCTCCAAATGGAACGGGGACATCATCGTCGTCATCATTAGGTCATCTCTACTGCTGGGAGAGTCACCTCAGGTAGCAGGACTCTCTCTGCTGGGCACAAGATTACGTTAAAGAAAACGAATAGGAGCTCACAGTTACTGGTTGCTCGCTCTGTGACAAGCACTCTCATTGTTCACACGCGAGTTATCTCATTCACACCCAAAGACAGGTGCACCCCAAGGGGGCCATGATTAAATGCAGCGCTTTGACTCTTAGGGGGTTACGTGTGAATGTCTGGCTGGAACAAGCTCACGCGGCTCCACCTCTCCCTCCCCAGTATTTTCCAGGATTTGGGGACAAAATGGGGGCTCAGGCAGGGCCACAGCCTTGGTACGGCGTCTGGGGGAGTCGAGGAGGAGGATGGGAAAGTGGTTACTGAGGGCACCAGAAGGTCAACACGACGTCACAGCTCCTCCAGGATGAGGAGGGTAGAGGACGCAGCACGGGATCCTCACGCCTCCTCTGGGAAGAGAGAGAGGTAGCTAGGACACGCACAGCAGCATGTGAGACCGCGGGAAGCCGAGGGCCGGCCACCAGGACACATTCTCCGGTCCATTTGCATGGCTGCAAAGGTTGCATTACCTTAGGAAAGAGCGTCCTTTCTTGAACCTCACAGGCCAGTACCAGACTACGGCGGCAGGCGACCTGCTCGTGGGTGCCGACAAACCGCAGGTCTGAGGACTTGTTTGCACTCGCTCTTTTTTATTCTCACCTACTAAAGACTTTCACTTTCATCTTCAAGCTAATGCTAAACCCTCGAGTGCACTATGGTAACCTTCTCCAAAGGTCAAAAGCCCGTGGAATGTCTGACGGTCTCCCGGAACCACTCTTCCCTTCCTCTCCTCGCTGTTTCGGGCAGCGGGGACCGACACTGAGTCACCGCCGTGTCTGGGGTTGGAGACAGCCAGGAAAGACCGTTCATCATTTATTTCTTAATTATTTGAATATTTTAAGTGTTTAGCCTAACTAAAGACTAAATTCGAGGAAATGTCTGAATATTAGCAGAATGGCTCTCCTAAAACTGAAGAGCCCCATGGGACCAGCAGTTAGCGTAATGGCTATGTCGCTGGACTCCCGCATAGTCGACTGCAGTTCGAGTCCTGGACCCGGTGGCTTAAACTTACGCTGAGCACACGTGCGTGCGTGCCCAAGATCCCGAGAGGAGAATGGAGGAGAAGGGATAGCGGCGTGGCCATCCCCCGGGGGGTTATTTCTCGCTTTCTGTCTCTCTGTCTCTCTGTCTGTCTGATGAGCGCACACACCCTATAGCAAAAACCTCTCCAAAAAAAAAACCTCTAGAGCCTCTTAAGAGAAATATTTGTACTCATCACCTCTGTATTCATGCTAAGGGAAGCACGCCAGACTAGGAAAGACAGACCCGTGTGTCCCCACGCAACAAGCACAGACCGTCTGCACCTCACGGCAGAAACCGAGAGAGCGTAAAACACAGCACAGAAACAGCAAGGATAAGTACCAGACTGTAGGGGAGGGTGGGCAGTGGCGGGGGAAAAGAACATTTAACATACACGAAAACAGAAAGGTATTGTGTATAGTAATATCTTTGGCTTGTTCAACGCGCAGTGCATTTATGTTCTGAGAACCTGTATTGAAGGCCATAAAAACGTGCAATGATTAAATGTAACTGTAGAAAAAAGTGTTTAAAGTCATCAAAAAATCTTTATCAAAAAATCTTTGGATTATATTTGGTCATTAAAATTTGTTGAGGAGCCAGCAGGTGGCGTGGTGGTTAAGGGTGCTGGAGTCCCACATAGCTGACCGTGGTTTGAGTCCTGGACCTGGCGACTTGCTTTCTCACTTTCCCTCTGTCTCGCTCTCTCTCTCCCTCATTCTGTCCCTCTCTGGTCAAATTAAAAATAAATGAATAAAGTCAAATAAAATAATTCTTAATCATATTATGTGTATATATACATACATTATATATGTGTGTGTATATATATGTATATGTATGTATGTTAAAAAGTTGTTGAAAAGAATGATGTCTATTCTTTTGTTTGTTTTCGTTTTTGTTTTTTTGTGTTTTTTTTTAAGAGCAACTTTTGCTATGGGGTGCATGCACTCACCAGAGAGACAGAGAGCAAGAAATCCCCCCTGGGGGAATACCATGCCACAATCCATTCTCCTCTCGGCATTTCGGGCGTGCATGTACATGCACCTTGCATGAGTTTTAAGCCGCCAAGTTTGGTACTCAAAGAGCAGTCAACTATGCGGGAGTCCAGCAACGTAACCATTTCTTCATGTACTGGTCCCTGGGGTGGGTCTTTGTTGTTGGTTTTGTTTGTTTGTTTGTTTGTTTGTTTGTTTTGCCAGAGTGTGCATGCTCTCACCAGACAGAGGGAAAGCACCCCTCAATGGGGTGAGGTCACGCTGTAGCCCTCCTTTCTCCATTGTCCACCCTGTCGGCACTTGGAGCATGAATACATACAAGTCATGGCATGTTTTTCAAGCTGCCGGGGTCAGGATCTGAACCGTGGTCTGCCATGTGGAATCGAGTTCCCAATGCACAGCCCCTAATCGCTGCACTCTGGGGCCAGCCCACATGAGTAGATGTTGACATATGGGCAAAAACTTTGACCATTTTTAGTTGAACCCCTGAAGAAACACAGTATTCTTTTGTGAAATGGGTTTCGGGGAGAATGAAACCCTGCCTGTAAAAATCAGTCTGCAAATGACACCGCACAGCACAAACCGGAAGGGCTTCCTTTCTGCCCCACGCTCTCAAAGACGGACTCGCGGCGAACGGGGACCCGAGCCACTGTCACCGTAAATGACGTCTCCGTTGCTGCCTCGGTCAGTAAGACACTCCGTGCTAAAGCTCCAGGTTCGCATCTAGATTAGGATGGAGTCACTAACGGGATTAGACGAACAGACTGCACTGCCGATGGCCAGCCGTTGTACCCTACGGAGCGGTAATGCCAGAGCTGACCGAGTGCCAAGCACTGGCTGTCCAAGTACAGACGTCAGGAAAGTTAGCCGTTATGGTTCTGATAGGACTCGCACTTACAGAAGGTAAACAAGAGCTGTGCTGTTCCAAGGAATGAGGGTCCTCCATACAAACTGGGAGGGTGGCCGGCAGGTGGCATGGCGGTTAAGGTGCTGGGCTCCCACACGGCTGACCTTGGTTCCAGTCCCAGACCTGGCAGCTTGCTTTCTCACGTTCCCTTTCTCTCTCTCGCTCTCTGGTGAAACCATGTACCCTTATAGCAAATTTTAAAATAATAAGAATAATAAGCACAAATTAAATAATTTTTTTTAATTACTGGAAGGAGGGAGATAGAAATCGAGAGCATTTCTAAGTCAGACTGACTGCCTCCCTATCTACCAGGAGGGGACTGGGTATATGGAACGAACGCTCAAACAGAACACATCTTACACCGCGGTTTGGAGGCGTGTTGTTTGCAGCCTGTAGCGCGATGTCGAAAGGCTCTCTTGTCTCAGAATTTCAACTGGAGCTCAAAGTCGAGGTAGTAGGTGCTAAGAACTCCCACACTCCACGGAGGATTGCCAGACACGTCTCTGCAGACTTATCAGCGATGCCGCCATCACCCCTCCTCCCACCGCCTGCGTAAATCTTGGATTAGAAATCCTAGAACCTCCACGTGTTACTGAGCCGTCGGCCCAGCAATGGCTATCAAGTCGAGCGGAGGCTGGGATGTGAGGAGGAGTTTTCCGGAGGTGCCCTTGGCATTTCGTGGGCAGGATCTGGGGCTGCTCACCACCCTGCACTGTGGGGAAAGCCCTGCAGCCGAGCACAGTCTCACCCTAATGTCACAGAGAACACCAGCAGAAGGTGACAGTCCCGGGGCCTCCCCGCTCCCTGCCGAGGACTGGGCTCTTCTCCTAACCCAAAGCCAAGTGACGTGTGCTCCAGGAAATTAGCGGAAACTGCAAAACTGACGCTGTCGTCCAGGGGGCTGTGAGCGAGCTGCCCTGGACTCTGGGAGCAGAGGAGCCGGAGTTAACTGTGGAGGCAGCTGCCTGAGGGCCACGGCACACCCCCCTCCTCCGGGCACCTCCTGCTCAGCTACGTAGCCTGGAGGTCTGCCCGGCCTAAACTGCGTGGCCAGAGGGCTGCCCGCTGGCTAACGTGAGAGCCGGCTCAGATGCCTGCTGTGCAGGCCCTGCGGCGGCCGAGAAGGAAACGCGGGCCTCTTCTCACGTAGGTGTCCTCTGTCCCCCTCGTCCTCCCTGGGACCCTAACGCACTGCGCAAAGCCCAGAACGGAGAGGAGACCCGGGGGCTCCCACTAGTGCAGTCCAGGCAGGAAGAGCTCTTTACTGGGTATGAGGCTGACTCTTTCCTTTTTTATATTTTATTTTTAAAAAGGTTTTATTTTGCTATAGAGGGTATGCGTTCACCAGAAAAACAGAGAGAGAGAGACAAAAAGCGAGAAATCAACCCCCAGGGGGATGGCCACGCCGCAATCCCTTCTCTTCCATTCTCCTCTCGGCATCTTGGGCACGCACGCACACGTGCCCAGCGTGAGTTTTAAGCCACCGGGTCCAGGACGCAAACCTCAGTTGACTACGTGGGAGTCCAGCGACATAGCCATTACGCTAACTGCTGGTTCCCCTTGAATTGTTTCTTTTAATTCGCTACAGGCATATACACTCACTGGAGGCAGACAGGCAGAGAAAGAGGGAAAGTGGCAAGAAAGCACCCTCCAGGGAGATAGCCACACTGCAGTCCCTTCCCCATTGCCACCGAGGATTGGAGCTCACGCACGCACACCCACCCGGCGTGTTCGTGAGGCCGCCAGGCCTGGACCTGAACTGTGCAGTCAGCCCTGTGGATCCAGCATGCCACCGGCTGGCCCTTAAGGAATCATTTTAAACAAATTGTGATTAAATTAAGCTAATTGGAATTCCGTGCCCCAAGTGCCTACAAAGCAAGGGGACCCATCCAAGACCTTGAGGAGGAGGACAGTGTTTGATAGCGCACGACTGATGGACTGTGGAGAAAGCGACTTCACGTCTGTGTCACCAAACCTTTGTTAAAGAACATTCTCTACGTGCAATTACACAAGTAACCTCCACACTGTAAAAGTTACTAAAACTACTAAAAGCACTTTACAGTAGTAACTATTTCCAGGTCAGTAACGGTAAGCTACAAGTGGGTTTTAGCTCTGTGAGGCCAGTGAGATTCCAGACCGGTCCGGCTTCGCTTTCCTGACGACGTGCTCACCGCTCAGCAGCGACCCGCCCAGGATGTATTGGGTACTGCTCGGGCACTCGGTACAAGGGTGACTCAGAGACAGCGGCACAGCAGGCGCCGCAGGTTATGGCGCTAGGTCCTACGTGGCGCTGCACCGCTCGAGTCCTGGTCATAGCGGCTTAAAAATCACGCCCAGCATGTGCGCATGTGTGCCCAAGATCCTGGGGGTGGGCCTGTGCCGTGGCCATTCAGGAGGGGGTGAGTTGTCACTTTCCTCTGCTCTCCTTCTCTCTGGTGAGCACACACACCCTATAGCAAAAACTACAAACAGAGAGAGAGAGAGAGACAGAGAGAGAGAGAGACAGAGAGACAGAGAGAGAGAGGAAGCTCAGCTTCTAACAGGAGATGACAAACCCCCAAGCGTACACAGCCCCCAGCCTGCTAACAGGAAGCCAGAGCAGGGCTGCAGGGAGCCCTGCGTGGAGGAGGCGGTGCTGCTCTGTGAAGTCAGGGTGGTCCAGACCACAGGCCGTGAAGCCCTCGTCAGGGTCCAGGGACAGTGGAGGCTGAGCGACTGGGGCAACAGGCACAAGGTCAGCACCACCAGCTCCTGCCGGCAGGACTCTGGCAGCCTGAGCCACCACCAAGGTGGAGCCGGCCCTCCTGCACGCCCCTCACTGGCCCCCGCCGGGGAACCCTGGCCGGGCAGGCTGCGTGCACCTGCCCTGGCTGCCAGAGGAGGCCGCGGGGCGAGGCCCAGGCTCCTCCACGTGGGCGGCATGAATGCCCGCCACACACTGCTCGCCGTCTTCGTGTTTGTTCTGTTGTATCATTTCCCGTTTGCACGGAACAGCTGCGCACCTCTGGGGTACCGTGGGGTTCCGAAGCAAGCACACAGGCGCCAGGACACCGCTCGCTCGCCGCAGAGGCCGGCCCGGTCGCCCTGCC
>NW_006159670.1:1814999-1816738 GCF_000334495.1 Tupaia belangeri chinensis | reverse complement strand
TCCCCCCCCGCCACAGGTCCTGAGGCACTCGGCATCCTCCCACAAACTGCGCCCTTCTCGGGTGTCCTTCTGCCTCCGTCGCCCGTTCCCTGCCAGCAGCCAGGGCCAGGAGACGGCCCTGCCCTCCGGGACAGCGTTTCTGTGGCCGAAGAGCATCCTCCGGAACTTTCCTGGAAAGCAGTCCCGGAACCCACGTCCGGATCAGCTGAGTGGAAACCGGGGCAGGCGAACGAGCAGTCCGGGCGGCGGTGCTGGAGGAGCCCAGGCCGCCCGGTCCTGTCCGCAGGTCCCCGCGCCCGCCAACGCCCCTCTCACCTGTCCCAGCCTGGGCACGCCGGACCTCGACCTTCCCTGGGACGTCCACAGCGAGCCTTCCATAAACACTCCTGAAATGTTTGTAGCTTTTTATAAAAGCAAATGCATACCTCTGGGTGAGGTTTTAGGGGTTCTTGTTGCTGGAGAAAATGAGACCCCTCAGTTTCCAGGGACTTGGGACTCTCGTGGGGCTGGAGGAAAACACTGTATCAAGAGGATTCTTCCCCTAGGAGAGCTCACCACCAACACATCACCGGCTCCTCCACCTCTCTCTACAGAGCTCCCAGATGGCCTTCCGTAGGTTCATTTCTTTATTAATAACGCTTCATTTTTCTTATCAAAACTGTATTTTCACTGTTAAAATGGTAAGTCAGGGCCAGCACCATGGCACAGCAATGATACGGTGCCTGGGAGAGGCTGACTCCCACGCTGACGCCAGTCCCCGGGTCGGAGTCCCCGGGTCGGAGTCCCCGGCTCCTCCACCTGAAACCCAGTGGGTGTGCCCCGGGCCCCAGACCTGACAGGCAGGAGGGTGGCGGAATGGGCTGGGGGGGGGGGGGGGGGTGTAACTCCTCTCGCATACTCTCATGTTTGTGCACACGTATGTCATGTATAAAGGAAACAGTTTAAAGATAATATTTCAATTTCCATTAGTAGCATTTTGTATTTTTCTTGAAGTTTTATATTTATTTCAGTTTGATAATTAGTGGTGATCAACAGAATGAGAGATACATAAAAGGAAGCAACTTTGGACCTTCTTTCTTTAATGCCACAGTGACAGTCTCTACCCATGTTTTTAGAAGATATTGCTTGCCAATTGCTAACACTGTGTACACTGTATTTCAGCAAAAGTTTATCATCAAATTAAGTAAAACAGATGAATATGTATTTACCCCAATGGATAAGGTATTCTCAAGTCTTTTCATTGTTAACAAACCCAGAGCCTCAGTAGCAAAAACCCCAAAGCAGAACCAACTCTGTCAGCCCGGGGAAGGGAGAGGGGGGAGCAGGGACTACAGCGACACACCCGGCAGGGCCCAGGCGGCCGGGAAGACTGCCAGCTGCAGACCCTCTGCGGCTGACTGCGGCATTGCTCTGAGGCCACGCTGGCCCACAAGGGACTGGCCGGTCAGGCACCCCCATGGCTCTGGGGGGAGAATGCAGGCTGAGAAAGGCATGTAAGCTCTAGAACAGACCCGACGTGGCAAACTCTTCCAAAAAGCGAAGGACGCTCCATCTCTGTGGCCTGTCTACATTTCGACTTTCTAACTGGCGGCTCTAGAACAGACCCGACGTGGCAAACTCTTCTGAAAAGCGAAGGACGCTCCATCTTTGTGGCCCGTCTACGTTTCGACTTTCTAACTGGCGACATCTGTCACGAGGCGGGACCGTGCTGTAGACGCCGGGCACCGAAGCAGGGCTGG
>NW_006159670.1:1801248-1814888 GCF_000334495.1 Tupaia belangeri chinensis | reverse complement strand
TATGTGGGGCTCCAGGAGCGAACAGTCACACTGGGTCCTGGCTGTGGGGTGGCCAGCGGGCAGGGAGCCTGCGGTCTCTAGGGCAGCGCCAGTTGACAGCCGGTGACAACTGGGTCCTCGTTCGGCCACCAGCAACAAATGCTGCCGATGACCGGAAGGACTTGGCACCGTCGAGCTGCCCGCGGAGAACGCAGCATGCCCAGGGCTTGATGGCAGCCTCGTGAGAACCTCACCCATGCACAGCTCCCCCATGCCCGGTCTCCCCACCACGGTAATTGTGAGTAGTGCGTGTGTGTCATCTCAAGCCACCAAGCTGTGGTAATTCGGAACACAGCGTAGACAACCAGCCCCTGGGTCAACACGAAGTCCTCTTTACTTTGAATCTGTCACTCCTCAGGGACGCCAGGGGCCCACGCTGGTGTTAGCCCAGCAGTCCCCATACTCACTAAGCTTACCGCACCTTTAACGTCTCGGTGCATTTTGCAGAACACCTGACCGTTCTTTTTAAGCTGTTAGATCTAAAAAACCTAAAAGTATTTATGTCCTAATAATTTTATAGCCTTCTGAAAAAAAAATACATACAAATTAAAGAAAAAAGTGTTATTTAATTCTTAAATAACCATAATTATAAATAGGGAGCTGAACACCCCTCGAACACTGGAATAGACAGGACACGGCCGTCCTCACTATTCCATACTGGTTTTTATCCAGGGCTTGCTTTTTGTCCCATCAACCTCCGAAAACCCAGCTTTGCAAACATGATGTCATCTAAAGGGACGTAGTGCAACCTAACATTGAAACTCGTTTTCCTGCTCTTGGACACGTTTCCGTTTTCCTCAAGAACCGACTGTCTTAGAGCGCCCCTGCGAGTTCGCTGCCCAGTTAGCAGCTACCTGAGCCTCCTCCCTTCCCTTAGATAAGGGTCATTCTCTCCCCTGGAGTAGCTTCTCTGGCTTTCTCTCTAACATTTCATCTTCCCAAATTTCCTTTTTGAGCAGCTGCAGAGTGCCTTTAAAAACCACGAGTACATGGGGATGGCACAGAGTGTGTAACCCTGGGGCTCTGAGCACGCGGCAGGGCCGGGTATGTAACCCTGGAGCTCATTATAGTAATTTGGTCATTCAGAAGCTCTGTCCTGCTTTTCCCTCTCTGCTAGGTTCTTTAAAGCAGCCTCTTTTGAATGTTTCAAGCACCAGACACACAGAGGCAGCCATTGACAAATTAAAGCACATCATATCAGGGGCCGGAGTGCAAAAGTCCTTGTCTCTACAGAGACAGTTCTCTGTACGGTGGGAGCCAATGGTCGCTTCTGCTGGAATTTGCTCTTTGATATTACTACAAGGCTGAACAGTTCAATTATTTTCAAAATCATTAACAGTTGGAATCATTACAAATTATTTTTAAAGGGTAAAGGAACATTTCAGTCCATTGTGGGAATTTTCAAGGACTATGAGAAAACCAGTATTTCTATTTTAATGAAAAGTAAATAGTCATTAGCCTTCAGAGGAGGAGAGACTAGAACGCAAGCTCTCATGGTGAGGATCAGTCTCGCCCCTTCATTTCTCCACATCCCAAGCCATCCTCGGGTGGAGTCGCTGGCAGGTGTTGTGTCCCAGCCCACTAGCGCACATCCCAAGCCATCCTCGGGTGGAGTCGCTCTGTCCCAGCCCACTAGCAACCCTCACACCGGACAGGGACAGGGCTGCTCCGCAGGCCCCTCCAGAAGCGAACTGAGTCACACGAACTCCCTGGATGCAAAGATAAAATAATACAGTAGGTCCCTGTCCGTCCGCCAGAATAAAAAGGTCGTGGTTTATTCTGAAGTATAATGAAGGGGGATGACTTCAACCTCGGCTCAGCTAAGTTCTTGGCTAATTTCAAAATTAGACTGACGCCCACGCCGGCCGGCTCGCGGTGCCGCAGCGCCACCTAGTGTCCGCCCGCTCGGGGACTTGCAAAAGCCCTTGGCGAAGCGGCCTAGAAAGCGGGCACCCGAAGCAGTGCTTCTTGCGTGCCTGCTCTGTGAATGCCACCGGCCTGGGCTTTTCTCCCCAGGTGTGGGGACCGCATAAAGCTCTCGCCAACGGGAACCGTCCTGACTGCTGTGGGGAGTGTTTGGATTGTAATGGGAGGAAAGGCCACCCCAGGCAGTCAACTTAGGAGTGTGGGGTGGGCCTCCATTCCGTTCACTGCACCTCCAGAAAAAGACGGGGCTGCTTAGCGTTCATACTGCACGTTTCCTCTCCAAACCGCTCTGCGGAACCCTGCAACTCCCCAACGCCCTTGCCAAGCATCACTCTAAACTACTAGCGTCCTCAGGAAAGCTGCTGAGGGCTGCTCCACGGGAGTCAACGAGCAGTGACCATCTGACACCTGCCCCTTATACGGAAGGGGAAGGTCGTTAACGTAAACGTGAGCACGGTGCCCCCGTCCAATCCGAGTGTGAGAATGCCCGCACGAAGGCTCCACCGGCTGCTCCACCCGAGGCCTCCCTGTCCTCCCGGCCCTGCCCACCCCCCCACAGGACACCTCCCCCAGCGTAGGAGCCCTGCTGTGTCCTCGAAGCAGAGGGACAGCGGACTGCTAGGGCGGACTTGGAAACTTAGGGCTCTGCGCTGTATGGAAGGGCTGATGCTCCGATTCAAAAGCTAAGCAGGTATGGCCCCGTCACTGGCGGTTTTTCATACAGCAGCTACTCCGTACAGTATCCGGATCAGTGGTGTTAATTTAGGGCAAAAATGGTAGGTAAATTGTCATTTTAATGCAGTTTAAACCTCTTAACTGAGCTCTTCCCTTTTAAAAAAGAAAGCAATAAAAAAGAATTTCTAACTCTCAAAGCATATTTACTATGCGGCTCCCATAACTACCTGATAGAGCCGTGGTGGTGTCCAGAGCCAGGACCGACCGTAAACGCCTCCCAGGAAGAGGCAGCCGCAGCGCCGAGGACTGAGGCAGGCCTGAGCACAGCCCGGACACCGCGCCGTGGGCCAGGACCTGCTCACAAACGTCGGTTTCCTGCCTTCCTATTCACTCTTCTTCACCACAGAAAACAGCAGCCTACTCGACAGGCATTTCACAATGCACATTTTATGACGGAAAAGCGTCTCGCATTAGAAATACTTACCTGATCGTTTCCGCTTTTTTGCAAGATGATTATTCCAGGTGCGCGGCCGCAGGAGCCGGACTTCACGTGCTCCGTCCTCCTGCAGACCGGGGTTTGGGCGCTGTCACGTGCAGCTTCTTAAAAGCCATCTCTCGTGACAGCACAGGGTGTGAGGCTGTGGGGACCCAGCACGGGGACACATCCCGGTCCCTCGCCACCACCAGCGTCACGTTCCAGGACCAAATCCCAACCTACCGGGCGTATTCACTAGGCCGGTGACCGTGCGGTGCGACAGTCTCCACACTACTTCCCAGCAGAAAACCTGTCGTTTTTATTAAAAAAAGAAAAAATAGTTTTACTCCAGGTCGCTGGGGGGCGCGGGGGTGGGACTCTGCCCCAGAAGCAGCCTGTGCTTGCCCAGGGAGGACAGGGAAGGCCAGGCGAGCGGGAGGGAGAGGCTGATTCACGGCTGTAAGGCCGCAGCGCCCTGCCAGCCACCTGTGAGGTGTACACAGGTGTACAGGCGTACAGGCAGGTCTACACCTGCCCGGCCGGTATAGACAGATGCTCATCCCCTCGTGTGGCATTCCCATGGAGACAGAAACTTAGTTACTTCTCTCTGTGAGGCCGACCTGGTCCCAGCACGCTCCCGCCGAGGTAAGTAGCACGAATAATTTAGATGTGCAACCAGTAATATTTTGATGTCTTCTATTTTAAAGAGTTTCAATGCTAAAATTTTAATCCCGTATTCAGATCTCCCCAAAGCCAGCCTCAGGAGCCGGCCGGTCTTGCAGCGTACACCTGGCACGTGGAGACCCAGGGGGCCGGCTCTGGGTTTGTGTCTGGAGACCTCCCGAGGAGGCAGGACATGCGGTCCCCCGACCCAGGCTGGCCGCGGCTGGCGGTGGCTGCGTCCAGACGCTGTGGCAGTGTCCTCGCTGCCTCTCCCTCTCTCTTTTAGAAAAGTTAGCCTCCTATCATGGCTAGCCTCCACGATCATTTTTTAAAAAGAATTATTCATTTAATTTTATTTATTAATTCATTTATTTTAATCTGACCAGAGAGAGAGAGAGGGAGAGTGAGAAAGCAAGCCGCCAGGTTTGGGACTCGAACCATGGACAGCCACACGGGAGTGTCCAGCGCCTTAACCACCTGCTGGTCCCACATGATCTTTTTTAATAAGTTGGGCTCTTTTGCTAAATGTTTCATCTTTCGAATTTGCTCCCAATTCCAACTCCCTAAGGTGGCCACTATATGTGTAAAAGGGACCTGCCGTCCCTGCCGGTGGCAGCCAGAAGAGGCCGGCGGACCATCCCGACGTTCTCTGGCCACCGAGCCTTGCTGCCAGGTGGTGGGGCTGACCGATCTGAGTGCAGCTGGCCAGCTCCGCCTGTTCGGAGGTGACTAGAAACCCACTGTCACGTCACTGCGCCTGGGACCCGAGTCCCTTTCCCCCAGTGAAGAGGGCCCCCTCAGCGTGTCCCTGCGTGCTCACTCCCACCGTCCCAGCCGGCAAGTCCACACGTCCTCTGGGGCAGAGATCTCCCGCCCTTACCCCCCAAGTCCATGGGGACCCGGGGCGGCTCAGCCGTCTAGCGCCCCCAGCCGCTGGGCCGCCTCTGAGATCCCGCGGAGTGCCACAGCGGGGCTGAGGAAGCTCGCTGCCACTCCGTCCTGCGGCTCCCACCCTCCTGCCCCGGGCGTTCTGGGATCTCGAGGGCACCCTCCAATCTACTCTCCGATTTCCTGAGCAGTAGGAGGGGGCTTCCTACCGTTCTCCAGAGGAAACATAAAACTGGGTAATTTGCGCGCTGCACATTGGCTCAACCGCGTGGCTTGCTGGAAACGTTTCCCACATTGTGTTCATAACATAACTAATTATAATAACTAGAGTCAAGTAGAGGAAAGTAACGAAAGTTTGAATTTGTATAAAAACACAAATGATATTTTCCAATCTTTTAAGAAAACTTGAGATTAATTCTATGCACATAAATTTGTAAGCAGTTTTTTAAAAATTATTTATTTCATGTATCATTATTATTATTTTTAATTAGCTAGAGGGCACATGCTCACCACAGAGGGACAGAGAGGGAAGATGAGAAAGCAAGCTGCTAGGTCCAGAACTTCAACCACGGTTGGCCATGTGGGAGTTCAGCACCTGAAACACCATGCCACTTGCTGGCCCTGTAATCACTCTTCATCCTAAAATGGGCACAAGTAATTCCTAGTCAAGTTGCTTTCATTTTGTTCTTTTTAATTGCTGGGGGTGTGTGTAGTTGCGAAAGAGACAGAGACAGAGAAAGAGAAAGAGAGAGAGAGAGAACCTCCCTAATGGGGTATGGCCATGCCTTGACCCATTTTTCTCCATTTTGCCATCCCATTGAGATATGGGGCAAGTACACACACACACACCCCACATGTTTTTCAACTACCAGGATCGAGATTTGAACCACAGTTGGACATTTGGGATACGGCTCCCTTAACCAGAAGGCTATGGAGTTAACCCCTTAATCGAGCTTTAAATTTTAGAGAGTTGACATGGATGTCAAATTATTTTCACAATGGGTCATAAATTTTGAAACATTATTTACGCCAGATATTTTACAACCATTCAAAATGTTAGGGTTTTGGGAACCAGCAGTTAGCGTAATGGCTATGTCGCTGGACTGCCACGTAGTCGACCACAGTTCACATCCTGGACCCGGTGGCTTAAGACTCACGCCGGGTGCGTGTGCGTGCGTGCCCAAGATCCCGAGAGGTGAATGGAGGAGAAGGGATTGTGGCATGACCATCCCCCCTGGGGGGTGATTTCTCGCTTTCTGTCTCTATGTCTCTCTCTGTCTGGTGAGCACACGCGCCCTATAGCGAAAATCTCTCAAAAAAAAAATTGACATTTAGAATTACATTTGAAAAACCGGCCAGCTCTTTCTTTTCTTTCAATGGCAAATGGAATGTGAAATTGTCGATGATAACGCAAAGGTGCTTCAAGTCCAGTCGTGCTTCTCCCACATCAGACCTTCAAACACAGCGCAGTGAATTTCAGAAGCACCTGCAGTACTAGGGCAGCCGCACCGGCTGACTGCTGCAACAGACAGGAGTCCATCCGACCTGGAGACCTTCCCTTCCCGTGCCTCCTTCCGTTTCCTTCAAGGCCACCTCCTCCGGAGAGCTTTGCTTCTCTTCTCAGAACCCGGCGGCACTCGCCCACTCCTGCCCTGCTCCTGCCTGGCCTTTGCCCGAGAGAGCGGAGTCTGTCTCTTATCCTTCCTGGACTGCCAGAAGACCTGTGTGTTTGCCAGAGCAAGAGACAGGACGCATCCTCCCTGGGGATGTGGTCAGGCTGCTCTTCCCCCCATTTCTCCACCTCATGAGAATCTGACATGCCGACATGCTTCTCCAGCACTGGGCCGGGCTGGAATCCACTGGCCACGTGAGCTGCATTCCCAGGGTGCAGTGCTGCACGCTGCAGGGCAGGGCAGCCCACGCGCCTCGGGCTTTGCTCGTGAGCTGCTTAGGAACAGGAATGACACCCTGCTCACCCTGGGTCTACTTAGCACTAGGTTAGTTGCCTTTGTGTCTACTCAAGACTCAAGTGCGCAGTGACGGGCTGACGGAGGTGGGTAGGAAGGAGCGGTGGGACTAGAGCAGCAGACCCCAGTGGGGAGCACTGACAGGTGTCAGGAGCACCCAGGTGCACACAGTTACCCGAGGAAACAAGACAAGACGGGTGTCGGGCCACGCCCAGACGCACACAGCCTTCCCGAGGAAACAGAAGCAGGGCAACTCGGATTAATGAAGCAGAGCTCAAATTAAATATTAAAACCAGTTTTTTTCAGCAGTGTTACAATTTCACATACATAGGGTCGTTAAAAACCATATCCATGGGGCCAGCAGGTGGTGTGGTGGTAGAGGCTCTGGACTCCCACAAAGCCCAAAACCAACCACAATTCGAGTCCCGGACCTGGTGGCTTGCTTTCTCACTTTCTCTCTCTCTCTTTGTCTCTCTTTCTCTCTGTGTCTCGCTCTGGTCAATTGAAAATAACTATAATGGGGGACCAACAGGTGGCATGGTGGCTAAGGCACTGGGCACTTCCACATGGCTGACCACGGTTCGAGTCCCGGACCTGGTGGCTTGCTTTCTCACTTTCTCTCTCTCTCTTTGTCTCTCTTTCTCTCTGTGTCTCGCTCTGGTCAATTGAAAATAACTATAATGATAAATAAAATAAATAATTCTTTTTTAAAGAAGAAAGAAAATAACTATAATGATAAATAAAATAAAGGAAATTATTTTTAAAAAGTAGCCACATTGTCAATAATGAAAGTAACTGATCAGTTCTGCCAAGGGGGGTTGCCAGGTGATGGTGTGGCTGAGCTGCAGCACTACCAAAGGGCCTGCAGGCCCAAGTATGAGGACCGAGGATTTCCTCTGCCAGCAGCTGGCTCACAGGCAGATGCTCTTGGCAGGGGCTCCTTCTACACAGACGTGGCAGCGAGAGACCAGCAGTTAGTGTAATGGCTGTGTTGCTGAACTCCTATGTAGTCTATGGCGGTTCGAGTCCCGGACCTGGTGGCTTAAACTCACACCAGGCCTGTGTGTGTGCGTGCCCAAGATCCCAAGAGGAGAATGGAGGAAAAGGGATTGCGGCATGGCCATCCCTCTGGGGGGGTGACTTCTCGCTTTCTGTGTCACTGTCACTGTCTTTCTGGTGAGCGCACGCACCCTATAGCAAAAACCTCCCCCCCCCAAAAAAAAAAAGAAAGAAAGAAAAAAAAAAGAAGTGGCGGCATATCAAAGGCGAAAGGAAGAGTTCTCTGGGAAAAGAACCGGACCTGCTTAGATCATCCCTCCCTTCTCCTTCCATGAGTTCCTCTAGTCACACGCTGGCTCGTTCGTCCTGTCTTGTTGTTACTATTTTATACAAATGTGCGGGTTCCTTAGTGACGTTCTCAGTTCTTCCAGAGAAAAGCAAAATCTTGGTTGAATAAAACAAATAAATAGATTTTTCAGGCGCAGTGTCTTGGACCCTGGCCACCACACTGAAGCGTTCCTGCTTATAGACCAGTGGGTGCATCTCTTCCTAAACTAGGAAAGCAGGCATCCCCACGGCCAGCCCATCAGCCAGGCCCGCCTGGACAGGGGCAGTCGCAGGCCGATTTCCCCAGGCACTGCTGGGAGGTGCTCTGCTCCTCAGCCTTCCTACAGGGCTCAAAGAAACCTCCCGAATCGGATCTGACCCTCGGCGTGTTATCTGACGGGTGTGGGGACCTACTGAAAAAGCAGAAATTCTTAGCGTGGCAGAGCGGTTACGTCCTGTTGGAGACTGTGTCTGTAACTGTTTACACACCAACTTAAGGACAGACCGCCCTAAAGGTGTGGGGAGCCACGTGCCCCACTGCAGCAGCGTGGCGTTGGAGGAGGGCATGGGTGTGGCCGGCAGCAAGCACACTTCGCGGAGTGGCCATTCTTTCAGCTTTTTCCCAAACTTCAAACAAATGCGTACACAGGCATGCCCACTCCCAGAAATGCTGATTTAAAGCCTGTTTCCAGTGAAGGATCTTGGGACGTAGGCCTGCGTGGGAGTAGAAAAGATCAGGTGGGAAGACCCTTCCAGCGCTGTAAGTGGGCATGCGCTTCTCCCTCCTATCTCCAAAATCCCCCAGAAGACAACAAAGGGAGAAAGGGGTTAAAAATATAAACAAGACAAAAGGACGAAGAAGCCAGAAGAAGGGAAGGGATGAGGACAAGAGCATTCAGAAGACGAGGAGTGAGCAGTCCAGTGCCCCGGTTACCCGCAGTCGAGTGACAGCACCACAAAACTTAGCAAGTTACAATTTGTTATGCTCACAAATTCCAGAAGTCAGGCACAGGAAGAGACACAGCAGGGACAACTTGTCCCTTCACAATGGTGGGAGCCTCAGCTGGGAAGATCAAAAGTGGGATGAGAGCTAGGAAGTGGTGAGGTAGTTAAGGCACTGGGCTCTAACATGGCCATCCATGGTTCAAATCCCAGACTTGGCGGCTTGCTTTCTCACTTTCCCTCTCTCTCTCTCTGTCTCTCTCTGGTGAGCACACATGCCCTATTAAATTTTAAGATAATTATTATTATAAATCAGGACCAGCAGATGGTGTAATGGCTACATTGCTGGACTCTTCATGTAGTTTACCCCAGTTCAAGTCCCAGACCCGGTAGCTTAAACTCACACCAGGTGCGTGTACATCCGTGCCCAAGATCCCGAGAGGAGAATGGAGGAGAAGGGATTGCGGCGTGGCCATCACCCCTGGGGGGGGTGATTTCTCGCTTTCTGTCTCTGTCTTTCTGGTGAGCACATGCACCCTATAGCAAAAACTTTTTTTATAAAAAAAAAAATTTTATAAATAAAATTAAATAAACAATTTTTCTAATGCAGTGATTCAAAAACTTGGGACTGATTCTATCTGGAGGCTTTGCCGATGAACATCCGGCAGGCTGGTTACTGGCTGGCACTCGAGCTCGGGCTGTCCGCTGGGACTCCCGCGTGCAACCTTTCCACTTTTCTCTATTTATTTGCCAGAAGACATGTGCACTCACAAGAGACAGACGATGAGGGAAAGTGGGGAAGCAACCCCCAGGAGGACAGCCTTGTCAGCCCCTTCTCCAATCTCCTCTCAGGATTTTGGGCACGTCCACACACACACATCTGGCATGCTTTTCAATCCACTGGGTCCAGGACTCCACGGCACAGTCAGCCATGTGGGATCCGGTCACCTTACCCACCACGCCACCAGCGGGCCCAGGAAGCCTGGGACTTCATACCATAGCAGTAGGTGATCCGAAGATGAGTGTCCTGGGAACCAGACAGGAGGCGGGTCATCTTTTCTGACCTAGCCTTCGAAACCTCTTCTCACTGTGTCCCTGTACCCCATTGGCCAGCTGGCTGCTGAGATCTGTCCATATTCAGAGAGAGAGAGCACAGACCCCCACCTTTCACTGAGCCGCGGAGTCTCTACTGGTGGATTCTGTCTCCTAAAATCACAGCAGGGGCTTAGCAGAGTGGAAAAAGCTGGAACTTCAGAGCTCGTGAAGAAGGGCACAAATGAAGACAAGGCAATCCATGCTGTAAACCCTAGTGAGCCCCAGGAATTAAGCATGTCAGATACCAGGGCGAGGGGGAGAGGGCACGGGAGAGAGCGGAACCTCAAATGGGAGAACTGAAGAAGCTCTGAACAAGGAGTCCCAGGAGTGCCAGACTTCCCCACTGCACACACAGACCTCAGCCCCTCTCAGGAGTTTGCTCTGTGAAGGTCTTGAAGCATGGAGTCCCCAAAAGCTTTCTGCAAGGTCAAAACTATCTTTAAAATAATACCAGAACATTCTCAGCCTTTTTACTCTCACGAGAAGATCGGGGAATTTTCAGAGGACACACGCAGAGATGTGAGACTCCAGCTGTCTTCTGTAGGCCAGGCATTTAAAAGGCTTTGCAAAAGCAGTGCTATTCTTTTCACTACGTTTGTTTATTGTCTTCGACAGTTCAGGGTGGATCAGGGAAATGCTGGGGTTTGTTCTGTATTACTGTATTGTTTAACTTTTAAATTATGTACATGCACCACTTGAATAAATAGCTAAGGCCTTAATAAAACTGAGACATCCCCTTTTGCAACCACTAATGAGTTAGTAAATGTAGACACTGACCATCAAAGACTGCTCATGTCACAGAGATGGCCAGACCGTGTGGCGTTCCCTGCTGGGAGAGCACAGCACCACCTCAAAGTGGTCCAGCCCCACCCCCAAACCAAATCTAAATCTCCGGAAGACCAGACCCCATTTCCAACTTACAGGAAGTGCAAGTGTTAATGGTACCATCCGAATATAATCAGCAAAATCCAGGCTATTAAAAAAACTCTACAGAACAAGCAATCTGGTTTCTTTGATGGAAGAAAATAGGGAACGGGAGGCTGGGAGAGGATAAAGGCAACTGGAGAAATACCGTCTACGTCCCCGGCCCTGGGAACAGGCTGTCAAACTGGGCTCTCGGGCCAACCACCCATTAAGGGAAAGCGCTTTTAGTGCAATGCCCACAACCGCAGGTATCTTTTGTCAAAATCGCAGCGATAGCAGGACCTTCCAGCACACTTCAGTTTCGGAGAGCTCGTTCAGGAAGGGCAGGTCCTACAGGAAACACCCACACGTGTGAACCTGGAGGCCGAGCCGCGTGGTCCCAGGATGGCTGTCCAGATGCATCCGTTCTGCCTGGCCTGGCCGAGGCGCTAGGCAGTGCCTGTCATGACTAATCATCACCCAGGAACCAGGGACGATTTCATTCCATGCAGGGCCTGCAGCCAAGGGATCGTTCCACGACAGAAAAGAAAAATGCTCAAAAGACAATTTCTGAATAATTAAGACCAGCGAGACTAAAATATAAGCATTCTATCTTATGAGAATAAACTGCAATGACTCAAACCCCCAATTACTAAAATGCAGCTTTAAAACAGACTCAGACATTCGGGGCATCAGCACGTGGCCAGATAGGTGAGCCCTTAACGTTAGCCCAAAACGGACACCCCAGGACTCCCCGCCTACGGCCAGCCACACCGGGGGCATTTGGCCCCATCGCTGCCGATGAAGTGGCGAGAGACGCTTTCCGATACTTCTGGACAGAAGCGGATGCCGTTCTGAGGACATTAGATCTAGAGGTGCCGCTCTCCTGTCCTCGAAGGACGGCCGTCGCCCGCGAATGGAAACACGAGGACAGCAGGACTGGCAGATGGAAAGCAAGTCTCCCCCTTCATTGTCTGGTCCCCCAGGTAACACCAAGCTTCCCATGGGGACCTCCAGTCTGCAGGAGGCCCGTTAGACTTTGTCACAACTGAAAAGGTCCTACGTGACACCAGGATGAAGGATCTACCAGGCAGAGCATGCAGTTGGCACCCAGCCCAGTCACGCACAACCGGGACGTTGAGTCTGAGTCTCAGAGGCACATTTACGGCAACAGCCAGCACGCGCCAACTCTGTCCCCCACGCCAGCGCACTGGGGAGCGTGTTACTGTCCCGGGCTGCCAGGACAAATGGCCGAGCACCCGTGGCTTACAACACGGGGAACCTATCCACTCCTGTTTCCGGAGCCCAGAGGACCACGACCCAGGCATTGGCAGGGCTGCATTTCCTCCAGAGCCCGTGGGAAGGACCCGTCCTTTGCCTGTCCCCAGTTCTGCTGTCCGGTGCCCTGAGGTGGGACCTCACTCTAGGCTTTGGGCACAGTCACGCCTTCTCCTTGCCATTCTAGCAAGGACACTTACCGGGCCCACCCAGAGAGCCCAGGGCGACCGTCTCATCTCAACACACATAATTCTGTCACGAAGGCATCTTTGCAGGTGACCTAAACAAGCCACACTTCTGCAGGGCCACTAGTCGGCCCACTCCAGGTAACCGGCGTCCTTACAGCCCTCCCAGAGCAGGACCATCTTCCTGAGGAAATGCTCTATGGTGGGTGGCTCCCAAAGGGCTTACCCACCTGGGAAACCCCTGCTACCCGTGGCGTCCATGGCACCAACACTGCACTGTCCCAGAGTCAAACAGGGAGCAGTTTCCCAGGTGACCCAGCCAGGGGGCGAGACACGGTTTGCCCAGCAGCTCTCTCTACGTCTTTCCATGTGTCTTCAACTTCAAAATCTTTGCTTGTTCTGAGACCAGCAGTTAGCGTGATGGCTATGTCGCTGGACTCCCATGTGGTCGACCGCGGTTCGCGTCCTGGACCCGGTGGCTTAAACTCACGCCGGGTGCGTGTTCGTGCGTGCCCAAGATCCCGAGAGGAGAATGGAGGAGAAGGGATTGCGGCATGACCATCCCCGTGGGGGGTGATTTCTCGCTTTCTGTCTCTCTCTCTCTCTGTCTGGCAAGCACACGCGCCCTATAGCAAAAACCTCTTCCAAAAAAAAAAAAATCTTTGCTTGTTCTTAAATGATTTATTTTTTTCTTTTTTCTTTTTTATTTCTTTTGGGGGGAGAGGTTTTATACTCCCTGGGAGGTGCTTTCTCACTTTCCCTCTCTCTGTCTCTCTCCAGCAAGAACACACTGCCTATGACAAAAACCTTAAATAAATAAATGAGAGACCGAGCCAAAATATTTGATTGCTTGGCCGTGGAGAATGTCACAATGGGCCCCAGAAATGGGCAGGAGCAGAGACGGGGTTGGCAGAGCAGGGAGAAGGTGGCTGAAGACGGGAGTGTGGGCGGGAAGGTGGGATGGGGTCCAGAGTGCACAGCACAGTGGAGTCCTGGTAGCTGGGGACAGTTCAATGTCCAGCTCAGAGCAGGAGGTAGACTGTGTGTGCACAGAAACGGGGTGTGAGATGGCGAGTACGTCTGCTGCTCATTCGATAATTACACAACATACGCGAGCTTTGAAAAACCACACTGCACCCTGCAGCTACATACGCCTATTATGCCAACTTGAAAATATTATTATTATTAAATAAATCAAAATGAGATCCAAAACACAGAATCTTCGGCTCATTCATAGTTTTGGCTCCTGAACAGCCACTGTTTAACATCTGACATACG
>NW_006159670.1:1780697-1800712 GCF_000334495.1 Tupaia belangeri chinensis | reverse complement strand
AAGAGGACCACGACCCAGGCATTGGCAGGGCTGCATTTCCTCCAGAGCCCGTGGGAAGGACCCGTCCTTTGCCTGTCCCCAGTTCTGCTGTCCGGTGCCCTGAGGTGGGACCTCACTCTAGGCTTTGGGCACAGTCACGCCTTCTCCTTGCCATTCTAGCAAGGACACTTACCGGGCCCACCCAGAGAGCCCAGGGCGACCGTCTCATCTCAACACACATAATTCTGTCACGAAGGCATCTTTGCAGGTGACCTAAACAAGCCACACTTCTGCAGGGCCACTAGTCGGCCCACTCCAGGTAACCGGCGTCCTTACAGCCCTCCCAGAGCAGGACCATCTTCCTGAGGAAATGCTCTATGGTGGGTGGCTCCCAAAGGGCTTACCCACCTGGGAAACCCCTGCTACCCGTGGCGTCCATGGCACCAACACTGCACTGTCCCAGAGTCAAACAGGGAGCAGTTTCCCAGGTGACCCAGCCAGGGGGCGAGACACGGTTTGCCCAGCAGCTCTCTCTACGTCTTTCCATGTGTCTTCAACTTCAAAATCTTTGCTTGTTCTGAGACCAGCAGTTAGCGTGATGGCTATGTCGCTGGACTCCCATGTGGTCGACCGCGGTTCGCGTCCTGGACCCGGTGGCTTAAACTCACGCCGGGTGCGTGTTCGTGCGTGCCCAAGATCCCGAGAGGAGAATGGAGGAGAAGGGATTGCGGCATGACCATCCCCGTGGGGGGTGATTTCTCGCTTTCTGTCTCTCTCTCTCTCTGTCTGGCAAGCACACGCGCCCTATAGCAAAAACCTCTTCCAAAAAAAAAAAATCTTTGCTTGTTCTTAAATGATTTATTTTTTTCTTTTTTCTTTTTTATTTCTTTTGGGGGGAGAGGTTTTATACTCCCTGGGGGGTGCTTTCTCACTTTCCCTCTCTCTGTCTCTCTTCAGCAAGAACACACTGCCTATGACAAAAACCTTAAATAAATAAATGAGAGACCGAGCCAAAATATTTGATTGCTTGGCCGTGGAGAATGTCACAATGGGCCCCAGAAATGGGCAGGAGCAGAGACGGGGTTGGCAGAGCAGGGAGAAGGTGGCTGAAGACGGGAGTGTGGGCGGGAAGGTGGGATGGGGTCCAGAGTGCACAGCACAGTGGAGTCCTGGTAGCTGGGGACAGTTCAATGTCCAGCTCAGAGCAGGAGGTAGACTGTGTGTGCACAGAAACGGGGTGTGAGATGGCGAGTACGTCTGCTGCTCATTCGATAATTACACAACATACGCGAGCTTTGAAAAACCACACTGCACCCTGCAGCTACATACGCCTATTATGCCAACTTGAAAATATTATTATTATTAAATAAATCAAAATGAGATCCAAAACACAGAATCTTCGGCTCATTCATAGTTTTGGCTCCTGAACAGCCACTGTTTAACATCTGACAAACGTTAGAAAGCGCTTTCTATCTGGAGTTGGAATCAGACCAGAAACGAGTTGAGATCCAGTCAGCTGGGCAGTCCCACGAGGCTGATCAGGACCCTGAGCCCTCTGTTACATCTCATCAGAAGGGCAGGCTCAGAATTCTGCTTGCGGAATGTCATAAAATCTCACTGTACGCATCAAAACACTCGGTTGCTCTTAGGGGTTTTAAAGCAGCTTGTAAATTTCAAAAAGGAGTCCTCAGATGCAAACTTTTTAGCCGAATCGCTGTACTGAAAGGGCTCTTTGACAAGGATGGGTCAGCCTTGGTATCTTTTCAAAGCGTGTACATTTCAAGTGTGTTTCCATTGTTATAGCGCTCGGGGGACAGTTCTCAGATCTAAGAACTTCTGTGGGCAATCCAAGGAAAAAGACAAAACGACACAATGTTTTTTTTAGAGGTTTTTGCTTTAGGACATGTGCACTCACAGGAGAGAGACAGACAGGGAGAGGGAAAGTGAGAAACTACCCCCCAGGGGAATGGTCATGCCGCAATCCCATCTCCGCCATTCTCTTCCTGGGATCTTGGGCAGGCACACTCGTGCACCTGGCGTGTTTCAAACCACCGGGTCCAAGACACCAACCCGAGTCAGCCATGTGTGAGTCCAGCGATGCAACTTCTCCGCCATCTGCTAACCCCAAAACAACCCGATCTTAACTGGAGTAGAAAAGCACGGGGATTGTTCAGCTCCATATTGAAAAAGGCCGTTGGTTAAAGCTCTGAGTTTTCTGTAAGCAGGGGGCAGCAGTTTCACCCACAAATGGTCTGCAGTATTAATTTCCCATCGAACCTGAGATAATGATGCTGAGAACTGAATGAGATAATACGGACCAGCACCCCACTCGGGCACGGTGCATTGCTGGTGCTTTAGGATTTTGAAAAATAGCTCTGAGTTTTCTGTAAGCAGGGGGCAGCAGTTTCACCCACAAATGGACTGCAGTATTAATTTCCCATCGAACCTGAGATAATGATGCTGAGAACTGAATGAGATAATACGGACCAGCACCTCACTCGGGCACAGTGCATTGAAAAATAGCAATAACTTCTTTTTTCGTTTTATCCATGATGGAACATGTACATGTGCACACGAAGAGAGAGAAGCACCCTCCACACGGTCTGACCATGCCATGATCTCCACCCACCCCAGCAGTCCTCCCCTCAGACCTGGGCTCTCGTCACGTGCCCAGCCTGTTTCAGTGAGCTGGAGACTCAAGGCTGGTCAACAGGGGACTGGGCCTCTCTCGAGCAGCATGTTTTCGCTGCACCTAATAACTTCTTTTATCAAACATTATAAAGCACTTTGTCTGTAGTTGTTAGCGACATTGCCTAAGGGTGTTAATTTGTCTGTCTACCTCTGAGTGCCCAGCCCTTAGGAGTGAATTGGCTCCAAAGACTGAACCGTTAGGAGACTAAGGCAGGCAATAAGCAGATCCTCGTCAGTAAAAAGTGAATTTAAGGGATTCAGCTCAATTCTCTTCTAAACTCTGAAAATGGTAACGTCTCAGAAATAAGACAAGCCTGACTGGACAGCAGGATGAAAAAATAACAATATGAACCAACTCTCCCTTTTCCCGAAGTCCTGTATCCATAGCAGGACCAAAACTACTACTAAGAAGCACGTTCAGACCCCGGGGAGACAGGACCAACTCACGTGACTGACGCAGGGACAGCTGTGACCTCCTGTCACAGAATTTGCCCTCTCGGTGCCCCACCCTGTGAAAGAGAACTGGCAGAGCAAGACACTGGCACTGATAGAGGCTTGTTGTGTCAAAGGAGTCACCTTTAAGTGACAGAGCTTGTTTATAGGAGTTCTAAACAGAAAAGGTTTCCCGTTTCCCACGTAGACATTGGATCCCTCCTTATTAACAACTCAGCTTAATAGCAAACTCCTTTCTTTAAAAAAAAATTATTTAACTTTATTTATTTATTTTAGACCAGAGAGGGACAGAGCAAGAGTGAAAGAGAAAGTGAGAAAGCAAGTTGCCAGGTCTAGGACTTGAACCATGGTCAGCCATGTGGGAGTCCAGCTCCCTTAATCACACGCCACCTGCTGACCCTAATGGCAAGCTTTTTATGTTCCCTGAACTGCCTGGAAGTTTTTAGTTTTGACTTAACTCTTTTCTTTGAAACAGACTTCATTTACACTGTGCTTTCACCGGGGTTTTCTTAATCTTATTTTGTAAAGCGCTGCTGTCTTAGATCATGCTCTATCCTGGAGCCTGTTTGTATGTCTTAAAACTGATAAGTGATTTAATTTACTTCCTTGCTTTTATTTCCCGTCTTATGTCTAGTCGAAAAAAGGCCTAGTGTTAGGCTATGCCTTATAAGACAATGGTGTCCTTTCATTACCCACATTCTCCTCTTAGAAGCCTTAGAGAATGTGCGGGCAGAGGAGGGAGGGACTGCAAGGAAGTCATTGCACGTGCAGTCTGTAGAGATTTCTGACTATGTCCAGACCTTCTCTCTTGCTCACCCATGGAGTGCTAATACTCTCTGTGGAAGGCGTCTTTCTTTTGATCCTACGGTTGTGTCCTCCTTCTCTCGGAACTATTTTAGAAAGGGATGAGAAGATCTGGTTCTGGCCGTGTCTCGGAGCATGCCTTCACCACACACGTAACTTCCCATGCAGACCCCTGGGAAGCTACCAGCTCTGCCTTAGCCTTCACTTCCTGATTGCACGGGGCCTCAGGGTCGGCCAGAAGGGACTGAGACACTCGCTTATGACTCCTGGGTATTCACATAGCCCTGTCAACGTGCACGATCCTCTAAATTCCAAAAAATGTCAGTGCTTCGCAAAGCCCCCATCTAGATATAATTTCCCAGGTTTTCCTTTCAAGTTTCCAGACAGACTTACTTGCCCCAGCTGGTGCCCCAGCTTCAGGCAGCTGAGATATTAAACAGTTCCTACTGATTGTCCCTGACAAATGCGGAAGCCTTTCTCACACCTCCAACTCTGAACCAGGTCAAGTAATGACAATGCCACTGCTCTTATTAACTGTGTTTTGTTTTAAGCATGTTATTTGTGTTAAAATATAAATATTAATTTTTTAAGTAATGAAATGATTTTCAAATTTCCTAAGCTTGAATACCTATTTTATTAAATATGATAGGTGTAAAGCACATAAATGAAACCTCGTTAGGGTCCTCGATGACAGTTTAGAGAATACAGCAGTTGTGAGATCAAAAGTTTGAGAACTACTGTTTTAGCTAACACCTTAAGTTCTAACAATTTTCCTTGAACACTTTGAAGATGCTACTTAATTGTGTTCTGCATCTCACGCCGTTAAAGAGAAGGATGGCATTCATTTTTGGTTTTGGTCATTTGTGAGTGATCTGTTCTTTTTCTGCAGAGATCTTTAGAATTCTCTCTAGTTCTGATTTGTTAGACTTAATTATAGTGTATCTAGGTGTAAGTTCCTTTTTCTTTATTTATTTTGTAGTCTATAAATTATTTTACTTTCTCTAATTTTGGCATATTCTCTCACATTTTTTCTCAAAGTATTTAATCTTTGTTTTTCTCTCCTTTGGAACATTGTCTTTTACTTGTCCAGATACGAGATTATTCATCTTGCTCTCTGTATCTCGACTTTCCGCTTACATTTTCTACCCTTTACCTCTTCCTCATAAGCTCCTTGAGGAGCTTAATCATATAGAATTCTTGTTCATTCTTTGTCATATGTTGAGTTCTCTTTTTATTTAACTTTTTATTTACATTTAATCATTGCACATCTTTACAACATAATTTCTCAAAGCACACACACAGTGCATGTCAGCCAAGTCAAAGACATTTTCACATACATCATCCTCAGCAGGTAATTTTACATGTTTGTGTCTGTTCATGTTTCCCTGAGCCGCTCCTTCCTACCCCTGTCTACCCCTGTCTATAGTCTCTGGTGTCTACACTTCCCTCTCTGCTATTATATCTTCAAACCTTCCGATTTCTGTCAGAGAGTATAGACCTTCACAACTATTTATGATCTTTTTATTTTGAAACATGAATAGAGGTATAAAATATAACTATCTATGAATAGGTGAACAAATGATTATAAAGTGAATAATCATACTCTCACCCTCAGGAGGGCAAGTAACCTGAGCAGCTACACCATAGCCCCAAAGTAGAAGGGCTTAATGTTTGGGTTAGTGTTCTGCTACCTCTGTCTCGACATTTTTAAATATATATATATATGTATGTATCCGTATATACATATATATATATATATTTAAATTTTCTATAAGGTCTGTGTGCTCACCGGAGAGAGAAAGAGGGAAAGTGAGACAGCGCCCCTCAGCGGGGATGGTCACACTGCAATCCCTTCTCCTCCATTGTCTTCCTGGGACTTTGGGCACTCACGTACATATTCCCAGTGTTTTCTAAGCCACCAGGTCCAGGACTTGAACCCTACAGCCGGCCATGTGGGATCCAGCTGCCTTAACCATCACGCCACCAGCTGGCCCTATTCTAAAATAATTTTTAAGCCAGAGACCCCACACTTTCATTTCACACTGGCCCTATAACTTATGTGGCCTGTCCTAAACACCACCCATGTCAAAAAATGGAAAATCTGCCACACTTCGAAGTCCCTGGCATGTCCCTTGCCGATTTATAATCTCGTCCCTTCCCATGAAGGTATGTCAGGTGGAAAGGTAGTTGGGGCGGCTGGATCCCACACGGCAGACCCAGGGCTGAGGAACAAAGTGGACACAAGGTCCCGAAGCCCTGAGAGGAGAAAGGAGGAGGACGGGCTGCAGCATGGCCACTTTTCCCGGTGTCACAGAATTTGCCCTCTCGGTGCCCCACCCTGTGAAAGAGAACTGGCAGAGCAAGACACTGGCACTGATAGAGGCTTGTTGTGTCAAAGGAGTCACCTTTAAGTGACAGAGCTTGTTTATAGGAGTTCTAAACAGAAAAGGTTTCCCGTTTCCCACGTAGACATTGGATCCCTCCTTATTAACAACTCAGCTTAATAGCAAACTCCTTTCTTTAAAAAAAAATTATTTAACTTTATTTATTTATTTTAGACCAGAGAGGGACAGAGCAAGAGTGAAAGAGAAAGTGAGAAAGCAAGTTGCCAGGTCTAGGACTTGAACCATGGTCAGCCATGTGGGAGTCCAGCTCCCTTAATCACACGCCACCTGCTGACCCTAATGGCAAGCTTTTTATGTTCCCTGAACTGCCTGGAAGTTTTTAGTTTTGACTTAACTCTTTTCTTTGAAACAGACTTCATTTACACTGTGCTTTCACCGGGGTTTTCTTAATCTTATTTTGTAAAGCGCTGCTGTCTTAGATCATGCTCTATCCTGGAGCCTGTTTGTATGTCTTAAAACTGATAAGTGATTTAATTTACTTCCTTGCTTTTATTTCCCGTCTTATGTCTAGTCGAAAAAAGGCCTAGTGTTAGGCTATGCCTTATAAGACAATGGTGTCCTTTCATTACCCACATTCTCCTCTTAGAAGCCTTAGAGAATGTGCGGGCAGAGGAGGGAGGGACTGCAAGGAAGTCATTGCACGTGCAGTCTGTAGAGATTTCTGACTATGTCCAGACCTTCTCTCTTGCTCACCCATGGAGTGCTAATACTCTCTGTGGAAGGCGTCTTTCTTTTGATCCTACGGTTGTGTCCTCCTTCTCTCGGAACTATTTTAGAAAGGGATGAGAAGATCTGGTTCTGGCCGTGTCTCGGAGCATGCCTTCACCACACACGTAACTTCCCATGCAGACCCCTGGGAAGCTACCAGCTCTGCCTTAGCCTTCACTTCCTGATTGCACGGGGCCTCAGGGTCGGCCAGAAGGGACTGAGACACTCGCTTATGACTCCTGGGTATTCACATAGCCCTGTCAACGTGCACGATCCTCTAAATTCCAAAAAATGTCAGTGCTTCGCAAAGCCCCCATCTAGATATAATTTCCCAGGTTTTCCTTTCAAGTTTCCAGACAGACTTACTTGCCCCAGCTGGTGCCCCAGCTTCAGGCAGCTGAGATATTAAACAGTTCCTACTGATTGTCCCTGACAAATGCGGAAGCCTTTCTCACACCTCCAACTCTGAACCAGGTCAAGTAATGACAATGCCACTGCTCTTATTAACTGTGTTTTGTTTTAAGCATGTTATTTGTGTTAAAATATAAATATTAATTTTTTAAGTAATGAAATGATTTTCAAATTTCCTAAGCTTGAATACCTATTTTATTAAATATGATAGGTGTAAAGCACATAAATGAAACCTCGTTAGGGTCCTCGATGACAGTTTAGAGAATACAGCAGTTGTGAGATCAAAAGTTTGAGAACTACTGTTTTAGCTAACACCTTAAGTTCTAACAATTTTCCTTGAACACTTTGAAGATGCTACTTAATTGTGTTCTGCATCTCACGCCGTTAAAGAGAAGGATGGCATTCATTTTTGGTTTTGGTCATTTGTGAGTGATCTGTTCTTTTTCTGCAGAGATCTTTAGAATTCTCTCTAGTTCTGATTTGTTAGACTTAATTATAGTGTATCTAGGTGTAAGTTCCTTTTTCTTTATTTATTTTGTAGTCTATAAATTATTTTACTTTCTCTAATTTTGGCATATTCTCTCACATTTTTTCTCAAAGTATTTAATCTTTGTTTTTCTCTCCTTTGGAACATTGTCTTTTACTTGTCCAGATACGAGATTATTCATCTTGCTCTCTGTATCTCGACTTTTCGCTTACATTTTCTACCCTTTACCTCTTCCTCATAAGCTCCTTGAGGAGCTTAATCATATAGAATTCTTGTTCATTCTTTGTCATATGTTGAGTTCTCTTTTTATTTAACTTTTTATTTACATTTAATCATTGCACATCTTTACAACATAATTTCTCAAAGCACACACACAGTGCATGTCAGCCAAGTCAAAGACATTTTCACATACATCATCCTCAGCAGGTAATTTTACATGTTTGTGTCTGTTCATGTTTCCCTGAGCCGCTCCTTCCTACCCCTGTCTACCCCTGTCTATAGTCTCTGGTGTCTACACTTCCCTCTCTGCTATTATATCTTCAAACCTTCCGATTTCTGTCAGAGAGTATAGACCTTCACAACTATTTATGATCTTTTTATTGTGAAACATGAATAGAGGTATAAAATATAACTATCTATGAATAGGTGAACAAATGATTATAAAGTGAATAATCATACTCTCACCCTCAGGAGGGCAAGTAACCTGAGCAGCTACACCATAGCCCCAAAGTAGAAGGGCTTAATGTTTGGGTTAGTGTTCTGCTACCTCTGTCTCGACATTTTTAAATATATATATATATGTATGTATCCGTATATACATATATATATATATATTTAAATTTTCTATAAGGTCTGTGTGCTCACCGGAGAGAGAAAGAGGGAAAGTGAGACAGCGCCCCTCAGCGGGGATGGTCACACTGCAATCCCTTCTCCTCCATTGTCTTCCTGGGACTTTGGGCACTCACGTACATATTCCCAGTGTTTTCTAAGCCACCAGGTCCAGGACTTGAACCCTACAGCCAGCCATGTGGGATCCAGCTGCCTTAACCATCACGCCACCAGCTGGCCCTATTCTAAAATAATTTTTAAGCCAGAGACCCCACACTTTCATTTCACACTGGCCCTATAACTTATGTGGCCTGTCCTAAACACCACCCATGTCAAAAAATGGAAAATCTGCCACACTTCGAAGTCCCTGGCATGTCCCTTGCCGATTTATAATCTCGTCCCTTCCCATGAAGGTATGTCAGGTGGAAAGGTAGTTGGGGCGGCTGGATCCCACATGGCAGACCCAGGGCTGAGGAACAAAGTGGACACAAGGTCCCGAAGCCCTGAGAGGAGAAAGGAGGAGGACGGGCTGCAGCATGGCCACTTTTCCCGGGCAGCCAGCCCCTGCGGGGGGGGAGAGTTCTCACGTCCTTCTCTCTCTTTCTGTGTCTTTCTCTGGGAAGCACATGCACCCTCTAGAGCCAAACTACAAAATAGAGAAAGAAAGAAGATAGAATATATCCCTGCTTCTGTGATACCCCCGTCATTGCTTTTCTTATCATTTTAAGCCTGTGTGGATAGCAGGGTTTCGTTTTCTTTGCTCAGGAAATGACGGCATGACGCATCAGTAAGGTGGCGTGCAGCGAAGCCCACCTCTTAGGGATGGAAGTGGTGACAGAAGTAAGGAACGGCCTGTTCCTGATGAAATGGTCATTGTCGCAGACCCTGGCCTCCTCCCTCACCCCACCCTGAAGATGGAGCACAGCAAGAAGCAGAATGGAGCGAAGACGTTAGCGCACAGAGAGCAGAAAATGCAGCAGCGTGACAGCTCCCAGCTACAGGGGCGCACCGATGAGCAGGGCTCCTGCACACGCACACGCACACGCACACGCACACCACACGCGACGTCAGCACAAAGCACGCGCTGCGATGAAAGCACACCCGGGGAGGCCAGGCCTGAGTGTCTGAGGCCTCCCGGGGGCTTTCGGGCTGCGATCTGAGGGCTGAACCGGGCTACCCCAGGAGAGCCCTGCCGAGGGAGAGGCGGCCCGGGACCCAGTGACAGCGAGCTCAGAGGCGGTTGAGGTGGTCCAGTGCGGCCTGGCGTGATCACCTGAGGAGCAGAGAACGGACTGCAGGGAAAAGCGAAAAGGGAGCGCCCAGGCAGGCGGCCGCGAGGTAGTCTGGTGAGCGCGCTGACAGCTTGGCTAGGACAATGGCAAGAAAGGCGGAAGAAGCAGGTCGATTCGCTTCAGAAGTAAAATGGCCAGTGCTATTGCAGGACGAGGAGTAGAAAGATGTGCCCAAGTGGGGAACAGACGCCCAGGTCCTGGCCTGTGCCTCGGAGTCAATAGTGACGCCATGTGCTGAGCGAGTACCCGGAGGACACGGAGGGGGAGGGCGCAAACAATGGCCTTGGTTCTGCTGGTTCCCATTTGAGCTACCCAGTGGAGGCACTGGGCAGACAGCGGGGACCTCGGACCTTCCACACGGCCTCCCATCACACTCAGCTCTCTGCTATCTAAGAAAGAAGAGGAGAGGAAAGAGAGAGAAAGAAAGAAAGAGGGAGACAGAAAGAAAAAGAACACAAAGGAAGAAAGAGAGAGAAATAAAGGAAGGGAGGGAGGGAGAAAAAGAGAAAGACGAAAGACAAAGAAAGAAGAGAGGAAAGAAGAAAGGAAGAAACAAAGAGAAAGAAAAAGAAAGGAAGGAAGGAAGAGAAAGAAGAAAGAAAGAAAGAGAAAGAAAGAAAGAGAGAGAGAGAGAGAGAGAGAGAAAGAAAGAAAGAAAGAAAGAGAAAGAAGAAAGGAAGAAACAAACAGAAAAAGAAAGGAAGGAAGGAAGGAAGGAAGGAAGAAAGAAAGAAAGAGAAAGAAAGAAAGAGAGAGAGAGAGAGAGAAAGAAAGAAAGAAAGAAAGAGAAAGAAGAAAGGAAGAAACACACAGAAAAAGAAAGGAAGGAAGGAAGGAAGGAAAGAAGGAAAGAAGGAAGAAAAAGAAAGAAAGAATAAAGAAAGAGAGAAAGAAAGAAAAAGAAAGAGGGAAGGAAAGAAAGGAAAGAAAGAAAACGAGAGGAAGAGAAAGGAAAAGGAAGAAAGAGAAGGCACGACAGCAATGCTCCCTTCCCGCAGACCTTTCTTACTCGGTTTTCATTCGAGGGAAGCACCGATGCCGCAGGCACTGTCCGTACAAGGACACCTTCATTCTTAGGCCACGACTAGTCTAAAGGCCCCGCCGCCCGTAATCTCTAACACGTGAAGATTCCCAATCCCTGGACGTTGGGTAACGAACTTGCAGGAGCTCCTGAAAAAGCAGCATATAGGTTCTTAATTCTTATTCCTGGCTGCTTAAAGCCATTTCCAACATTTGGTGACTTATTTAGTGTCATGAAGATGGAAACCGGTTATGCCAATATCTTTCTTACCAAAAGACAGTAAATCCAGTAGAAAAATAGGACTTTAAACAGCCGCAGTTTTTCAAAGATAATATGTGCATCGTTTTTATTAAAAGAAGGCAGATGTAATTCTGTGTGAGTTTAATGCTTAAACAGTAGTTACCAACACTCCCGGGGTCCCGTCATGCCACTGGCTGATAAAGCACCGTTCCTTCCTTGCACAGCGTCGGCGACCACTGTCTAACCGAAGGCCACTCACCTGGTGGGGACAAAGGGTAGCCGACCTACTGTCAGCCTGTCAGCCAAGGTCAAGGCGCCCCTCCAGTTTTCCCTCATTGAACAGCATGTCCTTTATAAAAACATACATTTCTTAACTTGCTGCTTCTGTTTCTCATTTGAAGACACATTAAATTCTCTGAGCACCACTTACTAATTTATTAACTACCAACAAGTTAAAATCTGCTAAAGATGCCCAGAGGATGCGTGCTGTAGACTCGCAGCTGCAGATAATGAACTTTACGAACGTGTTGCCAGGGAACCAGGAGACTTCCATATGCTCAGAGGCCATTATTTGGACCAAAAATAAAGTTCTAATGATTTCATCTATAAAATGTCCAGAAGAGTGCTATGCTAATTTTAGGAAGACAGAATAAGCTAGCAGATGTCATGGGTAAGCTACGACTTATGAGGGACAAAATCCTTCATTGAAGGATGTATTCTTTTTGGCATTCTCATATTGCATTACTTTGAGTTCTTATTTTTGAATATGAAATAACAGGGGACCAGCCAGACATTCCGGTGGTTAAGGTAGCTGGGTTCCACATAGCCAACCATGGTCCCAACATGGCAGCTTGAAAAACGTTGGGCACATGTGAGTGCATGCCTAAAATCATGAGAGGAGAATGGAGAAAAAAGGGTTGTGGTGTGGACATCTCTCCTGGTGGGTGATTTCTCACTTTCCCTCTCTCTCGCCTTCTCTCTCTGTCTCCAGCAAGAGGATGTAACCTATGGCAAAATTTTAAAGAAAAAAGAGAGAGAGAGAGAAAGAGAGACTGGTGGCTAGCACGGTGGTTAAAGGTGCTGAACTCCCACATGGTCAACCATGGTTCAAGTCCCAGACCTGGTGGCTTAGGCCACTCTCTCTCTCTCTCTCTTGCTCTCTCACTCCCTCTGTCCCTCTCTGGTCAAATTAAAATAAATAAGGTTAAGTAAAATAATTCTTAAAAGAGAGAGAGAGAGAAATAAAGTTAAATTAAAAAAGAGAGAGAGGAGAGAGAGAGAGAGTCCCGTCTACACCCAGACTCTGACCCAGAGGCTCTCCGAGGTAGGATAGTTAATCCTCACAACAAGCTCACGAGGTGCACATTTCCCATTTTACAAGGGGAAAACCAGAATACACTTTAAACCTTGCCCAAGTCACATGGAAAACTAATTCTCAGAGCCATAAATTAATACCTTAGGATGAGACAACAGGTCTTCTATAGGAAATGATAGCACTGGGCAGTTGGTGACCTGTGCACGTTAGAAATCCTAGAGACAGAGAATCACCCACTGACAAATGTTTTCAATGACATTTTTCACCTTTCATCAACTATTGCTCACTCCTCTCATGCAGAAAACAGAAATGACCTAACCCATGGAAATCTCGGGAAAAGTACAAATTTGTTTCACCAACTCCCTTTGGTACTCAGAGTAAAACAAGCATTTAGCTTGCGGAGGACTAACGCCACAGCGCTCTGACAGCCGTAGGAGAACAGTGCGGTCGGCAGGAACCGGGCATGCGAAGGAAGAGCCAGAACCCTCCCTCCCTTCCTTTTCCGTGTCCAAACCAGGGACCGGCACTTCCTCAAGGCATGATGGCATTGGAAAGTACCTTGTTCTCAGAATTACATTCTTTCTTTTTTTTTTTTGAGAGGTTTTTTTTGCTATAGGGCGTGTGCGCTCGCCAGACAGACAGAGACAGAGAGACAGAAAGCGAGAAATCCCCCCCCAGGGTGGATGGCCACGCCGCAATCCCTTCTCCTCCATGCTCCTCTCGGGATCTTGGGCACACACGCACACGCGCCCGGTGTGAGTTTAAGTCACTGGGTCCGGGATGCAAACCGCAGTTGCCTACGTGGGAGTCCAGCGACATAGCCATTACACTAACTGCTGGTCCCTCAATTATTTGTATCTTTAAATGTATCCTTTTCCCCCAGTTTTTAAAATGGACGAATTAAAAAACATAAAAAGTGAAGTAATAGTATAATAAACACCTGTGCTAACTACTGAGCTTCAAAATCATTAGCTATCTGCCGTAAGTGCTTTACCTAGCCTTCTTTTTTTTTTCTAATAGACCACAGATTAGTTTATTTTTAACAATCCTGCCATGAATTCATAGGGAAGAGGTTCCAGCAGCTCAGGCTCCTTTCCGTTGGTTCTCACACAGTGGCTGCTCTGGGTGGAGCAGGCTGGCTCTTCAGTTGAACCCAGGGCCCTTTCTCCTTGGCTTCCTCCTGTTTCTGGTCATTTTCCTTCACAGTTTTAGGAAGCTGTCCTGCTCTTAGAATGCGTAATATGCTCAATACGCACATTGATTCTCTTGGCAAGACTCTTGCCCTTAACTTGTTTGTTCACAACGATGCCCACAGCATGCCGGGTGACAGTGTAGACTTTTCCAGGTGTGCCATGGTCACATTAGAGACAGAGAAGAGAGACAGAAAGCGAGAAATCACCCCCTGGGGAGATGGCCGCGCTATAGTCCCTTCTCCTTTTTGAGCAGTCCCCATTCCCCTGATGTCTACAATATCCCCTTCTTGTAGATTCGCATAGATGTTGCCAAGGAACCACTCCATGTTTCCTAAAAGGCCTGGAGAACACACACGGGTGCCTCCCCGCTCCCTGGTGTTCGTCATTTTGGTGAATTACTGGAAGATGGCGGTCTCCCCATCCTTCTGTTGCATATGTGTGACCCATCTGAAAGTAAGACGCAAACATTATAATACTTTGCCCCTAAATACTTCAAGCATGCAACTTCTAAAGTAAAACATTTCTTTACAGAACTTTTTTTTTTTTTTTGGAGAGGTTTTTGCTATAGGGTACGTGCACTTGCCAAACAGACAGAGAGAGACATAGAGACAGAAAGTGAGAAATCACCCCCCAGGGGGGATGGTCACGCCACAATCCCTTCTCCTCCATTCTCCTCTCGGGATCTTGGGCACGCACGCACATGCGCCCGGCGTGAGTTTTAAGCCACCGGGTCCGGGACGCGAACCACGGTCAACTACATGGGAGTCCAGCGACATAGCCATTACGCTAACTGCTGGTTCCCCCAGAACTTTTTTATTAATACATAAGGTCCATAAATAGTTGCTGTTTTATAATCATCTCAAAAAAATCTATTTCATACTTTTTTTCTTAAAGTAGGATTTTTTTTAAAAAAAGAATTATTTTATTTAACTTTATTTATTTTAATTTTGCTATAGAGAGATAGAGTGAGAGAGAGATGGAAAGTGTGAAAGCAAACTGCCAGGTCCGGGACTCAAACCACGGTCGCCCATGTGGGAGTCCAGCGCCCTTAACCACCACGCCAGCTGGTGCCCCCCTTAAAGCGGGATTTAATCAAGTGTCACACAGCATGTTGTTGTTCTGCCTCTTCACTCGCGTTTATCTGGGACTGTCTCTCGTTTTCCTCCAGGGCACTGACTTTGGAAGAAGCACAGCCAGCGACATTACAGAATGTTTATTGCTCCTCCGTGCTGTCATTTAATGTCTTCTGTTTCTTTATTTCCCTGTGCTGAGTCACCCTTGCATTTCTGGATAGCTCACCTGGACATAAGATACTCTTCTGTAATGTTCTCTGGGGATTCTGTTTTCTAATATTTTGTTTAGGATTTTTTTTTTTTTTTTGGAGAGGTTTTTGCTATAGGGCGCGTGCGCTTGCCAGACAGACAGAGAGAGACATAGAGACAGAAAGCGAGAAATCACCCCCCAGGGGGGATGGTCATGCCACAATCCCTTCTCCTCCATTCTCCTCTTGGGATCTTGGGCACGGACGCACACGCACCCGGCGTGAGTTTTAAGCCACCGGGTCCGGGACGTGAACCGCGGTCGACAACGTGGGAGTCCAGCGACATAGCCATTACGCTAACTGCTGGTTCCCAGGATTTTTATACTAATATTCATCTGTTAGTCTCTGGTTGATCTTTGAAGCGTAGGGGTGTAGAGTCAGCTGGGAAATAGCTAGCAGGCATCCTTAATATAAATTATTTTCCTACAAACCGGACCACCCACTGTTGCATAAACCTACTGATCTGGGAGCGTTCTTTCTTGGGATCTCAGCCACTCTGAAGGTTATCCTAGGCTAGGACTAGGTCAGAGAATGGAGATTTGGGGACATGTGGCCTAATTTTTGCTTGCTTGCTTATTTGCTGTAGGGCACGCACACTCACTGGGAGAGGCAAGGAAAAGCAGAGGTAAAGAGAAGACGTGAGCGGTCACTCCCGAGGGGCCTGGCCGGGCCGTCCCTCCTCTGCAGTCTCCCCTCAGGACGGTAGACAGCGGTGCTCATGGGCCCTGCCACCGGTCTCCCACCACAGGCTCTGAGACAAACTGCTCGGTCCCCTGTGAGGTCGTCGCCTTAGCCTCCATGCCACCTGCGGCCCCACCTGGTTTCCTTTTGACCTCATCTCCCTTGTCACTGCTGGGAGTAAAACTGTGCCCCCGCCCAGGTTCTCCCTGTCTGCCTTGATCTGCCCATAGGCTGAATCCTTCCGCGTCAGGGTAAAGTCACAAGTTCGGCTCCTTTTGGCTCCGAGTTACATTCCGGAATCCGCCCTGTTCCTGGTATCGGAGGATGTAGGAGTCAGATGAGGGGGGGCCATGCAGACAACACAAGCTGGTAAAGAGGCTGCCTCCCATCCCTAAGGCAAGGCCTGGACTGGGAAGAAACTGCGAGGCAAGGCCAAGGTTTACGAGCCCCCTTGTGTCGCTGTACTGGCCGGTATTCAATTTCTCTGCCGTGAGCTTTACTGTTATTACGGCACCCTGCAAGGGTAAAATATCACTCACAACCATTGCAATAAAGCCAATTAGTGATCTTGTAGAAATGTGGTTTCCTAAGATGACAGGAGAGGGCCAGGAAGTTTGAGACTCCCCCACCTGTGTGTTTTAAGCCAAAATTAACATATGTTAAGGTTAAGTTAATATAAGCCAAATTAGCATTAGTAACATATGTAGACTAAGTTAGTTTAAGGCTAGTTTACATAAATACCCCTTGTTAAGGCTGCAGGCCAAAGTTAACTTATGTTAGGCCAACTTAGCATATCCACCCATGACAGGGACTTAAAGATAAAGCACAAGAATTCACTGATTAACAGACTAAGAATTCAACAAATAAATATAGGAACCTGTGGGTTAATAGAGGAAGGACAGATCTGGCTAACAGCGAAAGAATAAACACACCTGAAGGCTCCAGGGGGAAGAGTAACTATCTTAGCTGGAAGTCTTATCTAATTCAGGCAAGCAACAGGTAGTTTTTAACTACAAAGAGCTTCTCATCTATGTGCTGTTGACTATGAAAAACTGCTAATAAAACATCCTGTGTTGTCTCCTGAGTTACAAGATCATCTTCCTTTCCCATATGGGCAATAGACTCACCCTCTTTAGCTGTAATATATAGATAGTCCATATATTAACTGTGTCTTTACGTAACAAGACAAGATTTCTGTCTAGGCCTTTGTAACCGACAATGCTGCTGCCCTGGCCCGGGACTGAAGTTACCAAGCTTCCTACAAGCCCCCTCTTCAAAAGACCCTGTCCGGTAATCAAGACTGAAGAAGAAAATGCACCAGACAAATAGATTCCTTCGTTCTGAGAACTGTGTTTGGCTTCACCTGTTCAAACAAGACAGACATCATGTTTTATGATCACTGTTCCTGTGCTTTGAATTCCCTGTTTCATAGAGTAAATCTTTTATTTCCCCCTCACCCCCCCTACTCCTGTAAGACATCCCTCAATAAATATGTGTGTTTGGTGGCCGCTAGCGCTGCAGTCTGGAGCTGACTCTGGCTGTAGCCGGCTGAGAACATGCTAAGAGGCATTGAGGTCTTAGTCTAATTTTTGTTTCTGATCACCCGTGTCGCCTTCCTGTGTACGAGTCTCAACCACCCCCGGCAAGCTCTGAACATCTTTCTCCAGCTAATTTGCTCTAAATGATATTGCTTCTAGGCTACATTCCAGTCTGTGATGGAAGTTTGTTTGCTAGTTTCATTATGGGTGCTTTTTTCCTCTATATTTGTTTTTTTGTTCATTTCTGCAGACTTTGGGAAGAATAAGGCAAACCTACTCTCATTCTATTATCCTTTCAGAAATTTCTCTAACTTGAATATTTATTTAGTTATTTTATTTTATTTTTTAGAGGTTTTTACCTTAGGGCATGTACACTCGCTGGAGAGAGAAAGAGAGACAGACACAGTGAGAGGGAAAGTAAGAAATCATCCCCCAGGGGCAATGGCCGTATGGCAATCCCTTCTCCCCCTGGGATCTTGGGTGTGCACATACATGTGCTCGCTGTGATTTTCAAGCCACTGGGTCCTTGACTTGAACCACCATCTGCCATATGGGAATTCAGTGATGTAGCCACTATACTGTCTGCTGGTCCTAACCTGAATATTTAAATTATTGATTTAATATTTGTCAAAATATTGATTAAATATTAGATAGGGCCGACAAGTGGTTTGGAGATTAAGGCACTGGATCCCACATGGCCAACTTCGTGGTTCAAGTCCCAGACCTAACAGCTTGCAAATCACACTGGGTCTGTTTGCATACACGCCTAAAATCCCAAAGGAGACTGGAAGGGGAGGGATTACGGTGTGGCCATCCCCCTGGGAAGGGGCGGTGACTTCTCTCTCTCTCTCTCTCTCTGCCTCTCTCTGATGAGCACACATGCCCTGTAGCAAAACAAGCAGAAAAAGACGTGTAAGTAGGCAGAGCTCTAACACATTCCTGTGTCCAGACAGAACCACACTATGTTATGGTCCTCCTGCCTCGCTCTTCTAAGGAGCTGGGAGGGACTATGGTGAGTGGGATGCTGCTGAATGTCAAAAACAAAATACCCACGGGCCAGCAGATGGCATAGTGGCTACGTTGCTGGACTCCCACATGGCTGACCATGGTTTGAGTCCCAGACCTGGTGGCTTGAAACTCTCTCTAGGTGCATGTCCATGCATGCCCAGGATCCCAGAAGGATGGAGTAGAAAAGATGGCAGTATGAACATTCCCTCCAGGGGAATGAGTCCCACTTTCCCTCTCACTGTCTCTGTCTCTTCCTCTCTCTGGTGAGCATATGTACCCTAAACCTCTAAAAAAAAAACCCTAAAATGCCATTCTCTGGTGAATTCCACATTCTCTATTTAGTTCTACGGAATCTTCATCACAGCACCTGCCTGTTCCCAGCCACAGAGTAGATGGCCCAGGTCAGGGCAAGGACTGCTCCATCTCACCCAACCCACTGAGACTGTGACTCAGGCAGAGACAAAGGTTTCATCACTTCATTGCCGCCTCGCTGGGGTAATCTGCTCTCCGCTCACCACTGGTGATGGGTCCTCACTGCCAACGAGGGGGGTAACCTGAATCTAACACCCCACAGGGCAGTGAGAGAGGAGCTCTCGACCATCACCCCACAGAAGCACTGATCTGGACGTCGACCACACACGTACCTCGTGGACGTTGGGGAGTCAAGCGTGGAAGTCCCAGCACTCTGCTGCATCATGAAACCCAAGGGTAACTAGACAGAAGAGAGTCAGGGCGATTTTACTTTACCCGTGTCACCCTCTCCCGAGGTGACGCAGCTCAGTGCCGAGAAAGGTCCCTCAGCCCTTGGTTCCTCCCATGGGGGAGGTGAGCACAATGAGTGAGCGTCCAGCTCCTTCCTTCCTACAGGACACTGACCAGGAGGCCCCTCTACTCTCGCCCCACCGAGTGCTGAGCGGTCAGCATGGCTGAGTGTTGGGAGGGCTGGGGGCAGGAAACAGAGGCTGCAGAATCTGTCAGCCATGCCGTGGACGCCATCAGGATGCCCATTCGTTAGCCACTTGGGGGACCGTGTATGGACCACCACCACCCACCAGCTGGCCTCTGGGCACTCCAGACACTCCACACATCTCACCACACCTCCAGGCTGGCTCCCCACGTGCATCACATGGACAGTGAGCACAAATGTCATATACAGACAGCTCGACTCCATGGGATCGGAAAAGTCACACAACTTGAGTTCAGGCCATTGCCCTACAGAAAACAAATGTTAGCTCTCAGTACTTGGCCTGGCTTTGCAGGATCAAGAGAAAACATAGACGAGTCCCCCCACACCACCATCTTGTATCCAGGAGATACAAGAGGTGTGGAACTGACGTGTCTACAGAAAAAAGTCTGAGGGAGCTTAACAATCCCTAGCTCGGTGGTTCTGTGAAGTTGTTTTTCTGATGAAGACATCAGTAAAAACTGGAGAAGATGACTGCTTCTTCAAATGCAAAAACATCAATAAATCAATGTAAGACTTCAAGGAAAATTAAAAATCAAGGAAACACAACACTATCAAAGAAACACGATAATATCTCATTACTAACTCCAAAGAAATGAAGATGCAACAGCCTGCAAGTGAGCAGACACTCTCCTCACAGGAAGGGGTTAGCTGCCCGAAGGTGCGTTGTTCCAGG
>NW_006159670.1:1774167-1780666 GCF_000334495.1 Tupaia belangeri chinensis | reverse complement strand
TGCCTGCTTCTGGCAGTGAAGTAGGATCAGACACTGGTCTCATGCTTGACTTTCCAGCCTCCAGAATTGTGAGCCAAATAAACCTCTATTCTTTATAAATTACCCAATCTCAAGTATTTCTGTTTAGCAACACAATAATAGACAAAGATATCTATAAGGAGATAAAAGTCATTAAAAAAAATCCAAATAGAAATTCTGCAGCTGTAGGGGCCAGCAGTCGGCTATGTCACTGAACTCCCGTGTAGTCAACTGTGGTTTGAGTCCCAGACCCAGCAGCTTAAACTCACGCCGGGCACGTGCACGTGCATGCCCAAGATCCCGAGAGGAGAATGGAGGAGAAGGGAATGCGGTGTGGCCATCTCCACTGGGGGATGATTTCTCATTTTCTCTCTGTCTATCTCTGTCTTTCTAGTGAGCACACGCGCCCTATAGCAAAAACCTCTCAAAAAAAAGAAAGAAAGAAAGAAGAAGAAGAAATTCTGCTGCAGTAGAATACAATGAACGAAATGAAAATTTAAACGAAGTTCATCCACAGCGGAGGTAACTGAGCAGAAGGGCCTATAAAATTGAAGGTGTCATTTAAAATATTTAGTCAGAGTAGAAAAACAAAAATGAAAAGGAATGAAAAAAGTCTGCAGGGTTAATGAGCACCATCAGAAGGGCTGGGTTTACACCATAGGATCAGAAAGAAAAGAGAAAGGGGCAGAAACTTACTTAAAGAAATAATGGCTGAAAACTTGAAATCCAGAAAGACATATGTATATATAAAGTATAAAAGTCCAGTCAGGCTCATCCCAAATTTGATCATCACAGAACACAGGGAAGGACCACATGGGGAAGGCCCTGGGATGTGAGCCCCATGCGCACTGGGCAAGCGTGAGCACACCTGTAACCCAGGCTGACTGTGAGCCCCGCGCGCTCTGGGCAGGGTGTCCATGCCTGTAACCCAGGCTGACTGTGAGCCCCGAGCGCTCTGGGCAGGGTGTCCATGCCTGTAACCCAGGCTGACTGTGAGCCCCGCACGCTCTGGGCAGGGTGTCCATGCCTGTAACCCAGGCTGACTGTGAGCCCCGCGCGCTCTGGGCAGGATGTCCATGCCTGTAACCCAGGCTGACTGTGAGCCCTGCGCGCTCTGGGCAGGGTGTCCATGCCTGTAACCCAGGCTGACTGTGAGTCTCACACACACTGGGCGGGCGTGTGCACGCCTGTAACCCAGGCTGACTGTGAGTCTCACACACACTGGGCGGGCGTGTGCACGCCTATAACCCAGGCTGACTGAGACCAGGACTGGATCACAGTGTGAAGACCTAACTGAGGTGCCTGTTTCTGTTTCTCTCTGCCTGCCTGCCTGTCTGATGGTCTCTCTCACTCTCTGTCTCTCATAGAGGAAATAAATGAATAAACTTTTTTTTAAAAAATCCAAGACAAAGAGATAACCTTGAAAGTAGCAAGAGAAAAGGGACTCCTCACACAAGATGATCAGAGGATGTCTCAGCAGAAACTCTGCAGGCCTGGACAGAGTGAATATGTCCACGTGTGCTGCGGGTTGGGGTAGTGGGCGGGAACTGTTAACCAACACATTTATTTCTTTATTTTGCCACGCGCTCACTGGAGAGTGAGAGTTAAAAACAGAGAAAGTGAGAAATCACGCCACATCCCTCTCCTCCATTCTCCTCTCGGTATTTCAGGCACACACACTCACCTGGCATGTGGGGATGCTGGAACTTGAACTGCAGAGTTGGCCACGTGGGTTCAGCACCCCAACTACCACTCCACCTGCTGGCCCTAATCAAGAGTATTTTACCCCCAAAATACATGTATATAATTTTACCCAGCAAATCTGTTCTTCAGAAATAAAGGAGAGGAGAGGTAGACACTTCCCCACACATAAAGCCTGAGGGAGTTCACTGTCATTCAACCTGCTGTTGAGGAAATACTCATATGAGAACACTAGAAAGTATAACACTGTATTGGTACAGGAAGTAGACTGTCAAATCAGAAAACTCTAACACCGTGGCAGTATGTAAATTATATTTTTAGCATAAAATTTAAAAGACAAAAACATTAAAAGCTGTACTGCAATAGCTCTTCATGGATACACAGAATAAAGAGATGTAAATTATGGCATCAAAAACAAAATGTGGAATGGAGAGAATAAAATGCAGAGGTTTTACATATGATCAAAGTTAAGCCATTACCAGCTTAAAATAGACTATATAACTGTAAGCTGTCTCATGTAAGCACTGTGGTAACCAAAATACAAAAACCTCTAATAAATACCCAAAAGATAAAGAGAAGAGAATCAAAACATACCACCACAGAAAACCATCACATCACAAAAGAAAACAGCAAAAAAGGAAGAAAAGAACAGAGTCTACAAACTAGCCAGAAAAAAATTGGTAAATGACAACAGTAAGCCTTATCTACCAATATTACTTGAATATAAATAAACTAAATTTTCCAATCAAAAAATATAGGATGGTTGAATGGAGGGGAAAAAGACGTAACCGTATGCTGCTACTTTCAAAGGACTAATTTCACCTTTAAGGAAACACACGACTAAAAATGATGGGATATAAAAAGATTCTACACAAATGAAAACAAAGAGAACAAGGAAGGAATACCTATATTAGACAAACTAGACTGTAAGTCAAAAGCTATAAAACCAGAGAAGGTTATTACATAGTGATAAAGGATGTAATAAAATGATATATCTAAAGCACATAGGAGTGCCTGAATACATAAGCAAATATCAACAGATCTGAAGAGAGAACTAGAAAGCAATATAATAACCGTTGGCAACCTCAAGAGACCACTTTTATCTTGTTGTTTTTGCCAGAGGACACATGCACTCACCAGACAGACAGACCGAGAGAAAGAAAGCGAGAAATCAGCCCCCAGGGGAGATGGTCACACTGCAATCCCTTCTGCTCAGTTCTCTCAGAACGTGGGGTGCACAACACACTCCCAGAGAGCAGGGTCTCAAACACACAGTCAGCTACAGACCACACAGTAGGACGTACGCTTCATCACAGCACCCGCTAGCCCTCCGTAGACCACTTTTAACAGCAGATAAGCCACAGTATACTTTACGATGGACCAAATGGGTCTAATCCTCATGCACAGAAAGCTCCACCCAAAAGCAGCAGAGGAGACTTTCTTCTAGGTCATGTATGAGCTATTCTCCCAGGAGAGGTCATGTGTGAGGCCACAAAACAAGTCTTACCAAATTTGAGAAGACAGAAATCATATCAAGTATCTTTTCTGACCACAATGGTATAAAATTAGAAATTGATTTAAAAAAATAATAAAAATAAAAAACCTGGAAACGTCACATATATGTGGAAATTAAACAACCTACTTCAGGGCCAGCAGGTGGCATGGTGATTGAGGCACTGAACTTCCACATGGCTGACTATGGTTCGAGTCCTGGACCTGGCAATTTGCTTTCTCACGTTCCTCTTCTCTCTCTCTTGCCTCTCCCCAGTGAGTGCACATGCCCTATAGCTAATTAAAAATAATAATAATGATAATGATAAATAAAGTTAAATATTTTTTTCTTAAAAACACACACTCTGAGCAACTAATGGAACAAAACAATAATCAAAATGGAAATCCCAGACAAACAGAAACGGAAACACAAGTATTAAACCCTAGAATGAATGCAGCAAAAACAGTTATAAGCGGGAAGTTTATAGTGATAAACACCTACAGTAAGGAAAAAGAAAATGACAGAGCAAGAAATATCAATTCATCTGCCCGTAGGAAAAAAGGAAAAAGTACAGGGAGCTACCCCCAAACAAAACCATTTCTCAAAAGAAGACAAATGACAGTATGTGAAGAAAAATAAAATCAACAGGGAAATGCAAAGTAAGTTAAATTCATGAGATATCAACTTGCTAAATGGCTATTATTAAAAAGACAAAAGATGACGAGTAAGGATGTGAAGAAAAGGGAACCCTTGTGAACTATTGGTGGGAATGTAAATTAAGACAGCCATTATGAAAACAGGATGAAAGTTCCACAAAAATTTTAAAATATAAGCCATGGTGAAATGGCTATGTTGCTGGACTCCCATGTTAATTGACCTTGGTTCGAGTCCCGGACCTGGTGGCTTAAACTCACGCCGGGCGCATGTGCATGCGTGCCCAAGATCCCAAGAGGAGAATGGAGGAGAAGGGATTGCGGCATGGCCATCCCCCTTGGGTGTGCTTTCTCGCTTTCTGTTTCTCTGTCTCTCTCTTTCTGGCAAGCAACGCTCCCTATAGCAAAAACCTCTCAAAAAAAAAAAAAAAAGGAAGTATTATGTGATTCAGCAATCCAGCTTCTGGCTATACATCCAAAGGAAATAAAATCGCTGTTTTGATGAGATACCTGGACTGCCACGTTCCTCCCATCATCATTCGCAAGAGCCAAAATGTTAAATCAACCTAAGTGTTCACTGACAGATGAGTGATAAAGAAAATGTACACACACACTCCCCCCCACACACAGTGGAATACTCTTCTACCCTAAAGGAAAAGGAAATGCTGTCATTTGTGACAGCATGGATGACCCTAAAGAACATTATATTAAATGAAATAAGCCAGGCCTAGAAAGGAAAATATCACGTGATCTCACTTATACAGGAAATTTGTAAAAGTTGAACTCATAGAAACAGAAAAATAGTGGTTATCAGAGGCTGGGGTTGGAGCTGGGGACAAGTTGGTCAAAACACAACATTTCAGTTAGGCAGGAGTAATACATTTAAGTGACCTATTGAATATCACAGTGAGTATAGTCCATAATAAAGACATTATATACCTGAAAATCACTGAGAGAGTTGATTTTAAGTGATCTTATCCTGCACACAAAGATAAGTATATGAGGTAAAGTATATGTTAAGTAGCTTTATGTAGCTATTCAACTATATGTTATGTGTATCAAACATTATCCTAGGGGCAGCAGGTGGTGTAGTGGTAAGGCACTGGATTTCCACATGGCTGACGACAGTTTGAATCCCGAACCTGTTGGCTTGAAGTAAAGTCTCTTTACAATCTAAATGATGTGTAGCGATTGAATGTATAAATAATAATAATAAAGGAAAAAATGGCTCAATGTAGCCACTCCCCAAAGTTTACATCAATCAAAATATCTTTCTGTATATAATAAACTTATAAAAATAAAAAATAGAAGTACAAAGAAAATTATAACAGATCAATAGATAAATAAGTAAATGTTAAAAAATAAATAAAAATTATGCTATACATCATAAATACATACAATTTTGTCACTTTTTAGTTTATTCATTAATTAGCTATCTAAAAAAGAAAAATCTCAAATGAACAACTTAACTTTACACCTCAGAAACCTAGAAGGGGGCCAGCAGGTGGCATGGTGGAAAAGGACACCGGATTCCCACATGGCTGACTGTGGTTTGAGTCCTGGACCTGGCAGCTTGCTTTCTCATTCTCTTTCTCTCTCTCTCTCTCTCTCTCTCACACACACACACACACACACATACTCTGTCCCTCTCTGGTCAAATTAAAATTAATTAATTGATCAATTAAAGTTAAATAAAATAATTCTTAAAAAAAAAACCTGTAAGAACAAACTAAGCACATAGTTAGGAGAAAGAAGGAAATTTTAAAAATAAACAAAATTGACAAGGCTTTAACCAGACTAAGAAAAAAAAAGAAGATTAAAATAGAATAAGAAATTGAAGAGGTGCCATTACAACTGATACCACAGAAATACAAAAGACCCTGAGACTACTATGAACAACTACACTCTAACAAATTGGTTACTTAAATGGATAAATTCCTAGAAATACCTCTACAAAGTCTGAATCATGAAAAAATAGAAGTACTAAAAAGAGCAAAAATCAGGAAGGAAATGAAATCAGTAATTTTAAGTATCTCATTTAAAAAAAAAAAAAAACTAAAAACCTTGGGACCAGCAGATAGCATAATGGTTACATTGCTGGACTCCCACATAGTCAACCATGGTTTGAGTCCCAGACCCAGGAGCTTAAAACTCATGCTGGGTGTATGTGCATGCCTGCCCAAAAATCCTGAGAGCAGAGTAACAGAGAAGAGACTGCAGCATGGCCATCCCCCCAGGAGGTGAATTCTAGCTTTCTGTCTCTCTGTCTCTCCAACAAATGCACGTGCCCTATAGCAGAAATCTCTCTCTTTTATTTATTTATTTATTTATTTTGGAGAGGTTTTTCACTATAGGGCGTGTGCACTTGCCAGATAGACAGAGAGACAGAAAGCGAGAAATCACCCCCCAGGGGGGATGGCCACCCCGCAATCCCTTCTCCTCCATTCTCCTCTCAGGATCTTGGGCACGCACACACACGCGCCCAGTGTGGGTTTTAAGCCACCAGGTCCGGGACGTGAACCGCAGTCCACTACATGGGAGTCCAGAGACATAGCCATTACGCTAACTGCTGGTCCCACAGAAATCTCTCTTTAGGGAACCAGCAGTTAGCGTAATGGCTATGTTGCTGGACTCC
>NW_006159670.1:1754241-1774085 GCF_000334495.1 Tupaia belangeri chinensis | reverse complement strand
CACACCCCCCTATAGTGAAAAACCTCTCAAAAAAAAAAAAAAAAAAGAGAAATCTCTCCTTTAAAAAAAAAAAACAAGACCTGATATGTTTACTATTGAATTCTACCAAACATTTAAAGAACTAATACCAGTTCTTCTCAAATTTCTCTAAAGACTGAAAAGATGAAAACACTTTCAAACTCGTTTTACAAGGCCATAATTACCCTGATACCAAAGTCAGACAAGAGCACTCCAAGAAAAGAAATTATAGGCCAATATTCCTGATGAACATTGATGTAAAAATCTCAACAAAGTACTAGCAAAATAAATTCAACAGCACATTAAAAGGGTCATAAACTATGATCAAATGTATTTGCCATGGGATCCAAAGATGATTCAACAATAAATACAAATCAAAAAATATGATACAAATATACAAATCAATAAATGTGATACATCACACAAACAGAATGAAAGACAAAGTCATATGATCATCTCTGGATATGTAGAAAAAGCATTTCACAAAATTCAGCTTTTTTTTTTTTTTAAGTTTTTGCTGTAGGGCGTGTGCACTTCCTGGGAGAGGCAGACCCAGTGAGAAATGATCTCCAGGGGGCTGGTCATGCCACAGTCCCTCCTCCTCCATTCTCCTCCTGGCATTTTGGGCACACACACACATGTGCCCAGTGTGATTTTCAAGTTACCGGGTCTGGAACTTGGACCACAACCTGCCATGTGGGAGTCCAGCACCTTAACCACTATGTCACTTGTTGGCCCCCAAGTCTAACATTCTTTTTATGATAAAAACTCTCAAAAAATTAGAAGGAGTATGCCTCAACACAACAAAGGCCAACTCGCATTAATATAGGACAAGCCCATCGCTACCATTCTGCTCAGCAGCGGGAAGCTGAAGCTTTTCCTGTAATATCAGAGTGAGACAAGGAGGCCCACTCCCACCACTCCTATTCAACATAGTACCGGAAGTTCCAGCGAGAGCAGTATGTAAGAAAAGGATAAAAGGCATCCAAATTAAAAAAAAAAAAAGAAGTAAAAGTGTCTCCGTTTACAGACATTATCCTTTGATAGAAAATTCTAAAGGCTTTACAAAAAGCGTTAGAAGTAACAATTTCATTAATGTTAGAGTATACACATTTTACATGCAAAAATCAGTTGCTTTTCTATACACTACATATCTAAAAAAGAAATTAAGAAAATGATCCATCAAAACAACAAAACAATAAGAAAGTAGTATGAAAAAAGAACAAAATACGGATTTAACCAAGAGGCAAAAGATCTGTACATGAAAATTATAAAACATTGATAAAAGAAATCAAAGAAGACACAAATAAATGGAAAGATATCCCATGGTCACAGGCCGAAAGAATTAATATTGCTAGAATGTCCACACTGCCCAAAGTAATCTAGAGATAACACAATCTCTATCCAAATCTCCATGGCATTCCCACATAGAAACATTTATTCAAAGTCAAGTAGTCTTAGACACAGGCTTTAAGAACATGCTGTTGTGGTTGAGGTACTGGATCCCACATGGGTCACTGATCAGTTTCAGTCCTGAATCTGGCAGCTTGAAAAATTATTCCAGGTGCATGTGCATGCCCACAATCCCAAGAGGAAAATGAATATAGAAGTTCCTCAAAGACCCACAAACAGAACTAACATATGATCTAGCAATTCCACTCCTAGGTGTGCGTGCATGCCCAAGATCCCAAAAGGAGGATGAAGGAGAAGGGATTGCGGCACAGTCACCCCCCTTGGACGGGGTGGGGGTGATTTCTTACTTTCTTTTTTTTGAAGAGGTTTTTGCTATAGGGTGCTTGTGCTCACCAGAAAAACAGAGAGAGATAGAGAGACAGAAAGTGAGAAATCACCCCTCCCCCGGGGGGGGATGGCCATGCTGCAATCCCCTCTCCTGCATTCTCCTTTCAGGATCTTGGTCACGCGTGCACATGCGCCCAGCGTGAGTTTTAAGCCACCAGGTCCGGGACGCGAACTACAGTCGACTACGTGGGAGTCCAGAGACATAGCCATTACACTAACTACTGGTCCCTCCATAACAATCCTTAATACTTTTATGTCTTCCAGTCTTTCAGTCTCTACCATAGAGTGTAGACAGTTGGTATATGTTAAGTTTTTATGTTTTTTTGTTTTTGTTTTGCTACAGGGAGCATGTGCTCACCAGAAAGACAGAGACAGAGAAACAGAAAGTGAGAAATCACCCCCCCAAGAGGGATGGACAAGCCACAATCCCTTCTCCATTCTCCCCTTGGGATCTTGGGCATGCACGCACACGTGCCCAGTGTGAGTTTGAGCCACCGGGTCTGGGACTCAAACCGCAATCGACTACATGGGAGTCCAGAGACATAGCCATTACGCTAACTGCTGGTCCCTTAAAATTACAGATTTACATACCATCTGATGACTATCAAATATACTGGTGGAGGCCTCTTCATCTGCATCAACACTCCAGCAAGACTTGTCTTCTCGTCATTGTACATGCAGTACACTTCCCTCCATGTTATGAGGGGATTCAAGGGAGCATCAGAACATACTCCATTAAAAAAGAGCTCCATGAAAGGAGGGATTTGCTCATGGCTTACTCTAGTGCCGGCAGCAGTACCCAGGGTATAACAGAAACCAAATACCCACGTACTAATTAAACAAAAAAAAATCTATTAAAGATCTATTACACTGAGTGACCACTGTGTGTTGGACACTATTAGGCAGGTAACACTAGGTATTTATTTATGCTTCTGTAATGTTCAGTTTCCAAGTACTCTCATTTGGTCCTTCTAATGACCGTGACATGAGATAGGAAAGATGATATTTTAACTTTTCAAACAGAGAAGTTAGAGGTCAGAGAGGTTAAGTAATTTGTTATTTTCGTGAGCGTTAGAGCTTTCTGGTACCCTGACTTTAAGACCCAAGGTCTTCCTTGATTTCACGTGGTACCTCTTGCTAAACAGATCAATGTTTCATTAAATACCACTGCTTTCAGTATTCCAATCACCTATACCATTCTATTGCATAAGACAGATATCTCATGTTGGTGCCATGTCAATTTTACAGCACATAAAGATACTTTCTTGTGTTGTTAATCTGCTTCAATATGAGCCACTGTCTGTTTGAATTAGCAGCACTTCACGTGTCTGTTGACCATGCAGATCCCTGAGACCTGTCACAAAACTGCTCTGATGTGAGGAACAACAGACACCGAATGCCTACTCCATGTGGGGCCCGGGTACTTTTTCTTTTTTTTTATATTTATTTATTTATTTTAATTTGCTATAGGCACATGTGCTCACTGAAGGACCAGAGTGACTCCATTTTTAAGGAGTGACTCCATCTTGTTAAACCCACCTTGCTAAGAATTACGCCATTTCAAGGAGGCGAGCCAATCACATAGGAGAAGGTCATAAAACCATCACTCCACTGGGGATGGCAAATGATAAAAAAAAAAAAAAAAAAAAAAAGGAAGAAAAAAAGAAAAAATACCAGAGACCTGAAGTAACTTTCTTGCCAATCAGTAAAAGAAAACGATGCTTCTTGAAATCTACAGCCAACGTATAGCCGCCTGAGTGCACTCCTCAGCACCCCTCGACCTCCCCTCAACAGCCAAATAAAAACCCAGCCCAACTAACACGTGGGGCTTTCAACTCTGACCTGCTATACCGGTGAGATTGGGAGTTCTGAATCGAGCCCGAATAAAAGCGACCCTCATGTGCTTACATCGGAATCAGCTCATTGATGGTCTTTTGGGAATTTGCAGGGTACAACATTTAGGGGCTCATCCAGGATTCCCCAAGACCCCCAGGATCCCCGAACCGGAGGGTGGACTAATCATGGCCAGTGAGTGTTTCCTTTGTCTCTGTGTTTATCCTGTTCGGTCTCTGAGGGCCCTAACTCTGTAATAGATCATAACTGGTCCAGTGGACATGCTGGCGGGCCACTGATCCAGGGGCCTGGAAGATGTTCCAGACCCCCCTGGAGGGGACAGAGTGCCCCTAGTTGTTCTGAGTTCTCTGAGGGGACATAGCAGGTCACTCCCATGGCACGACATGAGGCCATAGTCCCACTCTAGGTTTGCTTTTCACCCGGTGAAGAGCATCTGCCCAGCTGCATTTGTCCTGTGTGTTCATTACCTATCTCTGTTTGTGTGTACGTTTTTCTGATGGAAATGGGACAGACTCAGACTTCCCCTCTGACGCTTATGATGGACCATTTCAAGGACTTTAGAATCAGGGCCCATGACCTTAGTCTAGACATTAAGAAACAGAAGCCCCACTCCCAGGTGCATCAAGGGTCAATCAATGACCAACCTGCCCTGTCTGGAACCAGGGGAGCCATTATAATTCCATTGTGATCAGAACATGCCCTCAGGAATGACTAACCTGCTTGCTTTGCTTCTGTAACCAGCTTTTCTTTTTGCTTTAAAGGCAGAGAAAGCCTATTCCCTTATTCCCCTGAAGCCCCTTCATTTTGTTCCTTCGTCCTTGTAAATCAAGTAATTCTCGCTGGCTTAATCAATAAACTCCAATAAATTTGGCTCTGTCTGGATGTCCTCTTATTTCTCGTTGAGTAGATTATAACATTTGGAGGCCCCAGCGAGATCGCGTATGTCTGGTACGGGGGTGAGGCATCCTAGGGAGAGCGGCCTCACCTGGGACTGCTCTAGGGGAGGTGCCACCTGGGATTTCCCAGGGCCCTGGAGCTCCTCTTGGCATTGTTGGCAGCTGACCAGAGACGCTGATTGCTCCTCCAAAAGTCTGTGGAGTTTTGGGACCAGCAGTTAGCGTAATGGCTATGTCGCTGGACTCCCACGTAGTCGTCTTGGTGATTATATTAAAACATTAAGAGCCCCCAGCCATATTGCGTACCTGTCTGGTTCATGGGTGAGGCATCCTAGGGAGAACGGCCTCACTTGGCCTGGCTGCCGGCTACCCGGGACTGCTCTAGGGGAGGTACCACCTGGGATTTCCCAGGGCCCCGGAGCGCCTCTCAGGATTGTTGGCAGCTGACAGGAGATGCTGACTGCTCCTCCAAAAGTCTGTGGAGTTTTGCTCTAAGACCTTCGCAGGCATTTCTTTGAGTGTTCCTGTCCTGTTCTATCTGCCTCAGTAAAAGACAAACCAGTGAGTAAGGGGTTGACCACAGAACAGGGAGGGAATCCCAGGCAGGGTTTGAGCCTCTGGAAGGCCCCTGAAAGTCCAACCTGCAGGAAATCAGGGTTAGAGTCCCTGACAGGAATTGAATCCCTGGGTTGAGGGTTTGAGTCCCTCTGCAGGTGGCTGGATTCAAGGCTGAACGGACAGTTATAGAACCCCTACTTAGGTTCTACCAGACATGCTGGAATCTGGGGGCTAGATGGTAAAGGGTTCGAGTCCCCCCTGCTAGCCCTTAGACAGTCTGTGGGAAATCAGGGTTAGAGTCCCTAACAGGGTTTGAGTCTCTGGAAGTTTCAGGGTCTTTTTTTATGGGTTTCTTCTGCTTTTACTGTCATTGTCCTTATTTTCTCCATGCTCTCTTGGATTGGTGGGAGGGAATGTAATAGTCTGTTGTGTGCATGATGAGCAAATGACTGTGTGACTCTTTGTGGTCCCACAGCTATGGCTGCGGCACAGGAATGAGTCCCTGGGAGGTGTGACTCCCGGGTTTGAGTCCCTGGATATCTTAGAATTTTTGTACGGATTTCTTTTGTTAATTCTGCCATTTTAATGATTTCCTCTGCACCCTCTTGGAAAACATCACTTGGTTCTATCCCTCCTCCTCCTCACTTGAGGATGTTGAGTAACGGAATATTGACCAAGGAGTTCTTCAAGAACTGACGGTCCGTACAGTCAGAGTACTATTGCTGAAAACTGCCTGTGGCCATAGGAGGTGTGGGTAAAGGCAGGAGGGTCCTGGAATGCCTCAGGGTACATCCTGACCAAAGAGCATACTTACCTTTTTAGAAATCATGAAAGGCGGGAACAGCTCCTTTAAAGTCCCTTAGAATGCAGGCTTAAGCATTTCAATGAGGCATGTGTGGAAAGTTGTGATTATGGCATCAAACTCTCCATCTCAAAACTGAGAGGGCCTTTTAAAAACATCACACTTAAATGGGAGTAGAAATATCAAGAATATTTGTGTTGTAAAAACTCTAATAGTATAGGCAACAAAAGGTTAAAACCCACCTTCCTTGAGTGTATAATTAAAAATTTCAAGAAAGGGGGTTGCTCTAAAGAGTATTAGTGTCAAAGTAACCCCAGGGAGATTGGCTCTTACAGTCCTGATGTCTGTGTGCATCTATATATGTAATTTGTCATGTTATGTACTGCATGTTGTATGTCTGGGTGGGAAAAAAAGGCCTTAAAGAATTCTATTCAATTTAGTTTATAAAAAGAGCACTCATACAAATTAGTTTAAATGCTTTTCAAGTTCATATAACTTTAGTGAATGAGCAGGCTTTAAGTGTAATCAAAGAAAAAGATTAATAAGTGAAAGTCTTCACAATTCCCAACATATATTTTGTCTAGGTTTTTATTGCTCAAGCAACATCACGTTTATCTTAATATGGTTAGTTTAATGAAACAGCTATTATTTATGTCTTGTGTGTTGCATTTTACATAGCAGATATCTAATAGGGAAATGAATTCATGACTAGTTTTCTCTGCTTTAGTTTTAATGTTAACAGAAGATCTCTGACCTCACAGTAACTCTGGGATGTTTACAGAGGACCCCTGAAACATCCAAAAGGGAGATGTTAAACCAATCAGGCTTACTGTTGATATGTTGGATAAAAATGGAAAGCATTGTCAAATTAAGTAATTCTAATTTTCTTGATATTATATTTGAAGTATAAATGTTATGTACTTGTATGCCTATATATGCATTGTGTTCCACAATAATTTGAGATTCCCAGGAGTTAAGGTACACTATTATGTTAAACTGGCATATATAGCCAAATTTCTTTTGTCAGTTGTGAATTTTTGTCAGAGTATTAACTATAGCTAAAATCCTAATGTTATGTCCTTAAGGAAGTTCGCAAAGAGGATAAAAAGAAAATTTACAAGTACAGGTTTCTTTAAAAATCTAATAATTCAACTGGGTAAAATCTTGATTTTCTATGTAAACTGATTGGTTTTCTAAACTGTTAAGCCAAAATTGACCAAAGAAAAGTAAAAAAAAGTTTGACAAAGTTACATACTAAGTAGCCAATGCAATGCACCTGAATTGAAGAGATAAAATTAGTGTAAAGGGATATAAATCCAATGTTAAACATGGACTCATGGAAACATCATTGCCTGGTTCCCTCTGAATCCTCCTTATAATTCTTACTGTTATGCTAACATGCCTTAGTTATTCCTATTACTGGTCTTTAAATTTTATAAAAAATATTAAGAGGATGTTAGTAAGATTGTTCAGTTTTACACTGAAAAGTTATTAAACAAATTTTGTTATTGTTTGTACATGTTCATAAGATGCTGGTATATGCTAAAATTTAGGGTTGCCAAAAATCAAAAATTTGCTCAATATAAATGTATGACAAGCTTAATAGCTCCTTTAAAACATCAAATTTCCCAAGGTAAAAGAAAAAAAATTTTTGCATGGTTATTAAAAATTGGGCCTATGTATCTGAAACAAAAGCTAGAAAACTACTATCTAACAGCTTAATAGGGTGAGAGTCTTAAGGAATGGGGTGGAACAAGTTAAGGCTAGAGCTCCAGACTACCTTGTCCCCCAGCTCCTTGTCTTTTTGTACTTCTGTTTCTTTTAGTCTGGCTTCTCCCCCACTGGACTCTCCCTTTAGCTAAATAATTAAGAGGGTTAGCTAAAAAAAAAAAAAAAAAAAAAAAAAAAAAAAAATACAACATGCATTTAAATTAAGACTACATTCTCCAGCTAGAGCTTTTGTAAAAGCAATAAGGGGGCTGCCTTGTCAAAAAAAAAAAAAAAAAAACAAACCTGTTAACTGGACTTTGCCCTCCTGACAGTACTCAGCGGAGGCTTCTTGCAGGATCTATCGAGAAACTTAGGTTCACTTCTCAGTGTAGGCACAATTCACAACAAATATCAGAAAAGCTCCCAAATAACTCAGAGAAGTGTTATAACGAACTTGGCAGGGCACCTTCACCTTTGATTGAACTCCCACCCAGTAGTCACTCGTGGTAATCCTGAGGGTGGGAACTACTCTGAGGCAGGATCTGGAAACGGCTTCAGAAGACACTCTGTTTCCAATGTGGGCAGCCCGGGCACTGAACAATGCCCATGACTGGCATCCTCATGTCCTCCAGTGGGGCCTTGTTCCCAATGTGGAGTCGGCAACTAGAGACGAGACAGAATGCACTGAGCTCTGAAGGAGCTCTGGACCTCTGGAGTCTATGCTGGCTTTTGAAAGTGAGGATTGATGAGCCCGAGACCCCAACGACTCCCCTTGGACATCTGACAACACTGGACAAGCCTCAGGTAACCCTTAAAGTGACTAAGATTAATTTCTGTCTAAATCAGAGGTGAAGGTTGTTTCCAAAAGTACACTCATAAAAAATAAATAAATAAGAAAAAATACCAGTAAGCAGGTTTATTGACCATATGACAAAAGAGAAAATTATAAGACCTAGCCAGAGGGGAAACATCTCTATCACCAACTAAAGTTCTTGTAGCTGCCTCGGACTGTGTCCTCACCCTCCTACACTAAGCTGGTTCAGAGAAAATACTTCCTGCCTAGTCTAGATAGCCTTATCAATGGTGTTGTCTCAAAAGGTGCTGCTCCACACAGGTAAATCCTACATCCCTCAGGCAAGGCTCCCTTGGGAATCAAATTACAAAAAACATCTTAGATAAACAGCCTTATTTCTATAAATAACTTAAACAATAATTAGACAAAAAATAAATGTAAATAGAATAAATGTTTGTAAGGCAATTTTTAATGTTAAACTTGTAAAGATAAAAACAAAACAAAACTGAAAGAAGGGTGATGGCTGTAAAAATGTATTTCTAGTGGAAAAGCTGAAAAGGAAAAGTTTTTTAAAAAGAAGGAATTTTGTGCAGTAGGTTTTTGTCTGAAAGTAGAATGGCTATCTCAGAACAGGAGAAAAGAGGGACAAAAACTAAAAGGTGTAAAGCATGTTGTTAATGTTTGAGTTGTGTTACAAAAGTCTAAGAAAGTTACAAGAATTGATCAAGTTAGTGTTCTAGAGCTGGCTGTGCTATCTTTGAATGTTACATAAAGTAAAACAACTAGAAGAGAGGAACCCCTCCATCTAAAAATGACTGCTGCTGACTCATGGCACGTTAGAGTGGCCTCTGGTACCAGGAGGCTCCTCGGCCCTTGTTCCCGTTGAGTGCTCTGTTCACCGTGCTTCTAATTTTGATTTTTGGCTCTAGTTTACTCAGTTTTCTTACCCAAGTTGTCTCCCCCAAGATAAAGGTCTTTAAATATTGGATGCTAGTGGCCTCTGGACCTACAGCCCAAGTGTACCAGGAGCTGCACTATCAGTGACTCTCCTTAACAGATATTTAAAGAGACTCAAAAAAAAAAAAAGATATGGTTTCTGTTTTCTGAGAAATTTTGTTGATTCCGTAAGTACCTAACCAAGTGCTGTCCTGTATCTGTAAACTGCTTGCTTTGTCTAGAAAAGCACTGTGTCACAGTCTCCCTGTAAGGAATTGAACCTGGTGACTGCATACCGTGAACATTGGCCCAGGCCATCCGACCAGACACTCCTGTGCATGAACAACTGCGCCCAGCAACTAGAGACCATAGAATCAGCCCATCCCTGACTGGGACCCTGTGAGCTCAATAGCAGGGACCCATGACTGGCTCCACTATGTGCTTGGAAAAGGGGGAAATGAAGGGCCAGAGTGACTCCATTTTTTACGGAGCAACTCCATCTCATTAAACCCACCTTGCTAAGAATCGGTGCCATTTCAAGGAGGCGAGCCGATCATGTAGGAGAAGGTCATAAGAACATACCCCACTGGGGCTGGCCAATGATAAAAAAACAAAGTAAATACCAGAGACCTGAAGTAACTTTCTTGTCAATCAGTAAAAGACAACTATGCTTCTTTAAATCTACAGCCAATGTATAGCCGCCTGAGTGCATTCCTCAGCACCCCTCGACCTCCTCCCCTAACAGCCAAATAAAAACCCAGCCCAACTCACACCGGGGCTCTCAACTCTGACCCGCTGTGCCAGTGAGATTGGGAGTCCTGGCTCGAGCCTGAATAAAAGCGACCCTCGTGTGCTTACATCAGAATTGATTTCTTGGTGGTCTTTTGGGAATTCGTGACTGGGGTACAACACTCATCAGACAAAGACAGGGAGAGAGAGAAAGAGAAAGCAAGCTGCTAGACCCGGGACTCAAAACACCAGTCATGTGGGAATCCAGCACCTTAACCACCATGCCATCTGCTGGCCCCAGGGGCCAACGGCTTTTAATAAGCACCCTGAAATGTACACTAAAGTTAAGATCCAGTAGATACAGTGATCGTTTCGTAGCTTTTCTTACAAACATTCTATTTCACATTGTAAATCTCTTACACAGAAGTTTACCAGGTAGCTACCTACCATCAACTACATATTCCCAAATATACCTTGTCCTCCAGTTCTTCATTATGGTGTTAATTTTGTCCTAATTCTTTTACAAATTCTGATCATTCTTAAAGACATGTTCAAATGCAACAGCAACACAAAGAATTCAATGGCTGTCCTTTTAAATGGCTCACACTTGGTCTACATTCATTTGTGCTATACTGTACACCCAAAAACTGTTCCCCACAAGAATGTAAGCTCCCACTGAACAGCAAAAGCTATACCTGATGTATTTTAATGTGCCATTGTAAATGATACTATATATTTGGTGTAAAGGACAATTAACTGCTCCCAATGAGTTAGGGAAAATAACATTAAGTTTCTCTGGGAAAAAGACTGATGAAACCAACTGTCTAACGTACTACTTTCTTTGAGCAGTGTTTGGCAAACGCAGGTGTGCCATATATTCTGAATGGATGGATCGATCCACTGGTTGACAGAAACAAAATATGCAGGTTTTTTTGTTTTGTTTTGTTTTGTTTTGTTTATGAGAGATTTTTGCTACGGGGCACGTGTGCTCACCAGAGAGAGAGAGACAGAGATAAAAAGCAAGAAATCACCCTCCAGGGAAGATGGCCATACTGCAATCCCTTCTCCTCCATAGCCTCTCTGTATTTTAGGCAGCATGTACACGCACCTGGTGTGAATTTCAAGCCACCAGGTCCGGGACTTGAACCACAATCAGCCACGTGAGAGTCCAGCACCTTAACCTAGAGATTATTGTTAATCATTGTCACCTTAGTCCTATTATTACAGTACCATAAATAACAGGAAAGACCAGCTGCAGTAGCACATGCTAGACACTGTTACTTGGCAAGCTGAGGCCCAGGTTGATTTCTAGCCTACCTTAAGCCAGGTGCAGTTGTGCACACCTGTAGTCCCAGCCGCTAGGGAGGCTGACGCAGGAGAACGGCAAGCTTGTGGCCAACATGGACAGCACGGAGAGACCGGATGTGAAAGAGCTGGGCATGGTGGTACGCAGCTGTGGTCTCACCCATTAGGTGAGGCTGAGGCAAGAGGGCAGTGGCATAGCAGGACACGCCCACCCTGCTCCACCACACACACACGAATAACATTTGAGTAATTTAATATAATTTCATTTAATAATTATATCTAAAGTTCATTATCTCTTCCAAAAACAGCATTTTAATTATATTCAAATTGTATTCATTTTAAATACCAACAAACCCATCATGTATATACAGGGTTACATGTTAGAAAACAAATAGAAATGAAAATAAGTCTTACTTTTTAAAAGTCCTCCCAAAGTAAGAGCGCTGTGAACTAATAAATATATACCTTAAAAATGTATATATCATCAGGAAAACACAAATTGCTCTGCTAGGAAAAGCACTGTCACACACATACAACGGGACATAATTCACACAGGCTCAATGTACAAGGATGTCTCAAAATACAAAACCAAAAACTGGTAACTACAAACACAAGCAAAAATCACAGCTGATGTTCTAAACTAATGCACCAATACAGAATGCTTTCCCAGAGGCTGTAGACGGGTTCTTAGGATTTTATGTTGACCCATGATTTTTCACTTGTTTTCATACATACAACCAAATGACTTAGAGTTTTCTTTTTGCCTTTAAATTAGATTTATGTTTGGTTTCTTTTTAATATAATGACTCAAATAAATCCTAAGAAATACTATCACACCTGTTCAATTTAGAGCTCAGTAATAAAGGTATTTCTTTGATTTTTCTGTACCTATATTTTCCTTTCAAACAGTCTCCAAGGAAAGTTGTGAGGGACGGTGGTAAAGAGATCAAACCAAATAATTTTGAAATGCAAAGAAATATGAGACTTGGTGCTGACATGGGTTTACAAAAACAATCCCTCATTTAAACCACAAATGGAAAAGGAAAAATCTGAGAAATAGAAAAAAAGGAAAATCGTATCTGAAAAATAGGTCAGGGTAAAAGTACTAAAAAATCGAGAAGGCATTCTGGACTGTGGTGCCTGTGGGCTTTAGTTTGGAGGTCATACAGCAACAAAGCTACCAATAACTGCTGAGCCTATTTTTAACCTTGTGTGAACTTGTTTAAACTTTTGACTTGTTTAGGTCAAGTTTCTACAGCCAAAACAAAGAGGTCATAATTACTATGCTCACGTGAGAGATGTGTAAGGCTGCTCCACAGAGGAAGGGGGGAGGAGTGCGGTGCACACAGACACGCAGGTGGGCGGCCAGGCGGGCCAGAGGGAAGGAGCATGGGACAAATCTGGTAAGAGGCAGGACTGGGAATAAAACAAAGCAAGAAATCTGTACTGATCAAAGGCAGAGGGGGACTCTCTGTCTTCAGATTTTACTTCATTTTATAATCACAAAAACCAACATCCCTCCTTTTTTTCTTAATGTGTCTCAGATTAAAAATGGCAGAATGAATAGCCCTTAAAGAGCACACACTGTTTTTTAAAGGGATGTTCATGTAATTGGGTTTGCTGTTTGTGTTTTGTTTTTTAATGATAAATCTTAGAAGCTGACTCTCCTAAATGGAGCTCAAATGTACTGACATATTCAAGCCTTTCTTAAACTTTCCATTATAAAGTGATTCAACAAGAGTTATAATTCACTTTTTAAAAGACATGAAATGTTTAACTTCAAATTACATTTAAAGGAACAGCTGTTCTCTCCAATGGCAAAACCACCACTATTTTATTCATTAGAAACAATATGTAATCATTCTCTACGATCACTATACAAATTTAAATAGGCCTTTTCTCTTAAACATGAAGACAGTGGCTCTGAAGCAACCCTCTAAGCCAGAAAAGCCCACCCATAACCCGCAGTTCAGTTTCTGGAAGTCAGTGCAGTTGGTGGTTGTAAACAGGCAGGATGTTCTTCCACAGCTAAATTCTGGAAGAATTAAAAAAAGGAGAAAGAAAGGGGAAAAAGATCAATAATCTTAAAGATCTCCACTGGTCAGAAATACTGTGAGCACTCAAAGTCAAGTTCGGTATAACCTGAGTGTCAATCAGCTGTGGCTTTTTCTCCTAGAGGAAGGCGTTCCCATAACTGGAGCAACTGTTCACCAACCTGAGGTTCTAGTTCCTGTATTGATAAAATGTACAAAAATCACTTTAAGTTTCATTTTTCTGTGAGAATATATTAAAATCATATAGCATGTACTGTACTAATTCTTTTTTTTTTTTTTTTGGAGAGGTTTTTGCTATAGGGCGCGTGTGCTCACCAGACAGACAGAGACATAGAAACAGAAAGCGAGAAATCACCCCCCAGGGGGGATGGTCACGCCACAATCCCTTCTCCATTCTCCTCTCGGGATCTTGGGCACGCACGCACACGCGCCCGGCGTGAATTTTAAGCCACCGGGTCCGGGACGCGAACCGCGGTCTACTACGTGGGAGTCCAGTGACATAGCCATTACGCTAACTGCTGGTTCCCTCTAATTCTTTACTAATTCTTTGTTCTAATTCTTTGGAGGTTGATTTCCAGACAAGACTGTAGTTAATCTGCAAATATTTCAACTTCTGTTTAAAAATGTCAAGAAATGTCCATGAAGTCCTTCTAGGACTTTTTCTATCTGGAATTAATGGATTTTGCTTTTAATGGAAACTCAGCAAAGGCATTCAGATTGAACTTCTGAAGCTTTACTGTGAAATCTGGCATATTAAATGTTTTGGGGTCTTTTTAAATAAAAAAATCTTAGATAACTACATTTTAATCTTAGGAATATTGGGTTGTCAGGAAAGTCATGACATATTTTTTCTGTTTTCTATGTAAAAATGCATCATGACTTTCCTGACAACCCAATATTTAAATTAACTTCAAAATTATGAAAAAAAGGGAAAATGGGAAAGAATGCACTGTATAGTCCTTCTGTGGCACAGTAACTCCGAGGAGCAATTTAAAAAGAACTCAACAGGGAGCAAGTGGCGGTTGGAAAGTGCAACTGGCCCACGTGGGAAATGGGCAGGCTTTGCGTCTAGAGACCTCTCTGAGAACGCCAGGCCTGTGCACGTGCCCATGCTGAGACCAGGGTGAACGACAGCGTGTGGCCTATTGAGGTGCCTGTTCCTGCCTCTTCCTTTCTCTCTCTCCTCCTTCCCCTCTCTCTCTAATATGGAAGAAATAAATAAACTTACAAAAAGAGAGAGAAAAGAGAACTCTAACATAAAGTGTCACATCGATTCAAATAAACTATTAGCTGAGAAAAATTTTGGCAAAACTAACGAGTTTCCCACATAAAACAACTCATTTCATTCGTAAGAACCAAGTTATATCTCATAGAGCAGCTAGCACAGTATTTGCTCATACAGCCTTCCCTCTGCAACCACGGCTTCTACCACACACTCAGCCAGCTGCAGACCAGAACGATCCAGGGCTGGCCTGTGGCACAACGGCTAAGGGAGCCAGATCCCATGTGGCAACCGTGGTTAGGACCCCAGCCCCAGTGGCTTATACCACACACCAGGCACGTGTGCATGCATGCCCAATATCTGGACAGGATTGAAGAGTGGAGGAAAAAGACTGCAGATGACCACACCCTACTGAGTGGTTCTTTCTCTCTCTCTCTCTCCTTCTCTGTCTCACTTTTTCACTCTCTGGTTAACTCACATAAACTCTGGCAATAAAGTATACATGTGGGTGTATATGTATGTGTGTATGTGTGTGTATACATATGTGTGTATGGATTATATTCATTGAAAAAAAAATCCAGAAAGTCCCCAAAAATGAAACTTGAATTGCCATGTCCCGGCACTACGGGGAATCTATGCTCACAGGGATGTGGGCATTGCATTAGGAATTGTAAGCAAATCTGGAGGATAAAGCGTATGGAGAACTGCACAGATTAGACACAAACACGATGTTATTTTATATATGGGACTTGTACATCTCTGCAGATTTAAGTACTTGTAGGCAGGTCCTGGTACCAGTCCTGTACAGGTATCAAGGAATGACTGTACGTTCATTCCCATCTGAACTAGCTTAAAATGCATGTCAGCAGCATCATAAAGGGGAACCCAAACAAGAGAGAAATAAAATAAACCACAAGAACATCAAAAGATCATACAGTCTTGATAGTCATGTGTATCTCCACCGCAGGGCTCCATCTGAAAATGCGTTCGGCAATTCTGTTGTGAACATGAGTGTGTTCTCACACGAACTCGATGGTGTGACTTACATACACACCCAGGTCTACTATAATCTTACAGGACCACGGTCAGACATACAGTCCATAGTTGGCCTGAACACCATGATGCAGCACATTGCTGTGACTGAAGGGGGAAGAAGCTAAATTCTGCTGTCATCCTAAGACTGTAGTCAAATGCCTCCTAACTGCACTCAGTGTGAACAATGAGTTCACTTATTAAGATAATAGGCACTTCCATAAAGTGACCTGTAGTTTCAGTCAACGACCAAGAGAAGCCAAATTCATAAAAAGCAATGAACTTTCAGACAAATTTGCAAGCTTTCAGACACACTGGCAAGTACATTTTTACTAGCGCTTTTACAAATATGAACCACTATTCACTATATGCTTACAAAATGTAGTTTCTATTCTTACATTTTGTCTTCAAAGCACTAAACGGCAGCAAAACAAAACAGAAGGAAAAGTAAAAGAAAAAATGTTAAATGCCATTGTATACCTGCCCATCTCTGCTTATCTGAACTTTCTTATTGTCGTTCCAAGGATTGAGTAAATGATGTGCAAACTGAAAGGGCAGGCTTTCTTTTCTGATCCACTCCACCTTAAACACTCCTCCTAGGCCAGCCGAACCCCAGTCCTGGCTCTTCTCCCTTCCTATCTCGGAAGACATCCTAGAAAATCCCTGCAGGTGAAACGGGAGGAAGGGTAGAGGTGAGGATGATAGTAAAATGTTTAAATTCAACTTACCTGATTCATCTGCATTTTATAAATTTCAAAATAAAAAAAAAAGAAGAAGAAGAAGAAGAAGAAAGGAAGTGGGCCAGCCTGTGACCTGCTGGCTTGGGCAGCTGGATCCCATATGGCTAACCACACAGTTCAAGTCCCAGAACTGGCAGCACATACCCAGTTCCAGCTGGGCACATGTGCACACATGCTCAAAATTCTGGAAGGAGGGAGAAATAGAGGAGAAGGCATTGTGGCATGATTGTTCCCTCTAAGAAGAGTACTTTCTCTCTCTCTGTCTCTGTCTTTGTCTGTCTGTCTCTCTCTCTCTCTGGCAAGTACATGCTCCGTCTGTCAAATTAAAAAAGAAAATATATACCTAACAAAAATTTAAAATAAGCCACTTAATACATTTTTTATAAAAAGGTTTATTAACAAATTTTGAAAGACCAATTCAAGCCTTATGTATAATTTTGAATATTAATAGATGGTTTCTATTAATGTATCAGCAGTTCTAAATCCACATTCACACCAAATAAATGGATACAATCTAACCTCTAAGCTTTTATTTCCAAAAATTATATCAAGTAACAAATTCATTTGCAAGATGAGTTAACAAACATACTTAATTTTGTAAATTCAGATATGAATTTCAAGATGAGTTAACAAACATACTTAATTTCTTAACTGCCAATACTAACTTGAATGCCTATTTACCAAAAGTAGCCACCTGAGAAAACCAAAAGCTGTCTTCAGAAAGGAAATTACTTATCTGGAAAAGCTCTGCTAAGACAAGGTACAAACAAGGGAATCTCAGTTGTATCATTCCCTTGAAGAGGTGTACTATATCCCTCAGTGAATCAAGCAAAAGGCATTCTCAAATTCTGATGTAACTAAAAAGCAAGGTTTATTTTTATCCTCAATGGTCTAACCTACAACCACAACAATCTGATCTTACTGTTTCAGGAGGGCTCACCTGGAAATGTCCAGATCCTTGAACAGAAAAGACTAAGTAAACCATGCTGCTTTCCCAAAAGGCTCGATTCAGCTTCCGCTCATTACTAGGGGTTGTAGACCAGATACCTTTCTGTTGAGAAATTTCGAGGTTTCTTAAATTGCTACTCTTCATTATGAAGTACCGAACAGGCATGTTTGGTCTTGGTGAAGGAGATTTGGAACCCTATAAAAAACACATAATTTGACCTTTCAATACCAATAGGCTCCATTAAATAACATCTTCATTAACATATAAATCAAAATATTTACCGAATATTTCTACAAATGCCAATAGCTGTATCATGCCTGAAAACCTATGTAGGACAATCAAAATGAAGTTAAAGAGATAAAAACTAGCACTCATTTTTCTGAACATTCAAAATCCCTTATCCGAGAAATATTCTAGATTATAAACTTTGGTTTATATTCTAAATGTACTTTAAGAAATGGTTTAATAAACTTTTAAAATATGAAAACAAAACACTAATTGCTCCAGCTCACTACCCACATGCAGTTCTCAGGTGACAAAGGGAAACAGCTTTGTGAATGAGTTCAAAGACAGAGAGTGGCACCTGGAAACTGAGGTGGCTGGTATCGGCTCGCCACGCACTAAATCAAAGAGCGGCACAGAAAGAGAGTTCCAGCAGTCTCGCGGGTTTGGCTAAATACTGACCTGACCATGAGTGAGGAAAAAATGGCCTGAGGCTAGGAAAGATCCAAAGGAAAGCAGAGGACCAAACTCTCAGAGCTCACCATGGCTATCCTGAGTCGGAACAGAGAAGCTATGGGCACAGGACACTGGCCCACCGAGGGCCACACCTGAACACTGGAACTAAATTAACGGGGACTCAACTGGACTCGCCCTGATCCCGCACAAGCAAACCGAGTGAGGTGAGAACTGACTGCAGTCAGCTGTGTGTCAGACGAAGCGTAACATTACTTAAAGGAATGAAACAAAAATCTAGCACCCAAGCAAAATTACAAGAAACTCAAACAGGAGAATATAACCCATAACTGGGGGCAGGGGAGGGGGGAATCAATAAAAGCGGACTTGGAAATGACAGAGATAATGTAATTAGAGACAAGAATACTAAAGAACCGCAGGTGGCATGGTAGTTAAGGCGCTGGACTCCTACATGGCCAATGACAATCTGAGTCCTACATCTGGTGGCTTGCTTTCTCACCTTCCCTCTCTTTCTGTCTCTCTGGTGAGTGCATGTGCCCTATAGCTAATTTAAAACTAATGATAATAATAATAAATAAAATTAAGTAAATAATTCCTTTTTAAGAAAAAAGAATGCTAAAGTAGCTATTATAAATACTATGCTCACCAAGTTCAAGAAGGTAGAGAAAAATAAAAGAAGAAATGCAATATATATTTTTAAATACCCAACAAAAACCTTCTAGAGATGAAAATGCAACACTTAAAAAAAAACATTAAAGGAGCCAGCAAGTGGCATTAGGTAGTTAGTGTGCTGGACTCCCACATGGCCAACCGCAGTTTGAGTCCCTAACCCAGCAGCTTGAAACTCATGCTGGGCACACATGCGCGTGTGCCCAAAATCCCAGGAGAGTGAATGAAGGAGTGGCCATCACCCCTCGGGGGGATTTCTCCCTTTTCCTCTGTCGCTGTATCTCCAGCAAGCACACGTACCTTATGGCAAAAACCGTAAAATAAATAAAAACAAATCTGAAGAATGAACAGCAGATTAAGGATTAAAATAAAAACATCGGTGAATGTAAAGACAGCAATAGAAACTATGCAAAATGTGGGACCAGTAGTTAGCGTAATGGCTATGTTGCTGGACTCTCACCTCATTGACCGTGGTTCACGTCCCAGATCTGATGGCTTAAACTCACACCGGGCGCGTGTGCGTGCGTGCCCAAGATCCTGAGAGGAGAATGGAGGAGAAAGGATTGTGGCGTGGCCATCCCCCCTGGGGGGTAATTTCTCACTTTCTGTCTCTCTCTCTCTCTGTGTCTGTCTGGAGAGCACACGCGCCCTACAGCAAAATAAATAAATAAATAAATAAAAGAAACTATGCAAAATGAAGCAAAGAGAATGAAAATACTGAAAAAACTGAAGAAAGCATCAATGATCTGTGGAATGAAATCAAGTGATCTTAGATTTGTGGACAGAGCTCCAGAAAGGAAAGAGAAAGGACAGAGAAGACACAAAAAATATGAGGAAGTAACAGGCACAGTTCGAGTCCTGGACCCGGTGGCTTGATAATCCCACCGGGCATGTATGCATGCATGCCCAATATCCCAGGAGGAGAATGGAGAAGGGACTGCAGCATGGCCATCACCCTGGAGGGTGATTTCTCACTTTCCCTCTCACTGTTTCTCTCTCCCCCCTTTCCGACGAGTCTAAGTGTCATATAACAAAAACCTCTTTAAAAATAAGATTTCTTTTTTTTTTTTTTTTGGGGAGA
>NW_006159670.1:1738894-1754129 GCF_000334495.1 Tupaia belangeri chinensis | reverse complement strand
CCTGTCGGGATCTTGGGCACGCACGCACAACGCCCGGCGTGAGTTTTAAGCCACCGGGTCCGGGACGTGAACTGCAGTCGACTACGTAGAAGTCCAGCGACACAGCCATTACGTTAACTGCTGGTTCCCAAAATGAATAAGATTTCTAAAAGCCAGTCATAAAATAAAAATATTAACAGACATAAAAAAGACATATTACATTAAGAGAAACAAAGATGTAAAAATGATAGCACAGGGGCCAGCAGGCCACATGGTGATTAAGGTACTAGACTCCCACATGGCTGACTGCGGTTTGAGTCCCAGACCTGGCGGCTTGCTTTCTCACTTTCCCTCTCTCTCTGTCTCTCTCTTTGGTGAGCACACATACCCTATAGCAAATTAAAATAAATAATAATAAATAATTTTTTAAAAAAGAATGAGGGAACCAGCAGTTAGCGTAATGGCTATGTCGCTGGATTCCCACGTAGTCGACCGCGGTTCGTGTCCCGGACCCGGTGGCTTAAAACTCACGCCAGGCGCGTGTGCGTGCGTGCCCAAGATCCCGAGAGGAGAATGGAGGAGAAGGGATTGCGGCGTGACCATCCCCCCTGGGGGGTGATTTCTCGCTTTCTGTCTCTATGTCTCTCTCTGTCTGTCTGGTGAGCGCACGCACCCTACAGTGAAAATCTCTCCAAAAAAAAAAAGAAAGCCAGCATACTTCCTGTAAGAAACTATGTAAGCCAGATGACAATGAAGTGACTTATTTACACTAATGAAAGAAAACTACTGTAAACCTCAAATTCTTTTTATTAAGAATTATTTAATTTTATTTAGCATTATTATTATTTATTTTTATAGGACACATGCACTCACTAGAGAGAGACAGGGAGAAAAAGAAATGAGAAAACAAGATGCCAGGTCCTGGACTTGAACCTGTCAGCCATGTGGAAGTTCAGCACCTTAACCACCACACCACCTGCTGTCCCCAACCTCAAACTCTATACACAGTAAAAAAATCTTCTAAAAATAAAAATGAAAGAAACCTTTTAGACAAAACTTCATTTCCAGCAGATCTATACTAGAAGAAATGCCAAACAAAGTATCTTCAGCAGAAGTAAATGATACAAGATAGGACCTTATAATGATACAAAAGGATAAGAGCTTAGGACTGCTCAATATATGAATAAATATAAAATACATTTTTCTGATTTTTAAATCCTAGTAAAAGATAATTGACTATGTAAAGTAAAAATACATAGTAGCATTTATAACATGTATAAAATGTATTAAAAAAAAGAACTGAAGTATTTTTAAAAAAATTTTTAAAGTATTGCAAGGTTCTTAAACTATGCCTGAAATGACATGATATTGACTCGAGATATATACTAGGGTAAGATTAAAAACGGTTTCACTCGTAAACTTAACTGTGCTATCATCTAAACACATTTAAAAAGCACTGAATATAATTCAATTTACTCATAATATTTACTCATAATAAAAAAACACTTGGAAAACTAGATCCAAAAGAAAATGTCTTACAGCTATTAGGATGTCAGAAAAGTCATGACGTATTTTTTCCACGTTTTCCAAAGGTAATTTATTTATAAAAAGATCAATCAATGACATATTGCCCACTTTGTTCAATAAGTTGTTGCCATCTCTCAGTGAGCCTCACAGTTACTTGTTCACAGAAGGACCTGTCTTTCTCGACTGAACTGGTGCTGACTACAGCCTCTGAATCGAGTTATGAGTTTTCAAAAGAGCGAAACAAGTGGAAGTCTGACCCGTCCAAGCTGCAGTCACTGAGGGGTCATCTAACTCGTGTGGCCTCACGCCGTCCTGACGGAACACGACTCCGTTAGGGTTAGTGAGCCCTGCACGTTTCTGGACGTGGAATCGTCCCCACTGCTCAACTGCCGACGGCACACATCTGAACTGGCTGTCTGGGTTCTTGGCAGGAGCTCAGAGAACACGACGAATCCCTCCACACTGAGGGCATAACCTCCCTCTGACGAGCGTCTGCTCTCGATGTTGCTGGGGACAGCAATCACACCAGGACCAAGATCATCTGCGCACCACCACGTTGTAAACAATCCACTTCTCATCACCAGTTATCAGATGCTTTAACAAAGAAACCTTTCCTCACATTTAACGAGCGCACGGCAGAGGATTATACACGCCATCAAGCGAACTTCGAGTAAGGAGGAACCCAAACACCGAGCGTGCTTACGTATCCAGCTTCCTCAGGCGGTCGGGGACACTTGAATGATGGATATTCAATGTTTCTGTGATCTCTCGTGTGTGTAATGTGGGTCTGACTCCATTGACACCTTTATTTTGTCGTCATCAGCCTCCGTGGGTCACCCTGACCAAGGAGCATCACTGAGATCAAAGTCACCAGCACGAAGTTCATGAACCCCTCTGGCCCTGATGTTCTTGTAGACACTCATCACCATTAACTTAACACAACTTTTCACAAGCTTGGTGCACATTCTTCCCTTTATTGAAAAGTGAAATAAGGTGAAAGTGCAGCTTGGTCTTTCATCTTCAACTCGTAAAATCTCCAGAACTCGACCAAATTGCTTAATTTTTTATTTAGAATGAAGCTAGAACTGTCAGCTGTCAAACAACATAACAATACCATAGATGCAAATGACTCTAGCACTTCCAGAACTGAATTAGCACCATCTGTTGCAAAAATGCAGCATGTCTTTTCCAACAACCCAATACATCATGCAAAACTGGTGAAAGACTTACTGCTTTCTCTGTAAGATCAAGGCAAAGATATCTGTTCTCCATACTTCTAGCTGACATTTTACTGGAGAATCTAGCTAGAGAAATAAGGCAAAGAAATACACAGCAGACTGGAAAGAGAAAGTAAATCTAGGCCCGATGCTGCGGTGTGTGCCTACAATCCCAGCAACTTGGAAGGCTGAGGCAAGAGAACTGAGGCCATAGGCAGGTGCAGGGAGCATAATGAGACCCTGCCTAAAATAGAGCTGGGCATGGTGGCAAGTGCCTGTAGTCCCAGCTGGGAAACAGGCAGGGGAATTAAAACAGTAAGACCCTGTATTTGAGAAAAGTAAAACTATCTTTACTAACAGATGGCATGAACATACCTGTAGAATATCCTGAGAAATCTACATAAAAATCCAATAGAATTAACACATGGAGGAAGTAAGATCATGGCCACATACAAAAATCAAGTATGCTTCTACATACTAGCAATGAGCAACTGGAAATAGAAGTTACTAAAAAACAACTGTACTGGGACCAGCAGTTGGCATAATGGCTATGTTGCTGAACTCCCACGTAGTCAACCATGGTTTGAGTCCCGGACCTGGTGGCTTAAACTCACGCTGGTGCGAGTACATGCATGCCCAAGATCCCGAGAGGAGAATGGAGGATAAAGCATTGTGCCGTGGCCATCCCCGCTGGGGAGTGATTTCTCGCTTTCTCTATCTCTGGCGAGCGCACGCGCCCTATAGCAAAAACCTCTCCCAACCCCCCCACCCCCCAAAAAAGCTGTATCAAAAATATAAAATACTTAGGGACAAATTTAACAAGAAAAAGGTTTAATAAATACCTTTACTCTCAGATCTATAAGACATTGCTAATAGAAATTTAAGAATATCTAAATAAGCAGGTAGATATGAAAGTAATAAATACCTTTTTAAACAAATTATCTAATTTTATTTATTTATTTATTTATTTATTTTAATGTGGCCAGAGAAGGACAGAGTGAGTGGGGGGGAGGTGAGAAAACAAGTCACCAGGTCCGCCATGTGGGAGTCCAGCTCCCTCAACCACCACGCCACCTGCCAGCCCCAGTCATAAATACCTTTACTCTCAGATCTATAAAACGTTGCTAATATAAATTAAAGGACATCTAAACAAATGGACAGATATACCAGGCTCATTATGAACATGAAGATTAAAACTGTTAATTATCAAATTTTCTTCAAAATGATTTATAAACTCAATGCAACTCCACTGAAAATACAAAAAAAAAAAAAAACTGTTGAAATTGACAAGACAGCTCAAGTTTATATGAAAGCACAAAACAATTTTGAAAAAGATGAACAAAGTTGGGAGAACAAACATTAATTGATTTCAAGTCTTACTATAAAGCTACTACAACTGAGTTGATGTGTCACTGGCCAAAGAAATAAATAAAGATTCATGAAACTGAATAAGGTCCAATAAATAGAACACATATTTAGGGTCAACTGATTTGACAAAGCTGCCCAAGTAGTTTAATGAAAAACAAGTAATTTTTTCAACAAATTGCACTGGTACACAACTGTGTAGGTAAAAGCCCCAAAGGATCATTGACTATAAGCAAAAGTGATACTCAAAATGGAACATATGTCTAAGTGTAAGAACTTAAAGCACAAGGAAATAGGAAAAATCTTTGTGATTTTAGGTTGGGCAAAAGTTTCTTAGGATACACAGAAAAAAAACTCATGAAATGGGCTCCATCGAAATTAAATACACTTGCTCTTCAAAAGACATTGCAAAGAAAATGAAAAAGCAAGCCGTAAACTGTTAGGAAAAAATTAGCAAAATACAATTAATACTTGTACTCAAAACACATAGAAAGCTCTTACAGTTTAATAGAAAATAAAGACAATAAATAAATAATAACAATCTGAACGGACATTGACATAATGACCATACACGGATGGCACATAAGCACATAAATGTGCTTCGTCAGTGAGGAAACACAAATTAAAACTACAATGAGCTATCGCTACATGTCTGCTAGAATGGCTATCACTAGGAAGACTAATTACTGCCAAAAATTGTCAAGAATGTGGAGCAAATGGAATTCTTAATGAATTGTTGAAGAGAATGCAAGAATTGGGTAGCTTCTTGTAGTTAAACATAAGTTTACTATACAAACAATCCTTCTCATAGGTATTAGCCCAAGAATGGAAACAAATTTACACACAAAGATTTGTACACCAATGCTATAAAATCAGCGTTTTTCATGATAGCCAAAAAGTGGAAACAACCCCAATGTCCATCAACTGGCAAACAAGAAAAAAGCATATAATGGAATACTAATCAGTAATAAAAATAAACTAATATACACTCAATGATACAGATGAATTCCTAAAGAATAATATTCAGTGAAATAAGCCAGATACAAAAAGCGACATGCAAACAGTTCCAGAAAAGGCAACCCCTATAGGGTCAGAGAGTAGATCAGTGGTTACCTTGAGTAGCGGTGACAGAGTGTCCTGTACGTGACTGTGCATGGTTATACAATTAATGCATTTCTCAAAGTTTACTCAATTGTACAGTTTAAACTGTTTGATGTACTGTAAGTAAATTATATTATACCATAATATAGGTGTTTAAAATAAACCAAAAAAACCACAACTGAAAATCCACAAAAATCTCTCTCTTCCTCTAATTTAAAATGTTTTAGCAGACATTTTCACCAAAACACAACATGTAGCTACATAACCCCCAAATACTTACTTACCTACTGAAACCACAGGAAAGTAAAGTAATAACATTCTGAACATTTGAAACCATCCATACGAACTTGTTAGAGGATTTAGTTTTTAATTCCCTATCAACATGTTCTACCTTCCTACCTCTAGCTTGTCTTACGTTTTCAAATATAACCACTGAGTTGCAGAAATCAACTAACAATTAAAACTACTATTTCCAATTCAAAAATTATGAAGCAAAACCAATTTAAATTAAGACAATCTTTTTGTTATTTCTTTCAACAAAAAAAAGATTCTAAAGAAATACAAAAGCAAACATGAACTACCTAGCCGTGCCATTAGTGAATAATCTACTAGTTTTAAAATATCCCAGGATGCTAATAACTAGAAATACTTGCTCATGTCACAGGGGTACCAGCCTCAATGTATATCCAGCACAGAGGTCACAAAAACAAAAGTAGGACTGTCTATTTAAAACATCACACTGCATGTGCTATGACTCTTCTCTCTCCTACATCTACTTTTAGATACTCTACCTTTCCTGAGGACGGAGGAGAAGGACTAGCACAAGGACTTGGGTAACTATTGCTATCTGTAGATTTCACAGAAGATTGATCTGATCGGTCATCGGTGCCTCGTTTGGGATGTAAAATTCCTCTGTCTTTGTACTTCTGAGGTGGGTGTAATGCTGAAGACGGAGATTTCATCAACACTCTTAAATAAGGAGGAAGCACAAAATCAATTATATTTAAGCTTATAATACAGACCTCTTCAATCCAAAGTGTCAATGACATTATGATTTATGAATTAGTATTTTAAAAGAGAATTTCATTCTTCTGTTATATAGAAATTAAGGAATACTTGATCTTTAAGGGTACATTTAAAAAAACAACAGACAAAATACATTTTCTATAAAAATTTAAAAAGATACTAAGTTTAAGTAAAATAGACTCTAAAATCATACTAAAAATACAATGTGGTAAAGTGGGAAAAATATTTGACTAGAGGCAGGAAATACAGATTTCTAGGACAGTACCAAGTTTATAACTAATTAGGTATGATCATGAGTAAGCTGTTTATCTGACCTTTAATTTACTTATCTGTTAAATAAAACTATAGTATTACAGATAAACTCTAAGACTATTCTATTCTAAAATCCTAGTGGCATGGTGGTTAAGACAGCTGGATCCTACATGGCCAACTGACCACTGTTCAAGTTCCAGACTTGGTGCTTGAGAAACATGCTGGGACCTATGCTTGTGTGCCCAAAATCCTGAGAGGAAAAGGAAGACTGTGGTATGAACATCCTCCTTAGGGGATGATTTCTCTCTCTCTCTCTCTCTCTCTCTCTCTCTCTCTGGTGAGTGCATGCACCCTATAGCATATTTTTTTAAAAAGTATGGGTCTTCACGAGACAACTGGACATGAAGTACTTCTTGGTGTGCTGTGTTCACAACTTATCTAAAATATTCTTGTTGAAACAATGGCCTCAAGAGGTGAATACCAGTTTACCTGAAGTACACAGGGTATCAGCATAAACGACAACAGGAGGAGACAAAGAAACAAGCCCAGGATGTGAGGCTTCTCACAACACCACTCACCTGACTTCTTCAAAACAGTCACACACGAGACAAGGAACAGGACACCCTAAAATAATAAGTCTTCCTTAGATACTGACTCAAACCAAGAGTTTGAAAGAGCTGGGAAAGAGATCGCTGTGCTAGGACTAGCAACTGCCCTCCGCTATGGAGAGGGAAAATGCCCCTGTTCTTAAGAGATGCATATTTAAATACAGAACAGTAAGGAGAGCACGACGTGCGAGATTTACTTTATAATACGTAAGCAAGAACTAAAAGGAGACATGCAGGAAAAAAGATTTTGGTAGATGATCCAAGTAGGTAACAACTTAGGTAACTAATCCGGGCTATGGAGTGTGTTACTGTGTACCATTTACTTTTTTGTGTTTAAGATTAGTTATTGAGTCATGACCCAATATATTACATAAATTCAAAACAAAGAAGATACATCTTCAATAATTCATAAGCTTCCAGAGTCTTACAATTATAATTACTCTATTTTCAAGACAAGTTACAGTCATTCTTCCCCATAATTCACTTTTCTCTCAATAAATAAATTAAATCCATGATTCTTTCACAAATAAAATTACTAAAGTCTAATGATACTTAACAATAAAATAGGAGAGCACTGGGACCAGCTAGCAAAAGAGTGGTTAAGGCAGCCGGATCTCACAGGTCAACTTTACAGTTTGAGTTCCAGATCCAGCAGCTGAAAAAATCATGATAGTGCTGTCTCTTTTACGTTAGCTAGAAAAAAAAGGGGGTCATTTCAACTATTTTTTTAAGATTAGGAAACAAAAAGAAGTCAGAGAAGCCAAGTCATGGCATATGAAAACTATTAACTATAAATAACCTTTTCTCCAAGAAGTAATTTCACAAAGGTTACACCTTCTTCCTTTAAAACGGAATCTTCATAAGGGTCTTCATTCTGTTCCTTACCACGCTATATGAACTCTAGGCCACACTTACTAATACCACCAAAAGTCTGCAAGTGAATGAAACTCTATGCCCCATTGCTTAACAGTTAAGAGAACGGAGAATGCCAGGCTGCAACTTACAAGGAAATGAAAAAGGCTCATAATGGTATCATACTTGGAAAACCAATTTATAAGATAATATGTTTCTAAAGTGTAATTAATATTACACTTCATAAATTGTTTTCCTTCTGTATTTCCCAGGGCTTATTACATGACCATTTATTACTTTTAAAAAGGAAAAATGGCTCTTGCGGCCTCACCTCTGGGATGACAAAGAAAAGGAGGAACAACACCCGTGTCGAAAAGTACCGGGGCCATGCGCAGCCTATTCGCTGCACAGACTGCACCTGATGCACGCCCAAGGACAAGGCTATTAAGAAATCACCACCCGGGGGGGTGGGGGGGATGGCCATGCTGCAATCCCTTCTCCATTCTCTCAGGATTTTAGGCACATATGCACATGGAGTGAATTTTTTTTTTTTTTTTTTGGAGAGGTTTTTGCTATAGAGCGCATGCGCTTGTCAAAAAGACAGAGAGAGATAGAGAGACAGAAAGCGAGACCCCCCCCCCCCCCCCCCCCCCCCCAAGGGGATCTTTTCGCAGCAATCCCTTTTCCTCTATTCTCCTCTTGGGATCTTGGGCACGCACGCACATGCGCCCGGCGTGAGTTTAAGCCACTGGGTCTAGGATTCTAGGATTCAAACCGCTGTCAGCTACATGAGACTTTAGCAACATAGCCATTACACTAGCTGCTGGTCCCACATGGAGTGAATTTTAAGCCACCAGGTCCAGGACTCAAACCACGGTCGACTATGTAAAAGTACAGCAAGGTAATCATTATGCTATATACTGGTCACTCTATTTTCAATTTTTTAACTATAGAATCCTATTCTTACTACACTTTCTACTAATATTGCCTAATAAAATTAGACTCACAGGCATAAATGTCTTTGTTATCAATTCTAACAGGGTTAAAAAAAATCTTTCAATTGCTACAAGGAAGCATAAATTTGATTCTAACAATGTTTTTATAACCAGAAATATTGTGGAATCACAGATAATGATACAGTTTTTACATAATTAGTATTTTAAAGCCACCCGGTCTCTCATTAACAAAATAATAAACAAAAACCACCACCATCTAACTGCAAAATACTAGGAAAAAAATATTTTGGCTGAACTGTAACAGAAATGTTATAGTTATGTGCCTTCCTTCAATAAAATGTAAATTTTCTGATGAAATAGAGCTTCTCTGCTTTGTACACTGCTATAACCCTCACACCAAGAACAGCAGCCATCCAATGGAAGGCCTCTTGTGCAAGAATGCTAAGGAGTGGTACTATATTAGATAAGGCTTGTAAAGAAGTTCATCTAAAAAGCCAGACAGTATTTCTCACTGCAGGAAATCTGTGAAAAATCCTGTAATTTGAAAATGCTGCTATCTTGGGGACCAGCAGGTGGCATTATGATTAAGGTGCTGAACACTCCCACATGGCCGACCACAGTTCAAGTCCTGGACCTGGCAGCTTGCTGTCTCACTTTCCATCTCTCGCTCTCTCTGTCTGGTCACATATATTATATATATATATATATATATATATAAAATGAATGAATAAATAAAATTAAATAATTCTTCCCCCAAAATGCTATTTTTCTGAAAGACCCTAAATTTGTGATTTCTGGGAATTAAACATTTTAAGTGTTTTCTTTCTTTCTTTCTTTCTTTTTTTTTTTTTTTTAGAGGTTTTTGCCATAAGTCACATGCACTTGCCAGGGAGAAAAAGAGAGATAGTGAAAGGGAAACCAAGGAATCCCTCCTCCCCCGTCCCCCACCCCTAGGAGATGGCCACACTGCAATTCCTTCTCCTCCATTCTCTTCCTGGGATCCTGGCCACAAACACATGCACGTGCACCTGCATGATTTTCAAACTACCAAGTCTAGGACTCGAACCATGGTCAGCCATGGGGGAGTCCAGCAACATAATCACTATGCCAGCTGCTGGCCCCTTGAGTGTTTACCTGATTAAATAACTCACAATCAGTAGCTTAAAATGCTATTACCTTAATACTTAAACAAGTTTAATAAGTAAAAAATTCATTTTACTGTAATCTTTAAGCATATCTTAATTATAAGAAAATAATTTTTAAATAGTATTCTATGATAAATCATTTCTCTGGATGTTTCCCACTTGGTAAAACGCTATGAAGTTACCTTTCAGCACTGGTAGACTCCTCAGAAAATTCAGTATCTGCTGTACTTTTCCTACTATTATTTGACCTCCAAGATGAAGCCAAAGGAAGTTCTTCGGATGACATGGGCCGTGGCCTTTGGCCAATCCCGGATGGTTGCTGTAAACCTGCAGACTGTTCTTCAGTGCTTAAGACAGCTATAACTGCTCTTATGGTAGCTTCATCCACTTGAGACCAAGGTTTAGAGGGAGCTCTCATTCGGCGTAGAAATAAGTTATGCCACTTCTGTCGGAGCTGCAGCAATAAGCTGGCTGCCTGTAATAAAATAGTTTCCTTGGTTTAATAAACTTCACCGAAGTCTGTACCACATAGGCAAGATACCTATTTGTTTAGTAAATAATGACTGCAACTGTTTCAAGGAACATATTTTCTATTTCAATTAATTTACTATTAATTTTGGATTTTTTTTTTTTTTTGAGAGAGATTTTTTTGCTACAGGGAACATATGCTCGCCAGAGAGAGAGAGAGAGAAAGAGAAAGTGAGAAATCACCCCCGGGGGGGATGGCCACACCACAATACTTTCTCCATTCTCGTCTTGGGACTTTGGGCATGGGCACACACACATCCAGCCTGAGTTTTAAGCCACCAGGTCTAGGGCTCAAACTGTGGCAGACTACATGGGAATCAAGTGATTTAATTGTTACACTACCTGCTGATCCCTAATTTTGGATTTTTACTGCATGAATGAAATATAATTTCTCACCATATTCTAGGTACTAGAGGTAAAAGCAAATAAAAGCCTCTTAAGAGAGATAGTAAAAAATAATTGTGGTAGAGTGTAATTAATGCTGGAAAAATAGCAGCAGGGTTAAAAAGAACAATTTTAGTTCTATGCACACTATATTTTAGTGCCTGCACAACGCCCAACTAATGTCCAGAAGGCAGCTGAATACATAGAAAGGCCTAAGCTAGAGACATAAACTTGCAAGTCATCAGTGCACTAGAACTAAATTTACACATGGAAGTAAGGTCTCCAGGAACTGCCGGGAGAACGAGAACAGAGTAAGGCACAGAGTGCCAGAGAAATTTACATTTAAGACACAAAGATGGAAAACCAGTGAAATACCCTAAAAAGGAATGACTAAAGAGGAAGAACTAGGAACGATTAATGTCACAGTAACTAATGACAAAGAAGCTGGGGCAGGAACGAGGAAAAACAGGGAAGGGCAAGGTTACAAACAGGAGAGTAAGGACGGTAGTGCCGAACATTAGAGGGTCCCATTTATCGAGGACGGCAAACGGCTTCAACAACGTGGAGAACACGGCGGACCTCGGCAAGTGCAACATCAACACAATGGATTGGTGGGTATGGAAGTGAGACTGCAGCAGGCTCAAGTACAAATGAATGGGTGGGAAAAGAGAAAACGCAGTCAACGTCAACTACTGACAGCTTGACTCCTTTTAGAAATGAATGCAGAATGATCTTTAAAAGCAGAGATGGGGTCAGCAGGTAGCATAGGGGTTAAGGTGCTTGATTCCTACATGGCCGACTGCAAATCAATTCCCAGACCTGGCAGCTTGAAAACTCACACCAGCTGCTTGTGCATGCGTGCCCAAACTCCTAGGAGATAGGACTGAAGCATGGCCATCCCCTCTAGGAGATAGTGTCTCACTTTCCTTCTCTCTGCCTTCTCAGGCAACCACACACACCCTATGACGCCACCCCCCCCCCAAAAAAAAAGGCAGAGATGGAATTGAGGGAAGGCTTTGTTGAAAAACCGTCTAATCTGAAGAAACGCTTGGCCTGCCTGCAGCAGCGCAAGCAGTAGTGCACCGCTCTGCAATGCTGGAGCCATGAGGAAGACTGCAGCTCAGAAAACAGGTCAACCTGGGCCGTGTCGGCATCCACCCACGATCCAGTTCCACTGGAATGCCTAATTTTTCCTCTCAAGAAAAGAAAAGAAGAAGAAATATTTCATCCCTTCCAATTCAGGATTACATGAAAGGGAAAACAGAGTAAGTGTGTATCTTTCTCTCAGAAACAGTCACACGAAATAAAGGGAGCTCTAGTGTACTCCACACTCGTGTTTTCTTATCCAGTCCCAGGGTGCCCTGTGACTGCAACAGAGCTGAGAAACCCATGGCTCAGGGGTAGTGCAGCCACTGCTACGTTACACATTATTCATGCATCTGTGGTGACGCCTGTGCAAACAGACCTACGTCAGCAGCACCGGTATGAGGTATAGCGGGTGTAATCACACACAGCACATCCTAGTTGATAATGATAATAAACGACTACGCGCGTTTATGTATTTACTATACCATATGTTCTATTGCTGTTTTATCGTATACTCCTGATACAAGAAAAAAGTTCACCACAGGGCCAACCGAATGATGTGACGGTTAAGGCAGCTGGATCCCACACTGCCACCTGTGCAGTTCAAGTCCCAGACCTGGCAGCTTTAAAAGCACCCCAAGCACGTGTGCATGTGTGCTCAAAATCCAGAAACATCAAGGACTGCAGCGTGATCACTCTTCTGGGTAGTGATTCATTACTCACTCACTCTCTGCCTGTCTCTGGAGCACACACTCACCCTGTAAATTAAGTAAGAAAGAAAAAGTGAAGTGCAAACGGTGCACTGTGTTAACCAGCAGCAGCCCGACAGGCCACATGCTTACTGCTTGTCCTGACTGCATCGCTTCCTCCTTCTCGGACTGACTCTCCGTGTCGTTCACCACGGTCCTTCTGTAGGATCAGGTATCAAAGTGGAAGACGATGACATTGACAGCTCTGACTGCATAGACCTAGATTAATCTCTGTGTTTATGTCTAAGTTTTTAAGAAAAAAGTTTAAAAAGTGAAAAAAAAAATTTAAAAATAGAAAAAAGCTGGGGCACTCGGGTGGTGTGGTGGTTAAAGTAGCTGGTTTCCACATGGCCAAGTGCATGGTTTAAGTCGCAGACCTAAACCGGCTTGAAAAACACACCAGGTGCGTACCCAAAATCTGAGAGGATAATGGAGGAGAAAGGATGATGGCATGGCCATCCTCCTGAGGGGGTGTTTTTCCACTTTTCTTCTCTCTCTTTCTCTCTCTGTGTCTCTCTGAAGAGTGTACATGCCCTATAACAAAAACTAAAAAAAAAAAAAAAAAAAACTTATAGACTAAGATATAAGGTAATATTTTTACACAACTGTATGTGTCTGTGTTATAAACTAAGTGATATCATAAAAGGGCCAAAAACATTTTAAAAGTTAAAACTTTATATGGGACCAGCAGTTAGCTTAACGGCTAATGTCGCTGGACTCCCATGTAGTCAACCGCGGTTCGCGTCCTGGACCCAGTGGCTTAAAACTCATGCCAGGAGCGTGTGCGTGCGTGCCCAAGATCCTGAGAGAAGAATGGAGGAGAAGGGATTGCGGTGTGGCCATCCCCCCTGGCGGGTGATTTCTCGCTTTCTGTCTGTCTGTCTGGAGAGCACACGCACCCTATAGCAAAAATCTCTTAAAAAAAAAAAAAAACTTTATAAAGTAAAATAGTTACAGTAAGCCAGGGCTAATTTATTATTGAAGAAATTGTTTCATAAATTCACTGCAGTCAACAGTGGTATACGGCAATGCCCCAGGCCCTCAGGTTCATGCACCACTCACTGCCACTGACCCACCCAAAGCAACATCCAGTGCCGCAAGCTCCATCGTGGTACGTGACCTACACAAGTGTACTATTTCTACCCTTTGTAATGAACCCTTATGTACTTATTCTATGTTTCGATAAGTTGACACACACAGTATTTGCTACCAAGTTGTAATTGCCTCCAGTGTTCATTACAGTAAGATGCTGAGCAGATCTACAACCTAGGGGCACGAGGCTTTATCATACAGGTTTACCTTAGCACACGATGATGTTCTGACAAGGAAATCACCTAACGAGGGAGTTCTCAAAATACACCTGCCTGTCATTAAGCGACACATGACTATACATCCAAAAATACTCAAATATTACTGCTATGGCTTGTCACTTCCAAAAATTCAGTTGAAAATGAAGTTGAAACTTAAGGGCCAACACAACAGGACAGGGAGGAGTGTGAGGCCCTCCCAGCCTCCAGAACTCTGAGAAATAAATTTCTGTTTTCATAAATTATCCAGTCGTGATATTCTGTTATAGCAATATAAATAGACTAAAATAATTACTTTGGTTAAAAACTAAGCCACACCTAGGTTTTTTTGTTTTTTTTTTTTTTTTCAAATTCTCTATTAGAATAAACTCTGAAACAGCAGAGAACGCACAGGAGACTGAAAACCAAGCTGTGATCTCTAACACTATGAGTTCAGTACTGAAGACAACATTTTTAGCATACTCTATCAGTTCACAGTAACTGAAAGAAACAACTTACCTCTGGTTCTAATTTGAAACTGAGCCATTCGTCAAGTTTCAAAGATGCCAAATTAGCAGTAGTTCTGTCCTCCATCTCACTGTCACTACTGTCATTCGGAATGCCATCCGCTGTCCCAACACATAATGAAAACAATCAGTTACCATCACAGACGCTCTATGTACACGAATCCTCTGATACACTAGCAATTTGTGTAGAAGTTCTCCAAACTGAAAATATCACAAATTCAATCTCAAATTTAAAAGGAAGAAAAAAAGACATTTTAAATAACACAATGTCTAACTACAATGCAATAAAATTTAAAAGACAAAAACTTAAAAACTGAAGCAAAGTTTTTAAATAATAGCTGGATGGAAAAGAAATGAAGAATGTAAGTAAAGAACAGTAATATTTAAGCACATTCACAGGTTTCAATTTTTTTTTTTTTTTTGGAGAGGTTTTTGCTATAAGGTGCATGCACTCGCCAGAAAGACAGAGAGACAGAGAGACAGAAAGCGAGAAATCACCCCCCAGGGGGGATGGCCATACTGCAATCCCTTCTCCTCCATTCTCTTCTCGGGATCTTGGGCATGCACGCACACACACCTGGCGTGAGATTTTTTTTTTTTTTTTTGAGAGGTTTTCGCTTAAAGGCGGGGGGGCTCGCCCGAAACAG
>NW_006159670.1:1697703-1738800 GCF_000334495.1 Tupaia belangeri chinensis | reverse complement strand
GGCGTGAGTTTTAAGCCACCGGGTCCAGGACGCGAACCACGGTCGACTACGTGGGAGTCCAGCGACATAGCCATTACGCTAACTGCTGGTCCAAGGTTTCAATTTTTAAAAAAAGAAAAAAACTATATAGCAAAATACATCACAGAAAAATAGTATAAAACTCCAAGATAATACAAAAGAAAAAACAGGATAAATTAGAAAGACAAAAACAGTAATAATAAAGTTATACTCTGGTTCTTTGAACAGACTAACAGATAACCCTCCATGAATTTATAATAAAGAAGAATGTGAAGATCTATTTATAAAATCAGAGAGACAGACAGAAACAGAGAGAAAGTGAGAAATCACCCCTCGGGGGCATGGTCACACTGCAATCCCCTCTGCTCCATTCTCCTCTCAGGATTTTGGGCATGCACGCACACGTGGCTGGCCTGAGTTTCAAGCCGCCACATCCGGGACTCGAACCACAGCCATGTGAGAGTCCAACGCCTTAACCTCTATGCCACCTACTAGCCCTGGGAGTCCAGCAACTTAACCACCACGCCACCTGCTGGCCCTTTAGAAATCAATTTCAAGACAGTAGTACAGAACGGTATTTCCTAATTAGTCTAACAATATCAAAAGGGAACTAATACTACACACATTTTTATAATTTTACCTTTTGGCTTAATAAAAACAAAATTTTCATTTCAAATAGATTTTTATTCCCTTCAGAATACATTTACCTCTAAAGGACGAAGGTTCCTGAAGGGCATTACTTGCCAGCCTAGCTGGTCCACAGAACACCAACACCGTGACGGGTGTCACTGCTGAACAACATCGAATGTTAGCTATTCGGTGGGCTCTGGTCATTTCATCATAAATGAGCCAATCTGTGGGCAGTGCCTGGATTGCGGCAGCTTGACCATTAGCTGGAGGGATCTGTAAGGGAAACAAATTTTAAAAAGTGTTAACTGTATTTATCCCCTAGCTTATTAAGGATACTTAAAATAAAGTCCCTCAACAAAAAGACGATTACGTGCGTGCCCAAGTCAGAATTAAAGTGAGTCATTGCTCACGCAGCTTGTACACAAGCATCAGTACTGGGCACTGTCTCTTCCAGCTCTGAGACCCAATCCGAATCTGCCCCAGTGTTTAATTACACATAGATAACTAGGTAATTCCTTCAAGCAGCCAGGGGCTTGGAGCATTTTTCACTGATCTTCAACTACCTAAACTAGTTTCACCTCAAGGCCTAAGAGCATCAAAAAAGTTTTACCTTTTTATATTGAGGCTGACTGAGAACTGAAGTGGGATGAAATCGTACTTTTTTCTCCTTTGGCCCTGTCAATACTACATTCTCTCTGTCCACATGGACTAAATTAGGATACATGCCTGCCACCAACGCAGCTTTAACGACAGCCCAGTTCTCAGAGTTCGTGTTCACATCTCGAATATCACCACCACCTCGTGCTCTAACAAAACCTAGATGGGGGAAGAAAAACCCACACCAACTTTTTCTATCGTGCAAAAGATACTTCTAAATTTATATATTTTTTACCAAAAAAAAGGTACAACTCATTTAAATGTAGTGATATTCAAGTTCCAAAAAAAAAAGACACACAATAGAATCTCCTTTGGGAAGTTGTTTAAAATGTAGAACAATGTTCTAGAAAGTTCACACCTGCTCAGGTAAGAAAAGTAAGTAGAAGGGGGCCTAAGGGATTTTTCTAAATGCACATTTGCAACAATAAGCTGCTGTCAGAAACACACTAAATTCACAGCTGGAAACCTACACCATGCTTCTGACTTGTTTCAATCACATTTGGGTCTTGAAAGACACCAGTCCTCAAGACGAGGTCAAATCCACAGTATTCTTGCTCGAGTTTAGAAGGTCCTTCACTTCTCCCCGTATTTGAGACAACTCTAAACCCCCTTCTCATTCCTGATATTACTTCGGCATAGCAGCTGGCCCGTGAATCCACACTCTGGTACCTTGTTCAATGTCCTAAGCCACTTGGGCATGTAATTTTAAAAGGAAACAGTAACACTGGCATCCAATTGTTTTAGTGTTCCGAAAATAAAAAGACCAGCATTCGTATCAATTTACTTAAACTTTCATCATTCCTATCTCATAGAGCTAAAGGAGAATCTAGTAAGTGTAAGATCTAAATTGATTTCGGACAATAAATGATGAACAGCTCATCTGCTCACAGACTTCTCAGTTACAGCTTCTGCAACACTTGTTTTCACCACCAAAAGTTGAGGCTATTTAGAAGTTCATGAATTAGTCTATAAATATAAGATATACAACTTGATAATGTCGTAAACATAATAGGCAGTGATAGAAGTATTACGAGGTATGAGTCAGGCTTAAATAGGCTCTGTGAGGGACGACGTTACCTGATGCTCTAAGCTGACCAAGTAACTGCGTTCTCATGCCTATGATTATTTCCATGGTAGCTTGTGAAAGAAAATTCTTTTCACAAAAGGCTCGCTCCCACCCATCACTTCGTGCTTTCTGCCATGCCTAGAAAAACAGAATAATTACATAACAAGATACACCAATTATTTCTTTTTTAAATTATTTTATTTAACTTTATTCATTTATTTATTTGTTTCAATTTGACCAGAGAGAGACAGAGACAGAGAAAGAGAGAGAGAGAGAAAGCAAGGTCCAGGACTCAAACTGCAGTCGGCCATGTGGGAGGCCAGCACCCTTCACCACCAAGCCATCTGCCGGCCCCACCAATCATTTCTTAACAAGACGGCAAAGTAACTGAAAACCACTATACTAACCACACCTGGTCAATTCTCCTTATTCTAATTTTCTATAAAATACTTTATAGTCAAGTAAAATTTATCATTTATCATTAGTTTATATTCAAATGGTACAAAAAAAACCACTGAGTTTGTAAAATCCCAATGAGAACTAAGTTATCAAATAAGCTACTTGACCAACTATGTAAATATAAATATATTTACATTTTCAGATATATTTACTAATTTTTTTTTTTTTTTTTTTTGCTAGAGAGTACAGGCAAAGGAGACAGAGGCAGAGAGAGAAGAGAAAGCAGCCCCCTGGGGAATGGTCAGGCCACAATCCCTTCTCCTCCATCGCTCCCCTTTTGTGATTTTGGGTACACACGCACATGTGCCAGTCATGTTTCTAAAGGTGCCAGGTCCTGGACCCCGATTGCACAGTTGACTATTTGAGATCTGGCTTCCTTAACTACCAGGCCTCAGAGCCAGCCTGCATTTACTAATTTATTCTACAAAAGTGTGAGAGGTTTCCAACTAAGTCATCTTAACATATTTATATCTAAGAATCCTGCTACTGTGGTATTTCCAAAAATAATCTCTATACCCACCCTTGTAATCTGAGAATGCAAAGTAGGAGTTCTACAAACTGTCTACATGCAACATAAGAAAGCTCCCTTTGAAAATGAGTTCTCTTGTTTGGGAGTACAAGCAAAAGACCTGTGCTTTTGCAGGAGCTGGGGAGAAAGTACAGGGCAGACAAGGGCTCCATGAGGGCACGAAGTGTCTCTGCTTCTCTACACAGAGCTGCATTATGGCTCTCCTGACGCCCAGTGCTCCAGACCGCTCTGCAATCCTCTCTCAGCTGACCCACTAACTCTAATAGCCACATCTCATTAACAATGAGTCCCCCACTGTTCAGTAACACGAGGGATCACAAGGACTGTTTTAATATTATGTGCATGTTGGGAAAGTCCTGTATGACTGGAAAAGGGTATTCTCTGCATAAACAAAGTAAAGTTTTTAAAAATACACAGGCACAGCCTACACCGAAGAGAATTTATGGATAAACAGTGATGTCTACCTAATCTTCCCCACAGATCTATTTTTAAATTACATTTCACTAAGATTGTGATTTTTAAATTTTACTTTATATAACTAGGTTCTCAGCATGCTGTTTGAGTACAGAAGAAAAAGATGTTCTCTAAAATATCAATAAATAGGCATTAATTTTAAGATAATTTTCTTATAAGCTTTGTTCTATATACTTAAAATAACATTATATATGATATTTCTTAATAAAATTTTAGAGCATTCCTGGGCAAAGATATGATTTTAAGTATAAGGAATGTAGTATTTAAAAAATAATCCAAGGGCTACCATGGTAGCATGGTGGTTAGGACACTGCACTCCCAGACGGCTGACCACAGTTCGAGCACCAGATCTGGTGGCTTAAAAGTCACCAGGGCGTGAGCATGTGTGCCCAGAATCCCAAGAGGAGAATGGAAAAGGGATCATGGCACGGCCACCCACTTCCGAGGGTGAGTTCTCACTTTTTCTCACTGTTTCTCTCTCTCTCTGGCAAGCGCACATACCCGATGGCAAAAACCTTAAAAACTAGTAACACCAATCCAAGGGGCCAGCCCCATAGCACAGTCACGAAGCACTGCCACTGGGGCCAATGCCATGTGGCTGACTGGGGTCAGAGACTCCATTCCGAAGGCCTGAAAACCACTCCAGGCACATGTGCATGCATACCTAACATCCTGACGGGGAGGCGAAATGGAGGGAAAAGAACTCCAGTGTGACCATGCCCCACCAGGGGAGTACTTCCTCTTTCCTCTCTCTCTCTTTTTCTCTCTGGTGAGGGCATGCGCCCTCTTGACAATAAAAAAAAAATCCATAAAATTCAGTTCAACTAATTTAAGTATAAAGATAAGCAAATACACACACACACACACATACACACATAGCCCGATTATGAGAAAATGCAGGGAAAAATTAAAATAGAGAAAAACATATGTTTAACATATTAACAGCAAGAAGATATTGTTCGGGGTTATTAACAAAAAGGTAACGTCATAAAAAAGAAAACTTCAAAGAATTCTAAGCCATTTTTTATCATTATTATCGTTATGGAAATCACTCCGCCTGCAGCATTTCAGAAGTAGAGTGGCAGCAGCGGTACCTGGAACGCCCTCAGGAGGGCCATGTGGTCACTGAACGTCCCTGCAGTGAAGCGCCTCCGACACAGCATCGCGGCACGCTTCTGGGAGGCCTGGGCAGGCAGAACAAAAGGGTCCCGGTAGGCTAGCGTGCAGGCAATCGTGAGAATGGGGTCCAGACACTTCAAGACGACAGCACACAGGACCATTTTACCAAGGTGCGGCTCTACTGGCAAGTCGGCCAGGTGGTACCCAAGTTCGGTCAGGTCTTCCCACGCATCCATGGCATCGATTGTCTGAGTAAAAGGATCGACACAGGATTTGCATGATCACAAACTGTGTTTAGCCACACCACACACTTCAAAACCCGTAAGGAAGAATTTTTTTTTTTTGCTACCACTTCTCATAAAAATTATTTTGCTTCAAATATATAAAATAACTATACTTACTGTTTTACTATATTTATCTCAAGTGTTAATCAAGGTACATAACCATTTAAGATCTATTTTTTTAAATACAAAATTAATTACGGCATATTTTCATTTGGTTTAAATTTCAAGTTAGAAAAGGCAAATAAACCTATTAAGACCAACCTTAAGCATCTGTACAGCATTTCTTACAATTAAAGCCGGAGGAGGTTCAGGAGCTTTCATAAGGAAATCAGCAATGGGACAATTAACTGGTGCTAACAACTTGGTGTGTAAACAAAGTTCCTGTAAACAAAGCAGTAGACAATACTGAACATTTTTAAAGAATATAACATTGACTTACTTTGAAACAAGTCAAGGGAAGCTCAGTCCCCAAACACAAATGAATAGCAGAGGGCACACTGTCTTTCTATGAAAGAGGGGCTCACGCTCTGCCCTAGATGCCAGAACCTTAACAAACACCCTACACTTACACCACAATTAACCCTGGCCTACTGGCAACATGTCTTCACATGGTTTCTATACATAACAATCAGAGTCACTGTCCAAAAGCTATCTTATTTCCCTTTGTGCTTACTACATACTAGAATCTTTAATCCATCCAACAAATATTAACGTGTTTTCTAGGTACAAGTTGGACAAAAAAAGGAGGACAAAAAGTCAAGTGCCTGCTTTCATAGTTTACATGATAGTATAAAAACAGATCTTAACCAACTGATTTTACAACTAACTACTTAATTCCAATTGTGACAAGTACTATGAAAGATACGGGAAGATTCAGAGATAACGTGAGATTTAACCAAGTTCAGGAAAGAGCAGGGAAGGGAGCTAGACCACGGTAGGTCAAAAGTAGTTTGCCTGGAGATGACCCCTAAGCTAAGACGTAAAGGTCGGGGGGAGGTCATTTCAAAACAGGGTAAGGGGAGGAGTCTAGGGAGAGAGAGAAGAGCACACAGGAAGTTACTGACAGGAAGTAAGACAGGCTTGAGAAACCAAAACTACTAGTGTAAGCAGAGGAGGATGGCAAACAACAAAACTGAGAAACACAGGAAGGAACAGACCAGGTAAGCTCTTGTTAAAAATACTAAATCTTATCTCAAGAGTAGTAAAAAAAAATACACAAAGGCATGAGAAGTGGGGAATTATCTTAGGTATATGGATGCCAAAAACCACGAACCTGCACCTTTTTAAAGGTTTGGAATTCAGTGTCTAGCCCAACAGACCAAAGACCCAAATAAATGCACTTCCAAGGCCAGCAGGTGGCGTGGTGGTTAAGGGCACTGGACTCCCATGTGGCCGACCCCAGTTTGAGTCCTCGACCTGGAGGCTCACGTGTTCTGTCTTTCCCCTTCTGTTACTCTGCCCCTCTCTGGTCAAATTTAAATAAATAAATAGATAAAGTTAAATCATTCTTTTTAAAAATAAATAAATAAATGCACTTCCAGCAGTTTTATCAAAACTGCATAGTATCTAGCTGTTCCATGAAGTTAGAAAACTTCAAGAAAAACAATTAATAAAGCACTGGAACTCTCAGTCAACTCAGTTCCAAAGCTGCCAAGATAATCTTAGCATCTTACACTAAGATTTTTGTAATAGATCTTGGGCCTTAATTCGTTTTCAAATCCTATTGAGAATTTAACAGATGAATACCATGTTGTTGAGACTCAGTTTTGCATTAAAAACAACAAAAAACTTACAAACTGTACCATAATTTAAATACACTCAAATAATTCTTTAAAATTTTTGAAGGTTTATAAATTGTATTTCATTAAACAGAAAAAATATTTTTGTTATAGATATAACCACCCCCTAAATGTTTTATAATTTGCTTTTTTTTTCTGGAGAGGTTTTGGCGATAGGGCACGTGCACTCACCAGAAAGACAGAGAGAGACAGAGAGACAGAGAGCGAGAAATCACCCCCCAGGGGGATGGCCACGCCACAATCCCTTTTCCTCTATTCTCCTCTCACGATCTTGGGCACACACGCACACGCACCGGTGTGAGTTTAAGCCACCGGGTCCGGGACGTGAACCACGGTCAACTACATGGGAGTCCAGCGACATAGCCATTATGCTAACTGCTGGTCCCTATAATTTGATTTTTCAAAATTCTACTAAGTTTAAGCTAAAATAGCCCCTCTCATCCCTCACCCACAGGAAGTTTTAGAATTAAATAAATTTCTACCTGTAATGGCATCCTCAAAAGTTCTGGAGTCTGAAATTCCAACATGTTTTGGAATCGGAGTCTACTGAAGAGACGGAAACAAATTCCAGGCCGACATCGGCCCGCCCTTGTAAATGAAATAAAGATTAAGACTCAAACGATGAATAAAGGTTATCATACACAGTAAAAGCAATGTGACTTGACAGAGATAAACCAGGACTGCCATATTTGAGTTTGAATCCTTACTTACCCTCTATGAATCCTTTCGGAAGGCACTTCTCTTATCATTTTAAAGTAAGATTCAGAAATGGCAACTACCTGATACACATTCTAGGATTATGGTTAAAAAAAAGGTAAAAGAACATACATATGAAAAGGAGTGAAAAACGAAGCACAAATACTTAGTGACTCAAACCCAGCCAGTCTGATTAAGCTGATATCAAGCACTGTGTTCAGGCCCAGAGGTCAGCGCTGCACAGACTGAGCACAAAACTCCCAGGGAGCACGGTCGCACACACTGGTATGATTTTTCTGGGAAATGACAGAAGACTACCTTGAAGAAATTCACGTTCACCCAGCGTCACTGTCACTGTATCAGTTAATGGCAGGGCTGCCTACGCTGAGTGACAGGGATACAGAAACATTCCTATCCTCATGGAACTCCCAGTCCAGAGAGGCAACATCACACACACTATGGAAAGGGCTGCAAAACCTACCAGTGTTAGACCACTCCTGCCAGCACGCACTGCACGCACGACAGCCTTCCGCTTTCACCCATCCAGCCCAAGAGACTTCCATCTCTGCCCGGTCCTTAACAACGGTTTCTCTGAGCCCTGCCCTTACTCCTCTGTCTCCTTAGGCTACGCTCCCTCTCCAGGTTATCTTTTCTTGGTCTAGGCTTTCATCGTATGGCACATGCACTCACCAGAGAGAGAGAGAGAGGTAAAGGGGGTAGCCAGATCTCAGCAACACACCAGTGACCTTTAAAGACAAGTAGAGACACACCCTTGTGCTGACACTGCAGGGCTAGCAAAAGCTTTAGCAAGGACACGATTCTGCTTTCTATGTCAACACCACAAGATGGTATAAATGAAAGAAACTGCCAGTCAGAGAAGGCCCAGGAAGATAAGAGACTTGTCTAGGACCACAAGACGCCAGACGGTCCACACCTTCAGTCCGTAACGTCAAAGAACAACCGGCTTTGCATTTTGCTTCTCCCTCCCCCTTTTTGTCCTATAAAACAATAAACACGGGAATGGCTCATAGCCACGATACCTCCCTCCATCAGGATCTGGATCACCCAATCCCCGCTGTTCTACACTTGTGTGTCTGTGTGTTTCTTTTCAATCCACGATCACTCCCCCTCAGGATCATGTCTCCCAGAGCAGGTCATGGCAGAGAGGGAAAGTGAGAAGCCACCCTGCGGGGAGGGGATGGCCACAACAAAATCCTTTCTCCTCCTGTCTCCTCTTAGGATTTTGGGCACAAACACCAGACATACGTGCCTGGCTTGATTTTCAACCATAGGGCCAGGACTAAAACCATGGTTGGCCATGTGGGAATCCAGCACCTTAACCGGCATACCTTGTGATGGCCCCCCAAGGTGATCCTTCCTTTTCTCTTAAGTTCAACTTCCATCCCTCTGAGATCTCCTTATCCTAATTCTAGGCCTATACATCAGAAGCCTCATAGACTGCTCCACTTGAAGTCAACTTAAACTCAACACAAGCAAAAGTCAACTTTTCTCTTAAAGGTACCTCTTCCCATTTCCCTGACAATGGCACCACCACCTAATTTTCTAAGACGCAAACCGACTTTACTTTTAATCCCTCGTTCCCCGGACACAATCAATGCCCGTATTTCTTTACTACAGGTTGAACTGATCATACACTTCTCCCTATTTCTACCACCACTGTAACAATCTAGGTTACTCCCATCTCTCCCCTATTATAAATAAATGTATACTGGGGCCTCCTACCACCAGTTTTGTCTCTGCCAAGCCATCATCCAAAGAGCTGAAAGAACACTGTAATTACGTCATTCCTTCATTTATTAAAAAGAAGGAAGAGGCGTTTGTTGTGGAACAGAAAATGGTGTTAAAACTCATTAATTAATTGGGCTCTAACATGGACTGAAACAATTGCCCCACCTCAAATTTAAATTATCAGGCAAAAATTTGTTCATCCCTCTACCCCTAACATATGCACAGTGTGGAAAACTTCCAATAACTATTTGTTGAAAAAATGACAATAAAAATTAGCATGATTCCTGACCTTCATCTCCAAAGATTTCCTACCTACGATATACGAGTGTGGCTCAATGTATCAAGCCGCACGGTCCTAAGAGGGAAACAGACAAAGTAACAAGAATGGCAAGGCTCTTGTGGGCACATGAGAGCCACCAGGTACAGAAATAATGCTTATAAACCTTCAATATGTGAGACATTCGTTCAAAGTCAGCATTTGATGTATTTTGCTAGTTAAAATGTAAGAGAAATTGGTTTAATAATCACTGAAAATCATACCTTTTTCTTGCCTTCTAAAAAAATGAAAAAGGGGAACCAGCAGTTAGCGTAATGGCTATGTCGCTGGACTCCCACGTAGTCGACCGCGGTTCGTGTCCCGGACCCGGTGGCTTAAAACTCACGCCGGGCATGTGTGCGTGCGTGCCCAAGATCCCGAGAGGAGAATGGAGGAGAAGGGATTGCGGCGTGACCATCCCCCCTGGGGGGTGATTTCTCGCTTTCTGTCTCTATGTCTCTGTCTGTCTGGCGAGCGCACGCGCCCTACAGTGAAAATCTCTCAAAAAAAAAAAAAAAAAAAGAAAAAGTAACCAAAGCAGAGTAAAATAAACCAACCGCAAAAATAAATAAATAAATAAATAAATAAAATTATATCCTCCTCCAAGAGCCCACAAATTCTTTTCTAAAACAGTTTAAAGTTTATATATGTATTTCCTTCATGAGAGAAAAATAAAAAGATAGGCAAGCACTCTTGACAGTGTCTTCTCGACACAATCTTCCCCCACTCCCCAGCCCTGCAGCCCACTGGGATCAACAGGACCATAGGCAGCAATCCTGGCTCCCCCGCAGCCACTGGACATCCACGAATCCTCTACCTCAGAGTCAGCAGTCATGAATTGGTTTTTGTAATGTTACTCCAGATTTTTTAATGTATTTTTCTTTTTTGGGGGGTGGGAAGGGATGATCCTCATGGTGTAAACATTTTCCTTATTTATTTTTCTTTAAGAATTATTTACTTACCTACTTTTTAAAATTTTAGACAGAGAGAAATAGAAAGTGAGAAAGGAAGTCATGAAATCCTGGACTCAAACCATGGCCGGCCACGTGGGTGTCTAGCACCTTAACCACCGAGACACCTACGGAAGCCTTCCATGTGTATTTTTCTAAATACATAAACAAGCATAAACACATACAATTTCATACAAGAGACGATCAGATGCACACTCTATAAGGGGATTACAAAGAGTGTGCCACAACGGAATTAAAGTGTGAGTTTATTTTTGTGCAAAAAATTCTGAAATCTATGCAATTTTCCTATTTAAACTTTTCCATAACCTTTTTAAAGACTTCATATGTTACTTTTTTCAACTAATGATATATCCTGAAAACATTCTACGTAAGAACACAGAGATCGACATTTTTCCTTTGAATAGCTACGTGGTATGTCACTTAACGTAACTTAATCACATCACTATTGATGGACACTATGCTTTTCTCAGACTCTTCATTAAAATGTTACAAAAACCATTCTTGGGAACCAGCAGTTAGCGTAATGGCTATGTCGCGGGACTCCCACGTAGTCGACCACGGTTTGTGTCCCAGACCCGGTGGCTTAAAACTCACGCCAGGCGCGTGTGCGTGCGTGCCCAAGATCCCAAAAGGAGAATGGAGGAGAAGGGATTGTGGCGTGGCCGTCCCCACTGGGGGGTGATTTCTCGCTTTCTGTCTCTATGTCTCTCTCTGTCTGGCGAGCGCACGCACCCTATAGCAAAAACCTCTCCAAAAAAAGAAAAAAAACATTCTTATACGTGTATTTCTCTATATAAGTACAACTGTGCTCAGAATAAATTATGAGAAGCGGAATCCACAGTCAGAGTGGATTTGGGTCAAGTCTCCAGTTAACCCTCTGAGAAAGTCACACTAATACACACTCCCACATCGAAATGGGAAAGGCCATGTCTCAGTCACGACGTTGTTACACACTACTAGACATTTCCTCAATGCCAATGTGACTGATATGCAAAATAGTGCCTCATTAATTCGTACTGATTTTGGTAGGTATGTAAGGTGGTACATGAGATTATATATTAATAGCCATGCATAGTTTTTATTTTGGTAAACTGCCTATTTAGTACTATACCCATTTTATTTTAATTATTGGGTTTTGATTTTTTAAAGGCTTTTTTGTGGAATAAGGAAATTAGACTTTACCCTAAATTCCAAATGTCTAGAATTTTTGTTTTTGTTTTTAAAGCTTTTTGCATCTGGGGACCAGCAGTTGGCATAATGGCTATGTTGCTGGACTCTCAGGCAGTCGACCACGGTTCAAGTCCCAGACCCAGTGGCTTAAACTCGCGCTGGGTATGTACACGTGTGCCCAAGATCCCGAGAGGAGAATGGAGGATTGCAGCATGGCCATCCCCCCGGGGGGTGATTTCTCACTTTCTGTCTCTCTCTCTCTGTCTTTCTGGTGAGCACACACACCCTATAGCAAAAACCTCTCCAAAAAGAAAAATAAAAAGCTTTTTGCATCTGTTGAGTGTACTGGGCAGAAGTTTTAAATTTTAACGTAACCTAAATTTGGCTTTTTCTTTAAGCTTATTTATTCTATTCATGATAGTGAGCACATGCACATGACAGAGAGCGAGCGAGCAGAGCACCTTCAAAGGTGCCTTGTCACTCACTCTGGTGTGTCAGGATCCTGTGCATGCACACGTACCCCATGTGTTTTTAAGCAGATCCAGACATCTGAACCCACAGGCGGGCATGTGGCATTATAGTTCTGTCTGCTGCCAACTGCACCACATCGCTGAGCCCGAGGTTAGATTTTTTACAAAAGTATTAAGAGTTTGCTTCCTGGGACCAGCAGTTAGCGTAATGGCTATGTCGCTGGACTCCCATGTAGTCGACTGCTGCTCGAGTCCCAGACCCGGTGGCTTAAACTCACGCTGGGCTGCGCGTGTGTGCCAAAGATTCCGAGAGGGGAATGTAGGAGAAGGGACTGCAGAGTGGCCATCCCCCCTGGGGGGTGATTTCTCGCTTTCTATCTCTCTCTGTCTTTCTGGCAAGCGCATGCGCCCTATAGTAAAATCTTCTCCAAAAAAAGAAAAAAAAAAAAAAGTTTGCTTCCCAAAAATATAAAAATTAAAACTAATTGAGGGGCCAGCAGATGGCATAATGGTTACATCACTGGACTCCCACGTAGTCAACCATAGTTTGAGTCCCAGAGCCAGTGGCTTAAAACACATACCGGGCATGTGTATGTGCATGCCCAAGATTCCAAAAAGAAAATGGAGGAGAAGGGACTGCAGCGTGGCTGTTCCCCTGGAAGGGGTAATTTCTAGAGGACTGCAGCGTGGCTGTTCCCCTGGAAGGGGGAATTTCTAATTTTCTATCTCTCTGTCTCTCTGTCTCTCCAGCGAGAGCACACACTCTGTAGCAAAAATTGACTCTATTAAAAAAAAGAAGACTAACGGAAAACTAGTATTTTATAGGAAGAGAAATAGATGATAAATATGTAGTAGATATGAAAATGTTTCCACATTACAGGCAATGAATGAAGTACATTAAATATACATTACCTGCCTTTTCGCTGTATGGCACTAGCTTTGGAAATCCACACCATTTTTAACATTGTAACAAAATTCAGTGCATCAAAGGATTTCTGCAATATTTAAATCATCATTAAGTTAAAACATAAAAAGTGTTTAAGAGGAAACAGCAAGAAATATTATCAATATATCTTAACAAGGCAAGTTTAATTCAAAGACCCATCTTGATTAAGTAATTAGAACAGACTATTAATTTTTTTAAATCCAGATTCTCTGGTTACATTCTAAGAAAAACGAGAATGAAGGCAAAAACTAAAGTCGCAAGACCTGTAAAACTCCTCCATCCTGTGCTTTGTTATTTGTTGCTCTCTGCTACAACTAACAGCCACTTCTCATAGCACACCAAGATGCAGAGAACTGAGCTATTTACTCTCTTGATGTCAACAGTCTATGAGACTTTTCATCACTGTGGAGAATAGCAGTGCTCAGGGAAAGACATTTTCTGAAACAATTTTCAGGGAGCTGTTCTGGAAGAGTAAGATTAACAGCAATCACTAAACTAGTTTTATCCCAAAGTAAAAATGTTTCTTAATTTCTCCTTCTTTATAGCTACTTAACTACTAATGAAGCTAGCCTATCTGAAAAAGAACTATTGGGTTGCTGGAAAAGCCGCGATGTGCGGCTGGCAGGTGGCGTGCTGGTTAAGGGTGCTGGACTCCCAGATGGCCGACCATGGTTGAGTACTGGACCTGGCAGTTTGCTTTCTCACTTTCTCTCTCTCACATACTCTGAGCCTTTTCTCACTTTCTCTCTCTCTCACATACTCTGAACCTCTCTGGTCATATAAAAATAAAGTAATATAGAATATTTCTTTTAAAAAAGTCATGATGCATTTTTTAGAAAAAAAATTTAAAGAATTATTTTATTTATTTATTTAAATTTGCTATAGGGTACACACAATTACCAGAGAGAGACAGAGAGAGAAACAGAAAGTGAGAAGGCAAACCAGAACCAGAACTCAAACTCTTCTTGGCCACATATAGAAGTCCAGCCTTTCAACCACCACACCACCTGCTGGCCCTGAGAAATATCTTAAAAGAATACATTTCTGAGACCAGCAGTTGGTGTAATGGCTATGTCACTGGACTCTCATGTAGTCAACCACAGTTTGAGTTCTGGACCCGGTGGCTTAAACTCACACCAGGTGCATGTGCCATGCATGCCCAAGATACAGAAAGGAAAGAGGATTGTGGCATGGACATTCCCTCGGGGATGGGGGCGGGGGGTGATTTCTCGCTTTCTGTCTCTCTGTCTCCGTCTTTCTGGCAAGCACACACACCCTACAGCAAAAAACCTCTCCAAAAAAATTAAAATAAATTTTAAAAAAAGAATATATTTCTAACTAGATTATATACTTCAAACATTAGGCAACTTATGTTTTCCCTTCATAAAATAACTGTATAGAGCAAATAAAAATGTGTTCCTATAATAGTTTAAATACAGAATTTTTTTTGAATACCATTCTTGAGTCCGACCCATAACCTCATGGTTAAGGAAGTCAGAACCCACAGAGCTGACTGTATTTGGACTTCCAGTCCCAGTGGCTTAAAAAACACACTGGGCACCTGTGCGTGCATGCCCAAATCCAGACAGGACAGAGACGTGGAGACCGGAGTGCGGCAGGACCAGTCCTTGCAGGTGCTTTCTCCCTCCCTCCCTCTCTGTCTCTGACTTTCACGGAAGAGCACACACACCTTCCGGCAACAAGAAGAAAAGAAACTATGCTTCTTAGTTTGTAATAAAATATACAATCTTACATTTGTCAATTTTGTATATAAAATATATTGTGACACTATCATCATGTCTAAACGGTGGTTTACCTCATAAATAACACCAAAGAGAATTAATTTCTAAAATTAATGTCTTAATTTCTCCTACTTCATGAGCTTCATATAATTTTAGGACAATAAAATCTGAATTTTCATAAGCTCTTCATTCAGGATTTTAGTGATAACATTAATTATTGTCCTATTAAAAGAAAATAAGGAGTTAGCTGCTAGTGTGATGGTTACGGTGCTTGACCCCACAGGGCAGACAGTGGTTCAAGTCCCAAACTGGCTGCTGCAAAACCACGCCAGACATGAGAGCATGCATGCCCAAAATTTCAGGAGAATGGAGAAGAAGGAATTGTGGCATGGCTATCCCTGCCCCCACAGGGTGATTCGCACTCCCCCCCTCATTGTTTCTCTCTTGCTCTCCCCAGTGAGTGTACACACCCTATGGCAAAAACCTAAAAAAAAGAAAGAGAAAGAAAATTTATTACTCCTTTACAGTATCCAACTATAATGAATATGCCTAAATTTTTGATAAACATACTCCTATAAATTACCTTGAAAACATTATACAGGAATTAGTTTTTTTCATGTTAAAAAGCATCATTTATGGGCCAGCCTATGGCCTAGTGGTTAAGGCAGCAGGATCCTACATAGCCAACTACGCAGTTGGAGTCCTGGACCTGGTGGCTTGAAAAACAAACCAGGCACGTATGGGTGCAAAATCTCAAGAGGAAAGATGTAGAAAGGACCGTGGTGTGACCATGCCCTATGGGAAGCGCTTTCTCACCTTCCTCCTGTCTCTCCAGCATTCACACATGCCCTCTGGCAAAAAGAAAAAGAAAAAGAAAAAGAAGAATACTCACTGGGTCATTGGAAAAGTCATGACTCGTTTTTTGCATAGAAAAACATGTCATGACTTTTCTGACAACTCAATATAACCACCACACAGAAACAATTTGCTTTCTATAATATGAATAATCTCTCTTTCCTTGAAAAATCAACTACTTCAGGGCCGTGGTAGTTAAGGTGCTAGGCACGCCACATGGCTGACCACGGTTCAAGTTCCAGACCTGGTGGTTTGCTTTCTCACTTTGCCCCCCCCCCTCTCTCTCTCTCTCTCTCACTCTTTGTCGCTCTATGGTCAAATTAAAATAAATGAATAAATAAATAATAAAGAAAGAAAGAGAAAGAAAGAGAGGAAGAAAGTTAGATCAACTACCTCTTTCTTTCAGTTTATGGATTTACCAAAAAAAAAAAAGTTAAGGGCTTTGGGAACCACTAGACATTCCATTCCAATGCTAAAAGAAAATAAATGTTGCCTTTTATTTCTATCAGGGATTGGCAAAGTGGTTCTGTGAAGAGCCTATCAGTGCATATCTTAGACTCTCAAAGATTTGTAATCGCTCAGAATTTGCAACTGCAGTGTAAAAGCAGCCATAGATGACAGCTCAAAGAACAGATGTGGCTGTGTGCCAAGGAAATGTTTTATTTGGCTGCTGGACTGAGCCTGTCGAGTTCTAGTTCACGTATTTGTGTCCTTCCCTTCGGCACAGTTCTCTTGATCACCAACTACAAGTGATAAGAGGACACGGTCCATGAACCATGCAGGAGGAAAACACACAACATTTGTAACTGAACTCCTATTCTGTGTAACAAAATTTTCACTACACTATTTAGCTAAGCCCTTTACCTTCTTCCTAGTATTTAGTGACCAGAAGCTAAACTTTTTCATATAATTTGTTAGAATAATAAAATAAGTCCTAAGTACTGAGTAGAATACCAAGCTTTATAAAACTAACATTACTATGTTAAAGTCACCTAAAACCGAGATTATTCCGTTAAAGTGAATTTTGCTTGTCAAAACATTTGCTGGAATCAAACTTGGCATTTTCCATTCCAGTAAAGATACAACTTACCCACACGTACCTCTTTCACCTTACCAGAATCAATGACAAAGACGACGTCATTGACTGTGATGCTGGTCTCAGCAATGTTGGTAGAGAGGATCTGCAACACAAGATTATTCTCCAGTTAAGCTAGCAGCAGAACCAATAACTGATAACATTTCTTTTAAGATTTTATTTGCTTACTATTTTTCGAACACCTGCGGGAGGGTTTTTTAAGACCTTCTTTTGATCAGACGTTTGCATATTTGAATGAAGCATGAAGACTTGATATCTGTTGACAATGAAAAGAAAAAAATACTACAGTCTCTGTCTGTTATTTTAAGCAACAAATATTAAGCTGTAACTTTTACCTTTGTGCATTGTCAGCAAAACGCTTATCATCAAACAGGATGCGGTCCCTCAGTCCAACAATCTCATCATATCCAGGTAAGAAAATTAATACTGCACCTTGAAGAAGAATAATTTTTTAATATTAAATCTCACTGTAAAATAAGAGGTAATCAACAAGACAAATTATAAAGAACTATATATTTTCAAGTACTGGTAAAAAAAATTTTAAGATGACATAAGAGATACTTCATACATTGCATCAATGCAATTATATAAAAGCTTATACATTCAAAATATTAATTTTAAATCAAATTACATATTTCCATCCAGTTCTTTTAGACAATATTTATTTACCGGCATCACAACTATGGCAGACATTATATAGAAGATGCATGATCAAGTCCAAGTCTACTTTTTCATCATCGAAACTATGATGATAAGCTTTCAGGAGCTCTCTGTCTTCTGCACTGAGGTCACTCCCATTTGTCTGGACCAGAGAACTTTCATCAAGATTTCCAAATTCCAATGAAGCACTAAAAAGAAAAGATCAATTATTATCAAAAATGGTAACCTATAAAGGCCAATTATTCTAAGACTGTCTTCTAATTTCCAGTATGCCTTATAAGGTAAGTGACAATGTTCTAGTTTTAATTCACGTTTCAAGCATAATATTGAAAGTAAAACTTGGCAGTAAGTGTTTTAAGAAAAACACAATCAAAAGACATATCTTCAAAGGGAATATACAAATGATCTATAAGGCTGAGATGGATACAGAACTTGAGCTATGAAGTAATGCTTTCCTTGACCAAAAATCAAGACTTTCTGCTGAGCTTCAGAATCAGTCTGAGCGTTCAGAGGCGTACAGAAGGAGGTGATCTGCTATCTCTCTTCTGTTCCGTTTTCATTCTTTGTGCATCAGATTCAGTGGAAAAAGCGGAATATTCTGACCCTAAGAGTATTCAGATGTTTGGATCCTGTTCACTTGTACCTGTTTAGACACAGTGCATAGAGATTCAGACTGAACTTGAAGAATTAGGAAGAAATGCACCATCCATCAGATGACTAGAATCACTGCAGGGTCACAGAAATATGGAAAAGCAAGAAAATACCTCTCCTCCAAGGGAAAGAATAACTCCTCTTCATCCTCAGACAGTAGTATGAAACTCACAACAGAAATGTCAGGTAAAGAATTTAGGATATTCATAGTGACAAAGCTAACAGAGCTGGAAGAGAAGAGAGACAATGAACTGCAGAAGAGGCATGAGAAAGGAGTTGATGAGTTCCAGGAGGTGAGAAAATTCTTATAAGATCTAAAAGAGAAAATACATACAAAAAGAATCAAATGGATCTGTTAGAGATGAAGGCTGTAATACAGGAAGTCAAAATCTCCCTTGAAAGTATTAAATGCAGACTAGATCATACAGAAAGTCCAATCTCAGATATAGAAGATAGAATCACTGGCTTAGAAAAATCCACCAAGACTGAGAAAAACTGCTCAAAAAAAAAAAAGAAAAATAATATACGAGAAGTACTAGATATCATCAAACGTCCAAACATCTGGATAACTGGTATCCCAGAAGGTGAAGAGACTCATAAGGGCATTGATAATCTATTCCATGAAATCCTGTAAGAAAATTTTCCAAATCTGGAGAGGCACTCAAAGATCCAGTTCCAAGAAATACAAAGGAATACAAGTAGAATCAACCCAAGAAGATCTTGTCCAAGACACATTATAGCCAGATTGACCAAAACTACAAAGACAAAGACAAGATACTAATATCAGCAAGAAAGAAACGTCAAGTTACCTACAAAGGGTATCCCATCAGGCTGACAGTGGACCTCATGTCCAAGACACATTATAGCCAGATTGACCAAAACTACAAAGACAAAGACAAGATACTAATATCAGCAAGAAAGAAACGTCAAGTTACCTACAAAGGGTATCCCATCAGGCTGACAGTGGACCTCACATCAGAAACAATGCGAGCGAGGAAAGAATGGGAAAATATATTCAAAGTGCTCAGGGAAAAGCAATTTCGACCAAGAATACCATATCCAGTAAGATTATCCTTCGTATGGGAAAAGACACGAACATTCTCAGATAGACAAAACCTGAAATTATTTACCAACACCAGATCCGATCTCCAAGAAGTTCTTAAGGAAGTGCTATACCAGGAAAATTAAATGCAGACACACAAAAATAAGAGTGCAGAAACTAAGAAAATGACCAACTTAATCGTAGGGACAAGTCTGGAGTTGAATATTATATCCCAGAATTTAGTCAGGAAGATTGGACCACAACAGAAGATAGATTACGTACCTGAGACTGAACTGGTGAAATAGCATTTTATGACTTTTGATTAAAACATTGCTGATTTTCTCCTAGGCTTTGGAGAAACATCTTAGAATTTTGTCCTGTCTTGAGCTGCCAATAGGTTCGTGTTCCTACTATTTTTTGTTTCTTTACTTTTTTTTAATTTTTGTTGAGCACATTCTTCTCCAATGCTTTTCTGATAAAGAGTAAAACCTATCTTTTCTCTACAATATTCCATTTCTGATCTATTTTTCCTACTTTGGAAGCAATTCTCTTCAACCTTACCATGCAACCCTTTCACAACTTAACCGCCACTGAGAGCATGCGCTCACCAGAAAGACAGAGAATGGGAGAAAGCACTCCCACTGAGGTGTGTCACACTGAAATCCCCTTTGTCCTCTGCCCTCAGTTCTCCCTCTTTTCAAGATCCTGGGCAAGCATACACATGCGCCTGGCATGTTTTTCAAGCCATCAGGGCCAGGCCATGGACAGCCATGTGGGGCTTGGCTCATAATGTACTTTACTCACTGCACTACAGAGCCAGCACTGAATTTATTTTCTGCTACCACATCTGAATTTGTAAGAGCTCTTTCTTGATTATTCATTCATTCAACAAATATTCCCTGGACATCTATTACATCCAGGCACTGTTTTCAAAGGAGACAAGAAGCTCACTAGATTCTAGTAGGAAGAGAAAGATGATAAATCAATGAAAACAGTGAATAAGGAACTTTAGAGTTTATGAGAAAGTGGTGCGTTCTATGGCACAAGTATAATGGGTTCAGGAGGATGAACAGGCGGGAGAGGTCGACTGCAGTATTAAATAGGGTAAGTGTAGGTGGGCCCAATGAAGATGACATGTGCATAAACATTCTATTTTACAGAAGACTATTTTGTTTCATAAATGCAATCACTTCTACGTGTGTGTGTGGGGCGGGGGGGTCGTTTGCTTTTTAGTTTGTTATAGGGCATGTGCCCTTGGCAGAGAGAGGCAGAGAGGCAGAGAGGGAGAAAGTGAGAAAGCGCCCCCCCCCCCCCCCCACCGCCTGGGTGCGTGTTGGGGGCGGTGCGGACCATGCTATAATTCTTTCTCCTCCACTCTCACCTCAGGATTTGGGGCATACACACACCCTTTGTGTGTGTGTGTGTGTGTGTGTGTGTGTGTGTGTGTGTGTTTATTTTTACAGATTTCTGGCAGAGGGCACATGCATTTGCTGGGGAGACAGACAAAAAGCAAGAAATCTCCCCCCAGGGGCAATGGTCATGCTACAATCCCTTCTCCATTCTCCTCTTGGGATTTTGGGGACACAAAGACACCAGGCATGAGTTTCAAGCTGCTGGGTCCAGGACATGAACCACGGCTGGCTATGTGGGAATCCAGTACCTTAACCATTACACCACCTGCTGGCCTCCCCATCATGTATTTCAAGCCTCCAGATCTAGGACTTAAATGTGGCATCCAACTGCATTAACTACCATGTCACCTGCTGGTCGAGTTTTGTTTTTGTTTTCTCCTGGTTACTCATGACTCAGTTGCATTGAAGTTCCAGGGTTTTCTGTTGGCACTATTATTTGTTTTATTTGTTTGATTTGTGGGTGCTTTCCCTCTCACATGTATGGTGATCAATCCTTGGCAGATGGGTTCATTTTGAAGAGTGAAGCACCAAAATATTCACATACAGAGGTGGAGATTGTTGAATCACCTGCTTTAAAGATGGTCATTTAACCGAAGGAACATCAAACCTCCAATAATTCTAAATCATTTCTCTAGGTTTGGACTATTTTTCCGGAAAACAATTCTCAAATTTTCTGCCAAAGAGCATAAACTTTAAGTGGGAATGGCGGGGAAAGGGAGTAGATGGTATCCTAATGTTCAAACCCATTTTTTGGTTGACACTTTAGCCCTGCTCTGCCGTTGTGTCTGACAACCCCAAATCAAAGCCTCAATGGCTTAATTTTTAAAGGATACCTCCTGTTTCCTGCCAAGGTGGGGAAGGAATATTATCTCATGGCCCAGAAGGGGACTGGGAGCACTACCTGTTCATCACAGAGGATTTCAACCCATTCTGCTACTTTTGGTAGCTCTATCTTTCACTGCTTCATTCCAAGGTAGCTGAATGAGTCTTTAGAAAGCTCTAAAGGTAGCCTGTTTCTCACTGGCACCCTCAATGACGTTTTCTTAGTTCTGCTAAGTGAATCACCACTGATCAATCAGCTCACTGAAACATGTACTACTATCATCCGACAGTCGCCATGTCCTCCTCCAGCTCTTCCATGCTCACTGTCAGTTCATACTTTTTTTTCCCCTAAGATTTTCGTCAAAGGGTGCATGAACTAGCCAGAGAGGGGAACAGTGAGAGGAAAAGTGAGAAATCACCCATCAGAGAAGATGGCCACACTAAAATCCCTCCTCCTCCATTCTCCTCCAAGGATTCTGGGCACACACACACACATGCCAGCATGATTTTCAAGTCACCAGGTCCAGGACTCAAATTACGGTCAGTCATGTGGAAGTTCAGCACCTTAACCACCACCCACCTGCTGGGCCCAGTTTATACCTTTGCTATTCCGTCATTGTCTTTTAATGAGGTTTTAGGGAAACGCAGAGATAAATACATATGTTGAATCTACCATGTTAAAGTGGACATTCCCTCTCGATTTTTCAAAATAAGACAAATAGTGAAACATACTAACAACCTAAAAAATCAGACAGAAAAAGCCCTTAGCATTACAAAAGAAACCTCTGGCTAAGAGATTGTAAATAGCCTACATTTATATATTCTATACTCTACCTGCCTATGATTATAGTTTTAAAAAGAGAGTTAATTAAAAATTATACAGGGACCAGCAGTTAGCGTAATGGCTATGTCACTGGACTCCCACGTAGTCGACCATGGTTCACGTCCCGGACCCGGTGGCTTGAAACTCACACCAGGCGCGTGTGCGTGCGTGCCCAGGATCCCGAGAGGAGAATAGAGGAGAAGGGATGGTGCCGTGGCCATCCCCCCTGGGGGGGGTGATTTCTCGCTTTCTGTCTCTCTGTCCCTCTCCGTCTGTCTGGTGAGCACACACGTCCTATAGCAAAAAAAACCTCTCAAAAAAAAAAAAAAAAATTATATAAAGTTTTACCTGTAAGATTCTAGAAGATCCACAATTTCGGTCTGCCCAAAATGTTTAGCCCAATCTAAAGCCATCCTGCCAAAATTCAAAGACATCACACTGAGACAAAGAAATAATATCCTTAAAATTATAAAACTAGTCACTCAAAATTTTTATTCACCCATTAGAGATGTACCAGCAATTACAGCTTTTAACATACAGACAAACATCAGAGATTGTTTTTAATGTGACTACAGAAAGATACACGAAGAAGGACATAGTGTACATTACCAGCCGTTGGACGCTTTCCTATGGACGTTGGCTCCCATGCTAATCAACTGCTCCACCTGACTTGCAAAACCCCGACCTGCAGCAACCATCAGAGCTGTGGCACTGGTCTCACTGTGCCTGTAATCCACTGACACGGAGAATGGAGACAGACCGTCACCTCTGAGTTATTCAGACCACTTTAATTTTTTTTAATTTAAAAGGCAGAATTAACTTTGGACTTGCTCCTTTAACTACATGCATGCTATACCATTATATAACCCTTTATTCAGATCACCCAAAGGAATTTGTTACTGAAGTGTAAACAGCACTTTGTATAAACAGCATGGTAAGGCTGTCAGATACAAGGCAGGAGAAGATTAAAGATACTCATTAAGATACTTTTTACCAGAAAAGCAAAGTAACTAACTTGTAGAACCTTAAATAACCTTCCTAAATCTAGGTATTACTTTAATCATCAAGTAGTAACACATAATTAAAGAATTAGAAAATTAACTTTCAGGGCCAGCAGGCGGCAAAGTGGCTGTGGGTGCGGGACTCCCACACGGCCAATTGCGGTCTGTATCCCAGACCTGGCGGCTTGCTTTCTCACCAGCTACCCCACCCCCACTCTGACCCTCTCTGGTCAAATTCAAGTAAATAAAGTTAAATAAAATGATTCCTTTTTTTAAAAAAAGCTAATTTTCAGACCCAGCCATGATGGTGCAAGCAGGAGGGTACTGCTGTGCAGTGGCTGAGGCTGCATGGGAGAGGCAGGCTTGGTTCCTGGCCCGACATGAACAAGGCAGACACAGGGCCACATGGCAAAAAGAGCATGACGCGACAAGGCTATCAAGCATACCTACTCCACACACGCACTTCCTCACGTACACACTTAGATGCTCTCTCCTGCTCTCTCCCTCACTGAAATTGCAAATAAATAAATAAATAAAATAAGAGGTGGGGCGGGGGTTCCAGCCTGGTGGCACAATTAGGAGCAAACTGAACTACAATGCTCAACACCACAGGCCGACTGCAGGTTCAGATCCCCAAGTTAGCCTGAAAGTACTCCAGACGTGTACACGTGTCTCCTAGATCCTGGCAAGCCTCGTGAAGCATCTTGGGAAACAGTGGCCTAAAACGATGGGGGGCAAAAGCAAAACAACACGGCAATATGGACCAGCCTGTAGTCCGGGGTTAGGGCCGCTAGATACCACACAGCAACTGTGAAGTTCAAGTTCCAGACCAGGCTGATGGAAACACACTCCAGATATGTATGTTTTCATTCCCAAAACCCTGAAAGGAGGGAGCGAGGTCAGTGCTTCCTCATGTTCCCTCTCTGCTGTTCCCCTCTATGAGAAAAATAATGACAGCTCTATTCAAGTTCCTTCCTAGAATATATTTCTTAAGCAAGTCAATATGATTACTTAGCACTAATTTGCTTCAATTTCAAAATTGTTCGTTTAAAAAGGAATTCATCCCTGGAAAAAAATCTCAGTGGTAAATTTTAAGATAATTACAAAAGGAAAAAAATAATTTTCCATATATACTCAGTTATATTCATTATGTAATAAAACTATCACATGATACCCATTATCGATATACATCAGTGGGGTTTTGTTTGTTTAACTTGCTATCAGCCATGTGAAACTCACCAGTGAGGGAGGGAGACAGAACGTGAGAAAGTAACCCTTCCCCAGTGGATGACCGTGCCACAGTCCCTTCTCTACTCTCCTCTGAGGATTCTGGTCACACACGCACACGTGCCTGGCATGTTTCTCAAGCCGCCAGGTCTGGGACTCAAATTGCACAGTCAGCCATGTGGGATCTAGCCACCTTCACAATCACACCACCTGGCTGGCCCTAAATCAGTGGTTTTAAAGTGGGAAGGGGACTTATAAGAGTAGTACCTCATGCTTGTTTACCTTTGTTTCCTTTTTTTGGTGGGGAGAGGTTTTTGCTACAGAGCACGTACACTTGCCAGAAAGACAGAGAGAGAAAGAAAGCAAGAAATCACCCCCCAGGGGGGATGGCCACGCTGCAGTCCCTTCTCCTCCATTCTCCTCTCGGGATCTTGGGCACGCATGCACACGCGCCCGGCATGAGTTTTAAGCCACCAAGTCCGGGACACGAACCACGGTCGACTACATGGGAGTCCTGCGACATAGCCATTATGCTAACTGTTGGTCCCCCTCATGCTTTTCTAAAAAGATGTTAGAGCAGTTTTGAGTTCATAACAGAACTGAGGAAGGTACAGAGAGATGTCTCATGTATGACCTACCCTAACGATGCATAGCCTCCTCCATTATCAACAGATCCCACCAAAGTGGTACACTTGTTACAACTGACCAGTCTACACTGGCATACTGTCACCCAAAGTCCAAAGTATACCTCAGGGTTCCCCCATGGGACTGCAGAATCTGCAGGTTTAAACAAATGTGTAATGATGTGTGTTTTTATCTTTTAACTGGCTTTTGGCTTTTTGGAAGGACCACCCATTTTGCTACCACCCCTGGAGAAGTCAGCTGCTGAATCACGGGGAGAATAAGAGAGCCCTGTGGAGTGGCCTGGATGACGAGCAACTGAGGCCCTTGTCAAAACCAGAAACGAACTGAGGCCTCCTGCCAGCAACCACTGAGTAAGTGCTCTCAAAAGCAGATCCACCGGCCCTAAGAACCTAGAGATGACCTACAGCCCTTACCTTAAATGAAACTTCATGAGAGACTAGGAAGCAGGTTCTTGACTCTCAGAAACTTCATGTTTTAGGCTATTACATCTGGAGTCATTTGTCACGTAACAATAGATGACTAGTCCAGTGAGCGTGACAAAGACTCCCAGTCTTACTAATTATTCGCTGCTTCTTCAAAATCACATGGACAAAACGACTGTACTAAAAAGAATTCTATGAAGCTCATGGTTTCCTGGATCACATGAAATATTTTCAACTCCAACACCAAATAAGAGTGGAGATTTTAGAAGAAAAATAAAAAGATGGGATGTGAGCAACTGTTCACAGAGTTACCATAACATTCTTTCCTATTTTCTTTTTATGGCTTAAATATTCTGGACTAAAGAGAATTGATAAACTAAACACGAAAGGAGAGGAGAGACTTGGGTTCACAGGGTGACCATTACGAATGTAATAGTCCAGTATTCACTAAAGAGACATTTAGGAAGGGTCAGCCCTAATGTAGTGATGAAGCAAGTGCATTGGGAGCCAGATCCCATATAACCAACCATGTTTCAAATCCTGTTCCCAGCAACTTGAAAAACATAAAGTACACGTGTGTGTATGTGTCTATGTGCATGCTCCAAATCCTAATGGGATGGTCTCCTACCCGTGAGTGCACATACAACTGCACACCTTCTCTGGCAATTTAAAAAAAGAGAAATTAAACTCTTGATATGAAAAAAGCACCCTCTCCCCCCACACACACACCAAAAAATAAATATCTAGGAAGATAATATTTAAATATCTAAAATAGCTAATAAATATTTCTAAGCAACATGCCTTAGACTTTACATCTTAACGTTCAAGCACAAATGCTAAACTCATTCAGAGTAAGTATTTTAAAATATTGGGGCCAGCAGATGCCATGGTGGTTAAAGGCATTGGGCTACCACATGGCCAAATGCGGTTTGAGTCCCAGACCTGGTGGCTTGCTTTCTCACTTTCCTTCTCTCTTTCTCATTCTATCCCTCTCTAATTTAACTAACTAACTAAATGAATATCTATCTATCTATCTATCTATCTACACAACTGCAATTTAAATCCCAAATCTGGCAGCTTGAAACTCATGCCGGGTGCCTGTGTGTGAGTGCTCTAAATTCCAGGAGGAGAATGGAAGAGAAGGGACTGCAGCATGGTCATCGCCCTGGGGGTGATAACTCATATTCCTTCTCACTGTCTCTCTCCAAAGAGTGCACATGCCATATGGCAAAAACAAAGAAAGAAAGAAAAGAAAAGAAAAGAAAAGAAAAGAAAAGAAAAGAAAAGAAAAGAAAAGAAAAGAAAGGAAAAGAAAAGAGAGAGGAAAAAAGGATATCAGAAAACTGAACATGAACAAATACTGAACACTTACAAATAATTACTTTTCAAAATACAGATCAATTATTTTTCAAAAAGTAAGCTTTAAAAAAGTATATCAACAGGAACCAAAATACACTTATAATGAGCAAAAAGTGTAAAAGAACCGTGGTGTGGTAGTTAAGGCGCTGGACATTCCCACATGGCTGACCACAGTTCAAGTCCTGGACCTGGCGGCCTTCTTTTTCTCCTATCCCCTCTCTCTTTCTCTCTCTCCCTGTGTCTCTCTCTGGTCAAATTAAATTAAAATAAACGAATAAATAAATTAAATTAAATAAATAATTCTTTAAAAAAAAAAAAAGAACCCTCATTTATGAGAGGGCTCCTAAAGTTCGTGGAAACGCATATTACAAAAACTGTGGGCCAGCCCAAGGCATGGTGGCTAAGGCAGCTAGCTCTCACGATGGCCACCCTCGCAGTTTGAGTCTCAAATCTGGTGGCTAGAGAAATGTGCCAGGTGCATATGCATGTGTGCTCACAATCTGAAAAGGAGGGGAAAATGGGAGAGAAATGATTGTGCCATGGCCATTCTCCACAGGGGGCAGAGTGTCCTCTCCACCAAGCGCGCACACACCCTCTGACAAAACAAATAACAGAAAACTTTATACGCAGATTTACATTTTTTTTTTCATGAAAATAAACACGCTTTATCTTTTAAGTGTTTCAGTCTCTTAATTGCCAGAGGGCACCTGTGCTTGCCAGGGACAAGGAACTCAGACCAATGGGGCATGGCCACACCACAATCCCTTCTCCCTTTCTCCCTCCATTCAGGATTTTGGGCACACATGTGCCTGAAACGCATATTACAAAAACTGTGGGCCAGCCCAAGGCATGGTGGCTAAGGCAGCTAGCTCTCACGATGGCCACCCTCGCAGTTTGAGTCTCAAATCTGGTGGCTAGAGAAATGTGCCAGGTGCATATGCATGTGTGCTCACAATCTGAAAAGGAGGGGAAAATGGGAGAGAAATGATTGTGCCATGGCCATTCTCCACAGGGGGCAGAGTGTCCTCTCCACCAAGCGCGCACACACCCTCTGACAAAACAAATAACAGAAAACTTTATACGCAGATTTACATTTTTTTTTTCATGAAAATAAACACGCTTTATCTTTTAAGTGTTTCAGTCTCTTAATTGCCAGAGGGCACCTGTGCTTGCCAGGGACAAGGAACTCAGACCAATGGGGCATGGCCACACCACAATCCCTTCTCCCTTTCTCCCTCCATTCAGGATTTTGGGCACACATGTGCCTGGCATGTTTTTCAAGCTACCAAGTCTGGGATTTAAAATGTGCATTTGACCAAGTGGGATCTAGTCACCTTAACCCCCACACTATGGACTAGCCCCAACAATTATTTTTGAACACTTACTATAAACCTCCGGGAGATACTGTGATAAGAAAACAAAGTTTCTACCCTCCTGTAGTTTTCATTCTCGTAGATATGACAGGTAATAAAAACTAAAAATCTATTTCAGGCAGTAAAACACATAAAGATGTTTAGAAACCAGGTTAAGAAGAAATACTGGAGAAAGGGTACACTTTTAATAAGGCAGCCAGCAAAGGCCTCCCCGAGGCGGCAATGCCCATGCAGAGAACCTAAATGAAGTAGGTGCTGGGCCACAGGAGCATCTGTGGGGACAGTACTCCAGGCATGGTAAACAGAACAAAGGCTCAAAGATGGGAATGTGCCAGCATGTGAAGAACAGCAAGAACGTCGATGTGCCTTAAAGCACAGCGAATAGGAGAGCGGTAGAAAATGAGATGAAAAAGGCAGCCCGGGACTCAGCCAGAGAAAGGACTTCGGTTTTTGTTCACACAATCAGAAGCATGGAAGAGTCGAGAGCGAGCAAGTAGCACAATCCAATTCCCTTTTTAAAAGAATCAGTCTGGGGGCCAGCAGGTGGCATGGTGGTTAAGGTGCTGGACTCCCAGATGGCCAATCGCAATTCAAGTCCTCGGCCTGGTGGCTTGCTTTCTCACTTTCCTTTTCTCTCTCTCTCTCTCTCACTCACTCTGGTAAGCACATGTACCCTAGGGCAAATTAAAATATAACAGATTAAAATTAAATATAAATTATTATTTTATTTTTTAACAAAACGATCTGGGCCCAGCCTTACAGCCTAGTAGTTAAAGGAACTAGAGCCCACATGGCTGACTGTGGTTCAAATATCAGCACCAGAGGCTTGTAAACCATGCCAGGTTGACCGGCAGGTGGCATGGTGGTTAAGGGCGCTGGACTCCCACAAGGCCAACCACGGTTTAAGTCCTGGACCTGGCAGCTTGTTCTCTCATTCTCTCTCTCTTGCTCGCTCTGTCCCTCATTGATCAAATTTAAATAAGTAAATAAAATAAAGTTAAATAAAATAACTCTTTAAAAAAAGGGAAAGAAAACGATGCCAAGCACGTGTGCCCATAATCCCAGCTGGATGGACAAGCAGAGAACAGATGGTGGCATGACCATGCCCCCACTGGGGGAGTGCTTTTTCTCTCCACCTTTTGGTCTATCTGTCTGTCTCTCTTCGAAAGCCCACAAACCCTCTGGCAATTGAAAAAAAAAAAAAAAAAAAGAAGAAAGAAAGAATGAAGGATCAATCTGATTGCTCTATGGAGAAGAGAACCCATACCATAACAGCAGAAGCAATTAGTGTGCTACTGTGACAGTTCAGGAAAGAGCGTGGCCGTGGACTAGGTAGGCAAAGCAAGGGGACGAAAGGTGGTCAGACTCAGAATTTCACTCAGCAGGGACAGCCAACGCGACCTGCTAAGGGCATGTGTGTGGAGTGCAGGAACAAAGTCCAGGACGGTTCTGTCTGCTCTGTGGCCTCAGTAACAAGGTAAATGACGGTGCCCATTCCCTGAACAGGGAACAGTGAGGGAAGAGCAGGCTGAGGGAGGTGCAGGACCAGAGCTACCTGACGTCTAAGTCCTCCGCAGTGCTGGCCTACAAGTTCCGTTCTGCCTTTTGCCTAGAGGCCCCCCAGGGTTCTGAAACTCACCTCTGATTGTATGTTGGCAATCATGCACCATATCAACGAAACCAGTGAAAATATATGTCACATGATGCAAAGTATGTACATGTCAATTAGAAGATCGACAAATGTAACTAAAGGTATGCTAAAATTTTTCATTGACTAAATGGATAATATACAGCAATCGTTAATAACTTTTCCTTTATTTGAAATCACAAATCTTTCTGAGTCTAAGAAAATCTTCCCTCCCAAGCCGAGATGGGGAAGGACCAAGTGTATGTATGGGTACAATATATACACAAGAACATTTCTGTACATAAAGTCATACATTCACAGACATTAGGGCATTATCCTGGAGACACTGGATAGAATCCGACTTTACAACATATTTATTTATTCTACTATGCTCTGCTAGTAAGAAAATCCTGATTTGTTCATTTAAAGTAAAAGTACTCAAAAAGATCAAATTATTAGCTGTGAACCAAAATATGGAGTACATGTATTTTGAATTAAACTATACTTTTACCATAAATAACTCCGAGAGTAATTTTAAATTCTTAAATAAACTTACCACTAACATTTTCAGTTAAAATAAGGTGAAAGACTTGAGCAAAGGCGTCAACATCTCTATGCAGCCAAATGTCAGAGAGACAAGCATCCATTTCTTTTATTAGCCATGGTTCAAGGCAATTCACATCTTTTTCTGTCTTTAAAGGAAAAAAATTAAAAAGCACAAAGTTTATAAATTACCTAGCAGGAACCAATAGATGGCATAATACTTACATCCCTGGACTCCCACATGGCCAACCACAGTTCGAGTCCCTGACCCAGCAGCTGGAAACTTATGCCGGGCATGTGTGCACATGTGCCCAAAATCCTGAGAGAAGAATGGAGGCGACGGGCATTGCCCCAGGAGGTGATCTCTTGCTTTCTGTCTCTCTCTCTGTCTCTCTTTATCCAGCAAGCGCATGTACCCTACAGCAAAAATCTCTGAAAAATAAATAACCTAGCAGCTTAACATTTGCTTACAAAGTATGTAAGACAGCCACAATGACCACAAGAACTCTAATCATATCATCCTAGAGCAAAGATTTTGACATAATAGTTTCTAATCACAAACATCACTCACGATACTACTAGATTGTTGGAAAAATCATGTCGAATTTTTTCTGTTTTTCTATGCAAAATCATGGTTATGACTTTTCTGACAACCCAATATATTATGTTCCTACATTCACCCTTTATCTGAGAATGAGCTTGCCAACAAAGAACTATGATCCAGTCACAATATGACAACATTAACTAGCTATGCTACTGAGAGAAATGGTTTTGTGTTTGTTTTTGTTTGTTTGTTTTATTAATTTATTGGAGAAGTTTTGCTATAGGGCACGTGCCCTCGCCAGAAAGAGAGAGGCGATTAGACAGAAAGCGAGATATCGCCCCCCAGGGGGGATGGCCACACCACATTCCCTTCCCCTCCATTCTCCTCTCAGGATCTTGGGCACACACGCGCACGCACGTGTGAGTTTACGCCATCAGGTCTGAGACGTGAACCACGGTCAACTACATGGGAGTCCAGCGACATAGCCATTACACCAACTGCTGGTCCCTGTTTTTATTTTTTTGCTAGAGGCCCATGTACTCACATGACAGCAACAGAGAGAGAAAGAGAGAGGAAACAGGGAACGGTCACACCCCTTCTCCTCCCTTTCCCTCTGTTCAAGATTTCGGACACGTATGTGCACACGCCCGAGTGTTTGTCAGGGTCAGCCATACGGGATCCAGCTGCCTTACCCACCAGGCCTTACCACCAAGCTAGCCTGCACTATTACGACATATTCCTGTACGCCAGTGGTTCTCCCAAGTGCGTATCACAATAAGCATTATCTACAGCTTTTTAAGACTGATGCCAGGTCCCAACTCGGATTAGAAATATCAGAATCCCTGGTGTTAGGAGACTAGATTTCACTGAGCTTTAAAAGGTCCTCATGTGGGGCCAGCAGGTATTGTGGTGGTTAAGGCGCTAGATTCCCACACAGTCAACCACATTTTGAGCCCCAGACCATAGGTTTGAAAATGTCAGGTAGGGTCGGCAGGTGGCATGGTTATTAAGGGCGCTGGACTCCCACATAGCCCACCACGGTTCAAGTCCCAGACCTGGAGGCTTGCTTTCTCACTTTCTCTCTCTCTGTCATTCTCTGGTCAAATTAAAATAAATAAAGGTAAATAAAATAATTATTTGAAACAGAAAAAGGAAAATCACTTCGGGTGTATGTACATGAGTGCCCAATATCACAAAAGGAGAATGAAAGAGAAGGGACTACAGCATGGCCATCCTCCCCAGAGGGAATTCTCACTTTACCTTTCTCTGTATTTCTGTGATAAGCACATGTGCCCTATGGCACAAACTTTTTTTTTCTTTTGGAGAGGTTTTTGCTATAGGGCACGTGCACTTGCCAGACAGACAGAGAGCGACAGAGAGACAGAAAGCGAGAAATCACCCCTCAGGGGGGATGGTCACGCTGCAATCCCTTCTCCTCCATTCTCCTCTCGGGATCTTGGGCACGCATGCACACGCGCCCAGCATGAGTTTTTTAAGCCACCGGGTCCGGGACGCGAACCACGGTCGACCATGTGGGAGTCCAGCGACATAGCCACTACGCCAACTGCTGGTTTCCAAGGCACAAACATTTTTTTAAAAAATTTTAAAAAGCTCCTCAGGCAATGTAATGTGTGACCAGGCTTAAGAACCACTACTTTACATGGTCAAATGCTGTTTACTGACTTAAATGAATCATCCTTATACTACATAACGATTTTAAACATTTGTTAAAAATATGTTTAATGGGGCCAGCAGGTGGCATGGTGATTAAGGCACTGGACTCCCACACGGCCAAATCCTGTTCCGAGTTCCAAACCCACAGGGTTGAAAAATCACACCAGGTGTGTGTGTGCATGTGCCCAAAATATCAGAATGGAGGAGAAGAGATTGCAGCATGGCCCTCCTCTGGGTGGGTGAGATCTAACTTCTCCTCTCTATTTCTCTGTCTCTCTGGGGCAAGCACAAAATTGTACTTAAGTATATTTGAAAACTCACGCATACTTTGGGACCAGCAAATGGCACAGTGGACCACCGCCTGGTCAACTATGGTTTGAGCCCCAGACCTGCTGGCTTGAAAATCATGACAGGTGCATGTGCATGTGGGCCCAAGCTCCTAGGAGGAGAATGAAAGAGAAGGAACTGCAGCATGACCATCCCCCCAGGAGGGGGTTTCTCACTTTCCTTCTCATTATGTCTGTGTGTCTGTCTGTCTGTCTGTCTGTCTCTCTCTCTCTCTCTCTCTTCACCAGGGAGCACACACACCCTAAGGCAAAACTTCTTTTTAAAAAAGGTCTGTATTTAATTTGGATGAATATGAACTTTAACAAGGATAGAAAACTACAAATATATCTGTATTTGCATACCTTCTCACGTTCAAAAACAGTTAAAATCTTTTCCTAAATAAAAGAAAGTTTTAAAAAATATTTTGTAATCTGAGATAAACTAAGAGAATCACCCTAAAGTTTATTCAATAAAAATGATAATCTCATAAAAATTTCATTCTACACAATTTTCATTCAAAATATCGGGCCAGCAGATGGTGTGGTGGTTAAGGCGCTAGAATTCCCACATGGTCAACTGCGGTTTGAGTGGCAGCTTGCTTTTTCTCTCTTTCTCTCTCTCTCTGTCAAAACTCATGTGAAAAAAAAATAAATAATTATTTTTAAAAACATATGTATCAGTGAGACCTACCTGTGGCGGTGCAGCAGTAGCACGACATACTGTGATCTGCTGGAGGGGGGAGCAGGGAGATGGGCTATGACCTGAGACCCTACTGAGCATGCTGTTTTTCTCTCCCTCTCTCTGTCTCTCGCTCACAAAAGACATAAGCAAACTTAAAAAAATACATATATACATACACAAATATAAATATATATATATACGCACACATATATACACACACACATACACAATACACACACACACGTTAGTGTGAAATCACTGAGGTCTTACCAACTGGCTGAAGACAGCATCACCACCATCATCCAGTAAATCATACTCTTCAGTCACACTGGGAACACTTCTCTGCCTCTGAGATTCAGGCTTGAATGTATTCTCCTGAGCTGAGTACCACTCTGTAAGTGTGGTTTGTTGTTTCTCCTCTAAATTAATTACCAAAGAAAGAATAGGTCGATAAATGCATTCCTTTCTGATATGCATTTGTTTTTTCTTGTATTTGTTTTTTTTTCTTTTTTGGAGAGGTTTTTGCTATAGGGCGCGAGCACTCACCAAACAGACAGAGACAGAGAGACATAGAGACAGAAAGCGAGAAATCACCCCCCAGAGGGGATGGCCATGCCACAAGCCCTTTTCCTCCATTCTCCTCTCGGGATCTTGGGCACACATGCACACGCACCCAGTGTGAGTTTAACCCACCGGGTCCGGGACTCGAACCGCAGTCGACTACGTGGGAGTCCAGCGACATAGCCATTACGCTAACTGCTGGTCCCTCTGATATGCATTTGTTTTAAAAAATTAAGTAAATCTGATATTACTTCAAAGTTCGTCTCACTCTACAGTTATTTTAAGATATATTAATTACAAATATTGAATAAATGTGTTACCCTAAACCATAAGGACACACAAAACTGCTTAAAAATCTCATGTATTTGGGCCATGAGGTCTCATGGAGGTTAAGGCGGCTGGATCCCACATGGCTGCTGGTACAGTTCCAGTTCAGTCCCAGACCCAGGAGCTTGAAAAATCACACCGGGCACTTGTGCATGCATGCCCAAAATCCTGAGAGGAGAATGGAAGAGAAGGGATTGTGGTATGGCTATCCCCCCTCAGGGGTGATTTCACAGTCTCTCTCTTCTCTCTCTCTGCCTCTCTCTGGTGAGTACATGCACCCTACAGCAAAAAAAAAAAAAAAAAAGTACATTTTTATCCATATTATAAATATTACTAAAATCAATGACAATATTCAAATTATACTTTATAGGAATTATTTATTAAATTTCTACCACCATCTCAGTTGTTTAAGACACAATTACATGTAATTTTCACCTTCAGCAATTTCAAAATGTAGTTTTACAATTTACATGTAAGTGATCAGCAACTCACAGTGACAAAGGTGCTACTAATTACATTTTTCAAGTAGAGAACCAGAGTTAAGGTATTTGTCCAAGGTCATACAGAGTAAACAAAGGAAACAAAGCTTGAACCATGTTTTCTATAATGAATAATGAAGTGAAAAAAAAATTTTTTAAAAGGAACATAAATCTTAATTCAAAAGTTGAGATAAAATAAAGGTCTTTACAAGGGATGTACTAACAGGGCATATCCAAATGCCTACTTGCTAAACTCCAAGTACAAATACAATCCCACAACACTATCAAGACCAGAAAAAAAATTTTTTTTTAAAGAATCTTTGGATACAGACATACTCAACTTCCTCACCTTTGGCATCTACTTTCCGTTCCTCTCCACTAAAAATAACTTCAAGACATAAATCAGGGAACCAGCAGTTAGCGTAATGGCTATGTCGTTGGACTCCCACGTAGTTGACCGCGGTTCTCGTCCCACACCCGGTGGCTTAGAACTCACGCCGGGCGCGTGTGCATGCGTGCCCAAGATCCCGAGAGGAGAATGGAGGAGAAGGGATTGCGGCGTGACCATCCCCCCTGGGGGGGTGATTTCTCGCTTTCTGTCTCTATGTCTCTCTCTGTCTGGCGAGCGCACACGCCCTATAGCGAAAAACTCTCCAAAAAAAATGTTTAAAAAAAGACATAAATCACAATGCAAAGATACAATAGGGACAATATTATAATATAGTATTATACAATTCTACACAAAGAGAAAGACACTTTCAAGAGACCAACCTCCAGAACTTAAGGCTAGAGTACTCAAAAAAATAATTAATAGTAATTGCTTTGTGTATCTTTGATAAAAAAAACTTACCTCGCTGCTTTTCCTTTTTGTACTTCAACATTTCCTTGTTCGTATATCCAGTCGTTCTTAAAATATCTTCCAGAAACATTTCTTTTACTTCAAATGGTCTTCCCTGTACTAAATAATAGAATGTTGTTAAATCAGTCCATTTGCGTCTTATACATAATGCACATAAAACCACAAGAATCCCAAGTTCATGAACTGGAGTGTGATATCCAAAAGCAGTTCTCTGGTTCAGGTGACAATCATGACAGTGGCCTTTAAATATAACTCTGATTTATACTATTGTCTCATTTCAGACAACTGCCCTTTTTTTTGAGAGAGAGATTTTTGCTATAGGATATGTGTGCTCACCAGAGAGACAGAAAGCGAGATATCACCTCCCGGGGGATGGTTGGCGCCACAATCCCTCTCGGGATTTGGGGCGCATATGCACACATGCCCAGCGTGAGTTTCAAGCTGTGGGGTCTGGGGCTGAATCAGTCAACAACGTGCGAGCCCAGCGATTTAAGTGTCGACTATCCACTAACCTATGTGACATCATGCTAGGTGCCAAGAATAAAAATGGGAAGCAGAAATAAGTCTATCTTCTGCCCCCTGAGGCAGACTATCAGGGAAGACAGACCTTAGTCCAATAATCCAGAATACAAATGTAAAAACAAGAGTTTTGAGAAGTCCTACAAGAGAGGCCTATGAAAGAGAACTGTAAGACATCGTAACAGTATATAATGTAAGGAGGGGATCTGACTGGATCAAGAAAAATATCCTTGCTTTTTTATTTCTTTTTTTTCAGGCAGCTAGGAAGATGGCAGATATTCGGACCAAGTGTGCTTATCAAAAGCAGCTGACCATCTTCTGAAAAAAGAAGAGGGTCCTGCTAGGAGAAACTGGCAAGAAGTTCCTAAGATACTACAAGAACGTCAGTCTGGGCTTTAAGACTCCCAGAGAAGCCACTGAAGATGCCTACATTGATAAGAAATGCCACTTCACTGGTAATGTCTCCACTCAAGGACAGATCCTGTCCCCTGTGATGACCAAGACAAAGATGCAGAGGACCACCATCATCTGCCGGGACTACCTCCACTACATCTCCAAGTACAATCACTTCGAGAAGCGACACAAGATGTCCGTGCACTGTCCCCTGCTTCAGGGACACCCAGATTGGCGACATCACCATGGTGCTCAAGTGCCAGCCCCTGAGCAAGACTGTACACTTCAACATGCTCAAGGTCACCAAGGCCACCAGCCAGCACCAAGAAGCAGTTCCAGAAGTTCTGAGCCTGGATAAACACCCATTCTCCAATTAAATAAAGTTATTTTCCCACCCATAAAAAGAAAAATATCCTCACTGAAAATGAAGAACAAGAGGAAAACAATAAAATAACTAGGCTATATAAAAACAAAAGAATGTGTAATGAAGAAAAATACCATGTGCAAAGTATTCACGGTGGAAAGAAATATGTTTTCAAGAAACTAAAAGGCTAACTTACTCAGAATAAGAGTGGGAGATGTAGTTATTATTACTACGATTCCACATCAGAAAAGACTGCTCTGGCGGCAAAGTGGAGAATCAACTTAAAAGACAGTGAAACGAATACATCAGACCAGGTAGGAACTACAACAGCGGTTCCAGTAGAAGAAATGTAACCTGAACGGGACTGATCAGAGCAAAAATGGAAAAGCAGCAGACAGCTTCTACAGACAGTCGGCAGGCACAATCGAGTTTATATTGAATATGGGAGAATGATAAAGAAAGAAACATCAGCCACAGATCTTGGATGCCTCGCTTATAAAACTGGAAGGATGAAGATATAATTGTCCTGGGTAAAAAGAAATGAGGAACAGACTGGTTGGTGGGAGATTGGTGTGGTTTCAAGCATGTCAAAAATGAAATGCCAAAATATGCTTTCAAGAAGATTTTACTTGCCTGATCACCCAAGAACATTATGAGAAGAATTTAAAGGTTTGTGATTTAAATACTAGGTTGACAGTAACTTGTATGATTAACCAAGAAGGTAAGAAAAGAAGAGGTTTTGTAGAAAAGATTAAACGTGCAGTTTGGGGAATATCAGAAGTGAGATGTTTAAAGATATCAAAATCTGAAACTCTAAACAAAATCTGAACTGTAAATAAAGATTGAGGAGACATCAGTATAAAAAGAAAGTGAAGGCCAAGCACATGATGACAGCCTTCAGGAATACTAACTGCTTCCCTAATACCTAGCGCAGTACAAAACAGAGGAAGAAAATAAAGAAAGAGAGGGAAACAAAACAGAGAATTAATCAAAGAATTAACCCTAAAAAAAACCAAACATTTAAGCATCATGCAAAAGAAGAGAAACTCAGAGGAGACTGAAAAAGTGCAAGCTGCAATGCAGAGTAAGACTCAGGAGGCACTGATACCAAGTAAAGTATAGGATCTGGAGGCGAGCAGTTGACATAATGGCTATGTTACTGGACTCCCATATAGTTGACCGCGGTTCCAGTCCGGAACCCGGTGGCTTAAACCCACGCCGGGGATTCTCTCCCGAGAGGAGAACAGAGGAGAAGGGATTGCAGCGTGGCCATCTTCATCCACAAGCAGTTCAATGGAAATCATGGAAATGTCTGATAAAGAATTTAGAATATTCATAATGGTGAAGCTAACAGAGATGGAAGAGAAGAAAGACAATGAACTGCAGAAGAAAAAGGAGAAAGAAGTTGATGAGTTCCAGGAGGTGAGAAAATGCTTACAAGATGTAAAGAAGGAATTACATACTTTAAAAAAGAATCAAACGGAACTATTAGAGATGAAGGCTATAATACAGGAAATCAAAATCTCCCTTGAAAGTATTAAAAGCAGACTAGACCATACAGAAAATAGAATCTCAGACATAGAAGAGAAAATTGCTGGCCTAGAAAATCCAACACGAGGACTGAGAAAATTGCCCCAAAATTTGAGAATATACAAGAAGTACTAGATACCATCAAATGTCCAAACATCCAGATAATTGGCATTCCAAAAGGTGAAGAGACTCATAAGGGCACTGATAATCTATTCCATGAAATCCTACAAGAAAACTTTCCAAACCTAGAGATGCTTTCAAAGATCCAGTCCCAAGAAATACAAAGGACCCCAAATAGAATCAACCCAAGATCTTTTCTAAGACACATTACAACCAGGTTGACCAAAACCACAGACAAAGACGAGATACTAAGATCGGCAAGAGAAAAACATCAAGTTACCTGCGAAGGACATCCCATCAGGCTCACAGCAGACCTTGCATCAGAAACAATGCAAGCGAGGAAAGAATGGGAAAATATATTCAAAGTGTTAAGAGAAAAGCAACTTCAGCCAAGAATACTGTACCCAGCAAGATTATCTTTCATGTGGGAAGAAAAGACAAGAACATTTTCAGATAATCAAAACCTCAAAGAATTTACCAGCACCAGACCAGATCTCCAAGAAGTTCTCAAGGGAGTGCTACATCAGGAAAATTAAATACAGACACACAGAAATAAGAGTTCAAAAACTAACAGAGTGGCCAACTTTATCATAGGGACAAGTCTGGAGTTGAGTATTATATCCCAGAACTTAATCGGGAAAATTGAACCAGAACAGAAGATTAAAGTACGTGAGACTGAACTGGTGAAGTATAATTTTATGACTTTTGACTAAAATATTGCTGATTTTCTTGTAGACTTTGTTATCTAGTTGTAAGGATTTGTGTCCTGCCTTGAGATATGGATAGCTTCATGCACCTACCATGTGAACAGAATCCTAACCAGTTTCCTGGCTTTAAGCAAAGTTCCTTAGCATTTCTTTAAGTTAAAACTGTTTTTCTTAATAGTACCAAGTGAACTTACTATTGAAAGTAATTAGATGATTTAAGAAATTGTGTGATCATTACAATGTGCATGGGAAAGGAATGGAAGACAATTGTAGACACCAGAGATAGTGTGAGAAGAGGGTAGGAAAGGACAGAGGGTCAGAATAGGAGGTAAAAAAAAATATTCTAGAAACTACAAATGGAAAAATTCTTATAATAATATGCACAATTAAGCCATTATGCAGTATATTCTGGATGGAAAATCACATTTTGTATGCTATGGCAATGCATAGGGAAGAATGTAAATTAAATTAAAAAAAGTTTCAGGGAAAAAAAAACACTAAAACTGATTTTCTTGAAATTAAAAAAAGCATTAGAAATATCTATTTGATGCCTGCAGTAAGATATATAGCCCCTTCTAGGTGCTACTTTATAGGATGTTCATTCTACTCACTGAGGCTTATACCTAAAGTTGGACTTGTGTTCATGGAAATGTATATATCAGCTGTGCTAGCTATGAAAATATTTAGATTAATTAAGATCTTTAGTGACTCAATAAAATGTGTGTGTGTGTGTGTGGGGGGGAGAGTATAGAAAGCAAACATAGATACCAGAGACAGTTTGGGAGGAGAGTGGGAAATGGCAGAGGGTAAGAGATAGGGAATTAAGGATGGGGAGAAAAAAGCAAAACATACAGGAAACAAGAAATGGAAAATTATTTGTTGATGATAACATGTATGTTGATGTGCTTGACTGAGCCAATATATAATGTACTCTGGATGGTAAATCTCACTTTGTATGCCCTAATGATGTACAGTTAATGAATGTAAATAAATTTAATTTAAAAAAAGGAAAAAAAAATTATAGGATCTAAGTATTACACACACACACACACACACACACACAAAGTTAACTCTAACAAGTAACATGGAAAGTATAAGCAAGACTTCTGCTTAAAATCTGAGTATTAGGGGTCAGCCAGTGGTGTGGAGATTAAGGTAGCTGGATTCCACATGGCTATTTTCATAGTTTGAGTCCCAGATCCAGTGGTTTGAAAAATATGCCAGACATGCACATGTGCCCAAAATTCTGAGAAGGGCATGGAGGAGAAGGAATTACAGTTGGCCATTCCCCTGAGGGGTGCTTTCTCAATTTCCCTTTATCTTCCCTTTTCTCTCTCTTCATCTTTTTCCCTCTTTCCC
>NW_006159670.1:1673490-1697692 GCF_000334495.1 Tupaia belangeri chinensis | reverse complement strand
TTCTATGTCTCCAGTGAGAGCACGCACCCTATTAAAATTTTTAAAAAATAATCTGGGGCTGGCAGGTGGCATGGTGGTTAAGGGTGTTGGACTCCCAAATGGCCAACTATAGTTCTAGTACCGAACCTAGCGGCTTGCGTTATTACCACCCTGCCCCCCGCCCAAGTCGCTCTGTCCTTCTCTGGTCAAATTAAAATAAATAAATGAAGTTAAATAAAACAATTCTTAAAAAAAAAAAACAAACTCTGAATATTAGGCTTGGCTATTACATCAATGTTGGAACACTACTGGGAGGCCCAGCCTGGGAGTGCAGTCAAAAACAAAATGAACTGCAGTGCTCAAAGCCATGTGACTGACCAGGGTTCGAATCCCTGTATCAGCCTGTGCGTGCATGCCCAAGATTCTGAGAAACTGGAGAGCTGAGGAAAGTGGATCACAGCATGACAAGACCCTGTCAAGGTATCCCTCTCTCTCTCTCTCTCATTTTCTCACATGCGCACACTCCCTATCGTGACAAAACAAACTCAAAACAATAAAATACTGGCAAGAATTCACAAATAAGCAAGACTATGAACTTCAGAATTAAATCATTTCAGCCTTTTTAAAGTAAAATAACAAGAATCTGTTGAAATGTAAAAGAGGCACACTTTTCTTAGCAGTGCCACTTACAGGACTCCGCCCCTAGATGGAGGAGGTATATACACAAGGGTGCCCACTACAGCACTGTTTATAAACAGGTGCAGGAATACAGAGAACCAACCAGAAAGTCCAAGAGTAAAGGAATAGGTAAATAAATTACATATATTTGGAAATAGTAAAACAGATGCTTAAAATAATGAGCTAGATCCAAACTTGCTGAACTGGAGAACTACTCATGGTACATCATCAGATGACAACTCAAACTGCAAGTGAAGAATTAGGCATGTGCTCATTTTTACACAATCAATTTATATACACTTTATTTACATGTACATATTTACCTACGTTTGTATGAGCATGGACAAGATAAAAAGAATATATATAATGCTTTTTAGCATGCTTAATACAACAAATTTTAATATAAAGAATGTAGGTCATGGAATGAGAAAGAGAACAGGATCAGCTATGAACTTTTTTTCCGTATTATACATCTTTGTATTATTTTATTGAAGTAATTACACAACTTTTGCAATCTCCAAAGAAGAATTTATAATTTTTTTTAAAGATTAGTGGTAGACAAAACCAGTTCTTCTTAAAGAACAAGGGCAAACATGGAAATATACAGACTTTTTCAAGGAATCTAGCAATAAAGGAAAGAAGCTATTGGAAAGAATTTTAAAGGGACCAAAGGAACAAAGTAAGCCTATTTCTTTAAGATGAGAGAGTGGGGCTCACGAGACAGCACCAAGCACAAACAGAAGACAGGACACAGGACTACGAGGCCACCTCGAAAGAAACAAACTGATGCCTCTACGTCAGAGTATTTCCCAGTTTCCATCAGAACAAACAGAATCATGGTCAAACTGTTCTTTTATACAAATCATAGAACTCTAATCAGTAAACTTACTATATATAACTGGACAACTTCCAAAGTATCTTATAAAGAGATTAACATCCAAGGCAGCACTAGAAAGGATCAGTTTCAAAGTTGGGTGTTTTTGCAACAAATCTCTTAACTTTGTAAGTAAAAAATCGCTAAATCGATCCCTTTCATGCACTTCATCCTGCAGTAAACAGAAATAAAACCATGGAAAAGTTAAGGCATTCAAATAACTAAGTCTTTAAAATAATGGTATAGCCGAGTTTATTTTTTTAAAGAATTATTTAATTTTATTTATCATTATCATTTTTAAATTTGTTACAGAGTACATGTGTTCACCACAGAGAGAAGGAAAAGTGAGAAAATGAGCCACCAGATCCAGGACCCGAACCATAGTCGGCTATGGGAGAGTCCACTCCCTTACCCACCATGCCACCTGGCGGCCCCTCAAGTATTGCTGAGTTTCTTTTTGGTTTTTTTTGAAGAGGTTTTTGCTATAGGGCGCGTGCACTCGCCAGAAAAGGCAGAGACGGAGAGACAGAAAACGAAAAAGCACCCCTCTGGGGGGATGGCCATGCAATAATCCCTTCTCCTCCATTCTCTTCTCGGGATCTTGGACATGCACACACACATGCCCGACATAAGTTCAAGTCACCAGTCCGGGACTCAAACCACGGTTGACTACGTGGGAGTCCAGTGACATAACCATTACGTCATCAGCTGATCCCAGTATTACTGATTTGAATTAGTATAATTCAAATCAAATGTGGACAAAGTCAATCAATATTAGTGAAAATTTCATATTATGGACAACTCAGACATAATGAGAAATTAATAACCTAACATGGATGATAAAGTACTGCCCTTTGCCCCGCAGCAGGTGGCACAATGGTTAAGGCACTGGACTCCCACATGACAGAATGCAGTGCAAGTTTTGAACCTGGCAGTTTAAGACTAACATTGGGGGTGTGTGTATGCATGCCTAAAATCCCAGGAGGAGAGTAGAGGAGAAGGGATTGTGGTGTGGCCATCCCTTCAGGGAGTAATTATTCACTTTCCCTCTCACTGTCTCTGTCTCTCCCTTCTCCAGTGAGCACATGTGCTCTATAGCAAAAACCTAAAAAAGAAAAAAAAAAAAAAATTAATGGAGTCCAATTTAATGTAGTTTTAATAAATACAAAATCTATTTAAATACATTTTGTTGGCATCAGACCATGGTGTATATTGGGTAAGACTGCTTACTATAGAAGCATATAAAACTTATTCTAGGTTTTTTTTTTTTTCTGATACAAACTAGATATATGCTTAGGAATTCTTTTTTTTTTTTCCTTCTCCTTTTTTGGAGAGATTTTTGTATAGAGTGCGTGCACTCGCCAGAAACACAGAGAGAGAGACAGCAAGTGAGAAATCATCCCCCCTAGTGGGGATGGCCACGCTACAATCCCTTCTCCTCCATTCTCCTCTCGGGATCTTGGGCACGCACGCACATGCACCCAGCATGAGTTTAAACCACCAGGTCTAGGACTCGAACTGAGGTCAACTACATGGGAGTCCAGCAACAAAGCCATTACGCCAACTGCTGGTCCCTAGAATTCTTTAATAAGGGGACCAGCAGGTAGCATGGTGGTTAGGTAGGCTGGACTTCCACATGGCTGATCACGGTTTGGGTCCTGGACCTAGCAGCTTGCTTTCTCACTTTCCTTCTCTCTCTGGTCAACTTCGAATAAAATAAAATAATAACAATGAATAAGATTAAATAAAAGTAATTCTTTAGAAAAAGAATTCTTTAATAAGGAATTCATCTCAGTCAGCAGTTAACTTAGCAGCGTAATCATGAAGTTAAAAGACAATAAAATACACCCTTACAACTGGGAAATATATTAGAGGAAGGATCAGACAATAAATGCAGAGATAAAAGAAAACTTACCATTTTTGGAGAATTCTAAGTGTAAGCATCATTTTCATACATGAAAAACACACTTATAAAAAAACTATTTATGGAGGTCAGCAGGTGGCATGGTGGTTGAGGCGCTGGACTCTCACATAGCTGCCTGAGGTTTGAGTCCCAGACCTGGTGGCTTGAAAATCATACCAGGTGCATCTGCCCAAAACCCCAGGAGGAGAATGGAGAAGATGGCCATCCCCAAGGGGGGGCTTTCTTGCTTTCCCTCTCTCTGTCTACCTCTCTCTCCAAGTACAAACACCCTACAGCAAAAACCTTAAAAAAAAATTTACCCACAAAAAACCTGGTTTTATTAATCTTCATTTAATATAAATTACTTATTTCCCGAATTATAAGCAACAACAAAAATGTTATATAGCCTATTCTTACCACAATAACATGGGTCACAGTTGATAATGTACTATCTCCTGCCATCAACGTGCGAAGCAATACTCCATTAGTGCAAAATGTCAGAAGTGTCTTTGGAGAAACCCTTTTTTAAAAAATCAAAATACAGTGCACGATTATACATCGTATATGTAATGAAAACGTGATCACATTAAATGCTGGTCCTACACATACTTTAACAAATGACTAATACAACAGCGCACTAGTACATACAGTTTACAAGCAAAGTTGTACGAAATGATCTCACAAATTTATTATTACCAACAGTTTTTTTTTAATAGGTTTTTGCCATAGGGCCCATATGTTCACCAGAGAGAGACAGAGACAGTGACAGAGACAGAGAGAGAAAAAGTAAGAAATCACCCCCAGAGGGGGATGGTCACACTGCACTCTCTTCTCCTCCATTATCGTCCTGGGCAGGCACAAACACGGGCCCCGGCATGATTTTCAAGTCACTGGGTCCAGGACTCGAATCATGGCTGGTCATGTGGGAGTAGAGCAACATAACCACTATGCCATCACTTGGTTCTACCAACAGTCTTTTATTTTTTTCTGGAGAGGTTTTCGCTATAGGGCGCGTGCACTTACCAGACAGACAGAGAGAGACATAGAGACAGAAAGCGAGAAATCACCCCCCAGGGGGGATGGCCACACCACAATCCCTTCTCCTCCATTCTCCTCTCGGGATCTTGGGCACGCACGCACACGCGCCCAGTGTGAGTTTTAAGCCACCGGGTCCGGGAGGTGAACCACGGTCGACTACATGGAAGTCCAGCGACATAGCCATTACGCTAACTGCTGGTTCCTCCCAACAGTCTTTTAATAATAGATGTAGTCTGTGAAAGAACTTAAATTGATTTATTTTTTTGAGAGGTTTTTGCTATAGGGCGCGTGCGCTCGCCAGAAAGACAGAGAGACAGAAAGTGAAAAATCACCCCCCAGAGGGGATGGCCACGCCGCAATCCCTTCTCCTCCATTCTCCTCTCGGGATCTTAGGCACACACGCACACGCGCCCGGTGTGAGTTTAAGCCACCAGGTCCGGGACTCAAACCGCAGTCGACTACATGGGAGTCCAGTAACATAGCCATTACACCAACTGCTGGTCCCTTTAAATTGATTTTTAAAAAATAATAATAAAAACCTTAAACACTTTCTACTTCGGGGGAAAAAAAGTACAGCACAAATGAAATCAGCTTTTGAATCACTACTGGTAACACAGAAATAGTGCTACTTACCAAGGAATTGCTGGTACTCCACTGCTGGTAGGTAACAAACTGCGTCACCCCCTTGCTAAGTGTTATCATAAGCTTCACATCAAGCCCTTGCTCTACATGCTTTTATCCACCTCTCTTTACAGAAAAGAAAACTGAGGCTCCAAGTAAAACTACTTCATGATGAAACTATGAAATGGAACTTGTATCTACGGTCCAAACTCTTTTTCAAAGTACTGATTTATTTAAAAACTCACTAAAGGCCAGCAGGTGGTGTAGTGGTTAAGGCACTGGACTCCCACATGGCAAACCAAGGTTCAAGATTGTGGTGTGCTCATCCTCACTGGGGAGTGATTGGTTTCTCACTTTCCCTCTCAATGTCTGTCTCTCTCCGGTGAATGCACACACTCTATAGCAAGAAAAAAAATAAACCTCACAGATATACTAAAAGCAAACAATCACCTAATTTTTTTGACGAGTGTATCCGTGTTTTTACTGAAATATGAACACTTAGTTCTATTAACATGGTAGATGAGAACATACATGAGAACTTACCTGCTTTCTAGTCGGATCTGATAACCAATTGTTTGTCCGATCCTCTCCCTTCTCTCTGCAGCAACTCGTTCAGCCACAGCAATCGCTGCTAACCTTCTTGGCTGAGTACAAAATATACGGCAGGGGATTCCATTTTTAAAGCAGTCATCCAAGAGGAACTGCGGAATCTGAAGCAAAGTTTTAAAATACGGTAAGATGACATGACTGCATATGCAGAAATATCCATGTCAAGCAACTGAAAAGCGACTTCAACTAAAAACGTTCTGTAACAGGGAACCAGCAGTTAGCGTAATGGCTATGTCGCTGGACTCCCACGTAGTCGACCACGGTTCACATCCTGGACCCGGTGGCTTAAAACTCAGGCTGGGCACATGTGCATGTGTGCCCAAGATCCCGCGAGGAGAATGGAGGAGAAGCGATTGCAGCGTGACCATCCCCCCTGCGGGGTGATTTCTCACTTTCTATCTCTCTGTCTCTGTCTGTCTGGCGAGCACCCTATAGTGAAAACCTCTCAAAAAAAAAAAAAAAAGTTCTGTAACATATAAACATAACTATAAAATCAACAATTTTTAAGTAACCATAAAAATCACCTAAAAATGTAGTCTAAAGGTCCTGCTCATAATAAAAACTAAAAGTATCTAAAAATCAAGTTTATCCACAAATATTGACAGTTTACATGAGGAATACCATAAAATGCTGTCCCCCCAATCAAAAAAAAAGTGCCAGCCCGTCGCCTGGTGGTTGGGGGGCCTAGATCCCACATAGATGACCAGTCACAAATCCAGCCCCGGGCTGAAAAACATGCCAGGCTCACTATATGCACGCATGAAATCCCGACACAAGATGGAGAAAAGGAGGAAAAGGGATTCCAGTGTGTCCACCCACTTTGTCCACACCCTGTCCTGTTTCTGTCTCTCTCTGGTAAGCACATAGACTCTGGCAGTTAAAAACACATGCACACAGACAAGCACACACAAAAGAAAACCTGAATATGTAAAGAAATATCCTTATTCCTAAATCAAAGTAATCAATAATATAAAAATGTTAATTCTCCCCAAGTTATTCCAGAGTCAATAAAATGACCATCAAAATTCCACTGGGATTTTTTAAAGTTAATTATTTTATTTTTCATCTTTATTTATTTATTTTATTTTAATATGACCAGATAGGAACAGAGTTAAGAGACAGGGAAAGTGAGAAAGCAAGCCGCCAGGTCTGGGACTCAAACCATGGTCGGCCACGTGGGAGTCCAGGGCCCTTAACCACCACAGCACCTGCCGGCCCCTCACTGGGATTGCTAAAAATAGTGATGAGCATAAAACAGTAAATACAGGTTCAGCCGCGAGAGTGAACCTCACTGCACAATACTGGGGCCATGTGGGAAGAGTCTGGTTTGGAATCGTTAGGTGACCTTGACACGCCAGGCGTCCATGGGCATGTCCATTACCCTGACTGGCTAGAAGGCTGGGATATGATGAGACTCTATTGCGGGATGGGGAAGAGAGCAGCAGGTGGCGCAGCAATTATGTCATTGGACTCCCACATGGCCAACCACAGTTCGAGTCCCAGACCCCAGTGGCTTAAAACACACTGAGAGCATGTGTGTACGTGCCCCAAATCCCAAGAGGAGAATGAAGGAGAAGATACTGCAGTGTGGTCATCTCCCTCAGGAGGTGATTTCTCACTTTCTGTTTCTGTCTCTCTTGGGGGGAGGGGGGTGTCATACGCTTCTTACAGCAAAAATTTCTCAAAAAAAAAAAAAAAAAGACCATCAGGGCTGGGTACAAATGTATGTGTGAATCTATTCCTCTCTCATGACAGAAAACTTACGAAAGAAATAAAGAAAAAAAAAAATAGCCTATAACCTCAGGGTTCCAGATGCTTTTCGATAAACAAAATTCAAACAGGTTAAAAAGATTTAAAATAGGGACCTGCAAATAGCGTAATGGTTATGTTGCTGGACTCCTACATAGTCAACTAAGGTTGGAGACCCAAACAAAAAGACCCACCCCTAGCCCCCACACATAATCTTCTCCATAAAAGTAACTACCGCTGTTGGGACCAACAGATGGCATAGTGCTTATCAAAAGCCCCCCACATAGCTGTGGTTCAAATCCCAGAGCTGGTGACTTGAAAATCACACCGGGTGCATGTGTGTGCATGCCCAAGATCCTGGGAGAATGGAGGAGAAGGAACTATGGTATGGCTATCCCCCTGCTACACTTATTACCGCTTCCTAGCCAAAAAGCTTACACAAGAGTATATGTGTATAGAAACAAGTTTTTATTCACACAAAGTGACTTTACTGAATGTTTGTAATTTGCAATTTTCACTTAACATATCAGATCTATCTAATCCATTTTAATAGCTATATATCCCACATTATGGGCATAGTGTAATTTAACAAATATACACATTCAAGTAATTTCTAATTTCTTTAGATTTATTATTGACACTGTTGCCTACTGTTATAAACAATACTATACTGATATCTATTTCCATTCACATGCTTTTGGAAAGACACATGTACTATAAAATCACTAGCAGAATAGCCCAATCAAAAAACTGTCTAAAATTTTAATTTAGATAGATGAATCATGAACTTGCCTCCAGGCAGCATATACTCCTACCAAGAAAGGGAAGGGTTGCCAACACCCATACAAGTTACTGGTTATCATCATATTTTTTAAATTTCTGACAACCTGAGTTGAAACTCTAATTGTTGTTCAACTGCAAGTGAAACAGAACATCTTTTCCTATGTGCCTTAGCACGTGTAAATAATTTCTTTTTAAATTATTATTATAATTTTTTAAACTTGACTAATTTAACCACAAGCATAAATGTATAAGAATTACCAAGAAATCTTTACAAAGGGAAGATAAGCATATAGTTTTAAACCACAGAAAATCAAAGAAAAAATCCTGAGGCCTGTCACATTAGCACGGCAGTAATACGACAGTCATCAATGCTGAAGCCAAGTGGGAGGGCCCCAGATTTAGGTCCCAGGCACCCCTCTGCATGCTGGGTACATGCACTGCCCTTGACCTGGGCTGGCTGGGGCTGGAGGTAGACTGTGGACAGGACCATGGGCAAGGAGGGGTGAGCTGCAGGAGCCTTCCTCTCCTTCACTCCCTTCTTCTTCCTCCCCCTCTCTCTAAGAAGTAGATTACAGCAAGGAAGAAAAGGAAGGAGGAAGGAAAGAAGGAGCCTGAAAGAAGCCAGAGGTAAAAACACCTTACCTATAGAAGAGCAAAATAATATATAAGACTTCTCAGAAACTATGTAAGCAAGAAAAGAATGTTGTGAAATAAAATGTTGAGAGAAAAAAAAAAACAACCTAGAATTCTGTACCTTGAAAAATTATCCTTCAAAAGTGAAGATAAGGACCAGCAGAAGAAGGCATGGCAATTAAGGCCCTGGATTCCACATGGCCAACTGTGTGGTTCAAGTACCAGATCCAGTGGCAGGAAAAACATGCTGGGCACATGTTTGTGCATGCGAACCCAAAATCCCAAGAGGAGAATGGAGAAAAAGGGACTGTGGCATGCCCATTCCCCTAGGAGGTAAGTTCTCACTTTCCCTTTGTCTCTCTCCAGCGAGTACACAGACTCGATAACAAAAACCTTTAAAAAAAAAAAAAAAGTGAGGAGAAAATAAAGATGCAGATGAACAAAAATTGAGGAATCATTCAAAGAAACAAAAATTTCAGAAACAGACTTAAGTAGTGTTTAAAGTATTTGATCAAAAATGACCTCACAGAGGGAACCAGCAGTTAGCGTAATGGCTATGTCGCTGGACTCCCACGTAGTCGACCGCGGTTCGCGTCCCAGACCCAGTGGCTTAAACTCACGCCGGGCGCGTGTGCGTGCCCAAGATCCCGAGAGGAGAATGGAGAAGAAGGGATTGTAGCATGACCATCCCCCTGGGGGGTGATTTCTCACTTTCTGTCTCTCTGTCTCTGTCTGTCTGGTGAGCGCACGCGCCCTATAGTGAAAACCTCTCCAAAAAAAAAAAAAAGACCTCACAGAGTGCTGGCTTTGGCAGAACACATACTAAACTGGAAGGGTACAGAGAAGATCAACACAGCCCCTGCGCGAGGGTGGCACGCACATTCGTGAAGCGTTCCATATTTTTGCGGGATAGGGAATCAAGGATGGCAAAAAAAAAAAAAAAAAGAGAAAAAAAAAATACACAAGACATAAGAAATGGAAAATTATTTGTTGATAACACGTATGTTGATGTGCTTGATTGAGCCAATATACAGTGTATTCGGGATGGAAAAAAAAATGACCTCACAGAGGGGAATAATAGGTTATAAATGTAAGCTATATTTGAACAACTAGACAGAAAGGAAAAAAGCAAATTTCTACCTGATATAATATAATCAGGTAAGTTCCCTATGGATTTATAAAAATTTAAGTATCTGTAAGAAATGTTTTTAATTTTGGAGTAGGAAATGCTTTCATGACATGGCCCAAAGCTCTAAAAAATTAATATATTTGACTAGATAAAACTAAAACTACTAAACAAGATATTATAAACAAAGCTTAAAAGTCCAGCACGTTAACCACAATGTCACCTGCTGGCCTCAAAATAGATAAACTTAAAAAATACTTATCAGGCCAGTAGGTACTGTGGTGATTAAGGCAGCTGAATTCCACAAGGCTGAGTGACTGGTTTAAGTCCCGGACCCTGTGGCTTAAAAAAACATGCCAGGCATGTGTGCCCATGTGCCCATAATCCTGACAAAGAGGGGATTACACTGTAGTCATCCCCCTTGGAGGGTGATTTCCCACTTTCTCTCTCTCTCTCTTATCTCTGGCAAATGCATGTGCCCTATAGCAAAACTGAAAGAAAAAAAATTCCTTCTACAAATTCTCAAAATGTACTCCCAATAGTGGGTACCAGCAGGTGGCATGGTAGTTGTGCTGAACTCCCACATGGCCGACCACGGGCTGAGTCCCAAACCTGGTGGCTTGCTTTCTCACTTTCCCTTTCTCTCTCTGTCTCTCTCTAGTCAATTTAAAAAATAAAAGCAATAAATAAAATTATTTTTCTAAAAAAAAAATGTACTTCCAGCAGCAATTTCTTTCTGAAATTACCATTGCCCACAAATGGCATAATAACGGTTACATGGCTGGACTGCCACACGGTACGGCCGACTACAGGTCCAGTCCCGGACCTGGGGGCCTGAAAATCATGCAGGCACATGTGCATGAATGCTCGAGATCCAGGGGGAATAAGAGGAGGAGTTACAGTGTGGCCATACCCCCGGGGGTGTTTCTCACTTTCCTTCTCACTGTCTATGTCTCTAGCCCCCTCCCCCATGAGAGCATGCGTCCCAAGGCAAACTCTCTTAAAAAAAAAGATTTTTTTCCCTCATATGTAGTACATGACAGGACTTCAAGAACTTCATAAAAAATAGTATTAAAGTACAAACTTATTTTGGTGTAAAAAATTTTAGAGCTCATGAACAGCTTTTTTTTTTTTTTTTAGAGGTTTTTGCTATAGGGCGCGTGCGCTCGCCAGACAGACAGAGAGAGACAGAGAGATAGAAAGCGAGAAATCACCCCCCCGGGGGGAGGGGCAGTGGCCCCGCCGCAATCCCTTCTCCATTCTCCTCTCGGGATCTTGGGCATGCACGCACACGCGCCCAGTGTGAGTTTAAGCCACCGGGTCCGGGACTCGAACCACGGTCGACTACATGGGAGTCCAGCGACACAGCCATTATTCTAACTGCTGGTCCCCATGCACAGCTTTTTAATAGTAATCTCCCATGACCTTTTTGGAGACTCTTCATATTTTCATACAGTGTAAATCTGACGTGAAAATACAGCATGGTATAAAATAAATATTTTTCCTTCTAAAACAACAAAAGAAACAAACCTGTGTGGTCTTTCCAGATCCGGTTTCTCCTACTATCAAGACTACTTTATTTTCCTTAATTATTTTAACAATTTCTTCCTGTTTCTCAAACACTGGCAAAGACTGCCTGAAAGAATCAAATTCAGACTCTCCTCTTCTCACTGGAGTCTGAGGTATGCCGTTGTTGAGTCGCCCACTTGTCTTGCTCATTTCTCGGTTTTCTTTGAAAATGAAAAGAACAAAAATTTACGATCAACACTGAAAAAAGAAGTGCTAAAATTAAAGACAAGTCATTTTTTTCTTTTCTTTTTTTTAAGAGTTTTTTGCCTTACGGCACGTGTGTGTGTACGTGTGTGTGAGAGAGATTGAGAAATCATCCCCCCAGGGGGTATAGCCATGCCATAATCCCCTCTCCTCCATTCTCCTCCCAGGATCCTGGCCACATATGCACAGGCGCCCAGCATGAGTTTCAAGCCCCCAGACCCAGGACTCTAATCATGGTCTGCCATGTGGGAGTCCAGCAACATAAACATTACACCATCTGCAGGCCCCAGGACAAGTAATTTCTAATATAATTCCTTTCAAGTGTTTTTCTCTACTCAGTCTACATAGGTTAGCAAGCAATGTTTCAACTGTTGTACTCCTATATAGACTATTATTATAGATCATGTTCCAAATTTCAGTATCAATTAGAAAGACAACTTTTCGGGCCGCCAGGTGGCATGGTGGTTAAGGTCGCTGGATTCCCACATGGCTGACTATGGTTCAAATCCTGGACCTGGCGGTCTGTTTTCTCACTTTATATCTCTCTCTCACTCTGTCCCTCTCTGGTCAAATTAAAATAAATAAATAAAGTTAATCCAAAAAAAAAAGAAAAGTAAACCTCTCAGAAGTATTTCTGGGGACTGGCAGATGCGTGGTGGTTAGGGACACTGGCTCCCACATGGCCGACTGTGGTTCAATCCCAGACCTGACAACTTCCTTCTTACTTTCTCTCTCTGTCCTTCTATGGGCAAATTTAAATAAATAAAATTAAATTAAAAATAATAATAATTCTTAAACACACACACACACATATATATACATATATATTTATGGAATCAGCAGATGTAATGGTTAAGGTGCTGGACACCCACGTAGTTGACTGTGGTTCAAGTCCCAGACCCAGCAGCTTAAAATCCATGCCAAGTGTGTGTACATGTGTGCCCAAAATCCCAAAAGGATAATGGAAGAGAAGGGACTGCGATATGGACATGCTCCCTAGGGCAGGGTTGAGTTCTTGCTTTCTGTCTCTCAGGTGAGCACATGCACCCTCTAGCAAAAATATCTCAAAAAAAAAAAAAAAAAAAAGTCTTTCTGATGTATAATGTTTAAAAATAAATAAAAACGGGGTCCAGCAGGTGGCATGGTGGTTAAGGTGCTGGATCTCATAGTTGACCCCTGTGGTTTGAGTCCCAGATCTCGTGGCTTAAAAAACATGCCAGGTACATGTGCATGTGTGCCTGAAATCCCAAGAGGAAAAAGAGGAAAAGATCCTGAGAGGAGAATGGAGGAGAAGGGATGGCCATCCCCTCTGAAGAGTTATTTCCCACTTTCTCTTTCTCTGTCTCTATCTCTTTCTGGCAAGCATATGTGCCCTACAGCAAAAACCAAATAAATACATACATACATACTAATCATTTTCTAATCATTTAAAGTAAAACACAATTTAATAATCCATATGATCTTCAGGACTGCTATAAGCTTCTATCAAAAATACCACAGAAAATTTAAATTTTATAGTAGGAAGTAAGGGGCATTATACTGATTTTACATAAACATGAAAATACACCATAAGAAAGGAAAATACCCTATGTTTAAATTTATACATGTGAAATAAAATGACCAAAAAGAATGTAAGTATAAATAGAAGGTCCTAATGCTAAACAAATTTCTTAACTAAACATTTTAGTCAACAAACACATTTAATCAAGCAGGCAGGTCTGAAAAAGAGGTATAATATGCTTTATATTTTCATGTAGCTCAAATTATTTTCATGTACCTGTATATAAAGCTCAAGTTCTTTAATATCTAAGATCATGTTTCATACATTTTACAAACCTACTCCAATAGATAACAGTAATTATGCAAAGTATGTCACTATCAGCGATAAAACAAAAAACTAAATAAGTGATCTTTTTAATGTGGTAAAATTACAACTTCACTTTATAACCTGCATATATCATTTATCTACCTTTGAGCAATTTAATATACTAAAACTCTGTCCCATCTCCTCCTGTAAGTTAAAACCTCAACTTAAAAATCTTACTCATCACTGTGCCACAGGAGGGTAATAAAGTCCAGATAGACTCAGCTCCCAGCTCTGCAGCTGACTGCTTGGTGAGTAGCCTTGAACAGACTATTTAACTCCTCTGAGCCCCAGCTTCTTCCCCCGTGAAATAGGGAAGATTCTCACCTTGCAAAGGCTGTATGAGGTTCCACATCAAGGGCTGAGCATGCTGACTAGCACACAGTCGGTGCTCAGCACATTTACCTACTATGTACACGGTACCTATTATTACAGCACTTAAATTGATTCAACTCCATTACATGCCTCAACATTTAGTTCCAAAATTTTCACAACTTTTAATCATTACTAACAAACTATTCAAACTGAAAAGCCTTATTTCAACTTCATTTATTAAAATAAATCTAAAACAGAAAAAGAACAGCCATTAAATAGCAGGGCAAACAGGAAGCTCTCCAGAAAATACATACCAGCTTCAACTGCAAACACGTTTCCTCTTTCTGTTTTAGGCAGGAGCTCGGTGCGCTCTTTATTGGTGACAGGAAACCTCTGAATTAGGCTCCTCACAGCATGCTTTGTATTATGGGTCAAATTACAGGTCATCATTGCATGAGCTGTTTCTGATCCATCCTTCTTCCTCACAGTCAGGTATCTATTTGCTCCCTTTCTGAACATTAATAAAAATAATTTACTTATTATATGTAGTCAATTTGTTCACACATGCCATATGCCTACTTAGAAAATACATCTCCAATGAAACACTGAAAAAAAGACACAACACTGGCATAAAATGCTGAAGCCCCCATCAATAAAAAGTAATAAAGAGATGTACGGGCTAAGGTGGCCCAAGACTATTTTCAGTTAAAACCCTTCAATGCTGGAAATCCAATTTTAAGTCGGCAAGAAAGGCTTATTTACCCATAAATGTTAAAGTCAGTCTTATCAACTTCATGGTAGATGAAACATCACCAGTTAATACATGCTGGGAAGCATACAGAGGCAAAAAAAATTTATTTTTTTAAATCTGAATAGGAGAACCTAAAAATAACAATGAAAAATTTATGCCCCACTGAATGTTTCCACAGTATGTTGCTAACATGGCACTTCCATGAAAACCTGTTTAGAAAGCCAAGTTTTTGTGGCCAGCAGGTGGTGTGGTAGTTAAGGGTGCTGGACTCCCACATGGCAGACCATGGTTCAAGTCCCTGGCTTGCTTTCTCACTCTCTCACTCTGTCCTTCTCTGGTCAAACAAAATAAACAGGTGAATAAAGAAAAATAAGATAATTCTTTAAAAAATAATAATAAAAGAGAAAGTCAAGTGTAGTGGCTGGACCAAAAAAGGATAAACAGGATTATTGATAACTATTTTCAGAAAGATTTGTTTTTTTTTTAAGAAACGAAGTTTTTCAAAGCCTCTGGCTCTACTCTTCAATTTTAAGGTATAATACATAACTAGCCAAGGTATTTGCAGCATGTATATTTGTGTCTTCACTTGGTCAATGACAAGCTACACCTTTTATGACTTATAACTCTAAGAGTACTAAATATAATTCCGTATACACAGGAAGTCCCCAAATGTGTTCTGAATGATTTAATAAGACATGCCTATAATCTAGCAATGCAGTACAAGTTAAGAGTTCACACTAGAAAGGCACACAAAACTGAGTTTGAATCCCAGCCCTACCACTTATTAGCCATGGGGACCACAGGCATATTATTTAAAGCTGGGTATAAAATGATGATGATGGTGGTGCCATCTACCTCAAAGGACTAGTACTTATCTATTATAGAGTAGGCGCTAAATAAATAAAAGCTATTATAATTAAGGCAGGAAACAATACCATGTCTTTTCTTTTTTTCAAGAGAGGTTTTTGCTATACGGCACATGTGCTCGCCAGACAGACAGAGAGACAGAAAGCGAGAACACCCCTCAGGGGGGATGAGCGGACCTCTCCTCCATCCTCCTCTCAGGATCTTAGACACGAATACACACTCACCCAGCATGAGTTTAAGCCACCAGGTCCGAGACTCGAACCACGGTCGATGGGAGTCCAGTGACATAGCCATTATACTACCTGCTGGTCCCAAAAAATATCATTTCTTAAACTACAAAAAAATTAGCCAAAATATCTCATAACATTTTTACCACTTTTTGTCACACTATATTATGAAAATGTAGAAAGCCACAAATACAATGAAAATTGTATTATAGGTTTATAATTTCCCTAATTTTCACTAGATTTAAATTTTATCAACAATAACTTCACCATAAAAATTATATTAAAGGACCAGTTCTGTGATCTGGTGGTTAAGGCAGCCAGATCCCACCTGGCCAACAGCAGCGTTCAAATCCTAGCCCTGGAGGCCTGAAAAACACACCAGGCACATGTGTGTACAAGCCCAAAATCCCAACGGGAAAGAGAAATGGAGAATCGCTGTGTGACCAGGTCCCGTTGGGCGGTACACTTCCCTCTCTCTCTGTCTTCCTGGTGAGCATATATAACCTCTGGCAAATTAAAAAAAAAAAAAAAAAAAAGTTAAACTGAGAATTAACTTATACAGTTTTAGCTATGTAATAAAGCCTTTTAAATGAGACTTTAAATTTATGAAGATTATTAATTTCGGGAAATTCCTTATTAAATAATGAATTATAAGCTTTCTTTAAAAAATTATTATTTTTTTTTTTTTTTGGAGAGGTTTTTGCTACAGGGCACATGTGCTCGCCAGAAAGACAGAGAGAGAGAGATAGAAAGCGAGAAATCACCCCCCCAGGGGGGATGGCCACGCCGCAATCCCTTCTCCTCCATCCTCCTCTCGGGATCTTGGGCACACACACACACGCGCCTGGCGTGAGTTTAAGCCACCAGGTCTAGGACTCGAACCGTAGTCAACTACATGGGAGTTCAGCAACATAGCCATTACACTAACTGCTGGTCCCTCTTTTAAAATTTTTTTATTGTTTATTTTTATTCATTATAATTATTATTTTTTTAACTTACTACAGGACACACATGCTCACCAGAGAGACAGACACACAGAGAGAATGAGAGAGAGAATGCAAGCCAGCAGGTACGGGACACGAACCACTACTGGCCATGTGGAAGTCCAGTGCCTTAACCACTACACCTCTGCTGGTCCCAGATTATAAATTTTCTATGCTATCATCTATTCTTTAACAAGTATTTTAGAGATGCTTAAAGATGAAAGATGCTATAAAGATAAAATAATTAAAATTTAACTTGATCTAAGAATTTTAAATTTTTCCATGGTAAATCAAAATTATTAGATTCTCAAGATTCTGTCTGTAATAGGTTCTTTCCTCATAGACCTTTCTAAAACTTCCTAACAATCAATACAGACTCAATCATTCATTCCCCTCTGTGTTATTTGCTTCATGAAATTTTAACTACAGAAGGCAATAAGCATGCTGAAATGAACACTAGAGCAAAAGTCCTAAGGCAAGTGTTCAACTAATAATAAATAACCTTTCGGGGCCAGCAGGTGGCCGGGTGGTTAGGGCGCTAGATACTCCCACATGGCTCAAGTCCTGAATCTGGTGGCTTGCTTTCTGCTGCTCGCTCTCTCTCGCGCGTGCGTGCGCTCTCTCTCTCTCTGTATGTCTCTTTCTGGTCAAATTAAAATAAACGAATGAATAAAGAAAGCTAAAAAATAATTCTTAAAAATAATAATAATAATAAATAACCTTTCAACTAACTAATAAAATAAGAAATAAATCATTTTACTTCTCTAACAACATATACTGGCTAATTTAAAAAATTCTAATATATCTCAGTTCTAAGATGCTTTAATTTTCTTTAAAATATCTCAGGAAGATTTGGCTCTATTTCACCTTCAATTTTCTTTCATTCACTCATTCAATAAATTATCATATCTTAATTGAGTATGTAGTATATGCCAGACACTGGTACAACCTAGAATTGTAAAATACACTCTTTTACCAACAAACTCACAACTAAAATGGGTCAAATTGAAACTTTCTTATCCTTGGTTGCCCAAAATAAAATTTATGTATTTTAAAAAATTCAAACTAAACAGGTGTATTCAGTCATTACGATTTAAAGTTTACTGAATTCAGTCTGAATACTGTTGGCAGGACAGAAAGATATCACCTTGATAGTTTTCATGTTTTAGTAAGAGATTCTATTGGGCTATTAGTGCTCATTCTTACCATATTCAGCACCACAGCAACACTGATAATATCATAAAAAGGACCGCAGTTCATGTCCTGCACCTGGTGGCTTAAACTCACACTGGGCGTGTGTGAGTGTGTGCCCAAGATCCCAAGAGAAGAATGGAGAAGGGATGGCAGCGTGGCCATCCTCCCTGGGGGGTGATTTCTCGCTTTCTGTCTTTCTGTCTCTCTTTCTAGCGAGCGCACGCGCCCTATAGCAAAACCCTCTCCAAAAAAAAAAAAAGACTCGCGAAATTTTGGTAAATAGTCACCTCATGGTTGTGAGAATGGAAAGATTTATCTACCCTACTATCTAAACTAACACACGGAGATTTCTTCATGCTTTCAGTCCAAGGTAACTGACACCATGATGAAAAACATGAAAGTCCCTGCTTTACAAACAAAATTAACCAGAAACCAGCTGCGCATGTAAAACAGAAGCTAGCCACATGACTTTTACAAGAGTTTTTAAAAATAATAAAATGCGGGACCAGCAGTTAGTGTTATGGCTATGTCGCTGGACTCCCACGTAGATGACCGCGGTTCAAGTACCAGACCCGGTGGCTTAAACTCACACCGGGTAGGTGTGCGTGCGTGCACAAGATCCCGAGAGGAGAACGGAGAAGGGATTGCAGCGTGGCCATTCCCGCTGGGGGGTGATTTCTTGCTTTCTCTCTGTCTCTCTGTCTGGCGAGTGCAAGCGTCCTATAGCAAAAATCTCTTCAAAAAAAATAAATAAAATAAAATAAAATGCCAACCCCAGATGTAGCTTCTAAGCATAAAAGCAAATGTAATCAATTTATAGATAAGAACATTACAACTTCTAATTGCAAAGAGTAAACGTAGCCAATGCAAGCTATAATAAAGGTTTCAATGGCTTCTTTTTAAAGAAAAACGGTGCTATGACTAATACAACAACTTACTAACTTACAAACCATGCTGCTGAACTTTAGCTCATATATTTCCATATGCCTGCATATTCCCTACTTCCCACACCTTAAAACAGTTTGAAAGATCAGCTAAAGAGCCAATCTGAAATGACTACAAAACAGTTGACAGCCACTTAAAAGTGGTAATGTCTCCTAAAAGTAACAGCTACTCATTTGATGTCTACTAAATACCTAATTTCAAATCCCCTTAACTTATATTTCAACTAGACAGATAGATTCAAAATGGAGCTTTAAACCATTTACTTCCTCATATCACAATAAAGAATTATAAATTTATAAAAGTTTGCATCACACTAATTTATACTTATTTACAATGACCTAGAAACAAATAATTTTAAAAAGTTAACTTTACGTTGTTACTAAATTAAATAGCTGCTTTCATATCATGGCCACTATATTTACAGTAAATTTGTTCTACATTTTTTCTTCCATGGATGAGTCTGAGACCGAGAGAGAGTACCCTCGATAAGGTGCACCCTCTAGACACCACAACCCACCCAGCCCCAGCCAGCCCTGGCTCACTGCACAGAAGCGCCTGGAATACTCAGGGAGAACTTTGGTTGTGAACCCAGACTCTACCTTGTGAAACAGCCTCATAGAGTGTTTTACCACTGCCACCATCCGGGACTCTACGCTTGCTCTTCTTATGGTCTTAATGGACTAAATGCCACTTGAAGATGAGACCCACCTAATATTTTTGTTCTAAGTTCTCACAGCACCCAGTATCTTGCTATGAAGTCACTTGTGAGACTCAAGTATTAATTAGCTAAGCATTCCCTGTATTCAAATCCCAACTCTGCCATTGCTAGCTTAAATATCTGGAAAAATTATCTAGTATCTCTAAGCTTTAATTGCCTCATTTGTTATACAGGTATCAAATGTCAATAATACGACCTACCTTATAAAACTGCTTTTAGGATTACGTTGATTAATTTAATCCATTGATCCATGTAAAGCAGCTGGCAAATGCCTGTTGCACAAGAGCACTTAATAGGTGTTATCTGCTCTTATTATTAGATTCTGCAGGGTTTCTTTTTCAATAGATATCTAAAAATTCACTAGGACAATTTACTATTTTAAATTATTTTTTTCCTGCTTTAGCTGGGGGAAGAGAGAGAAAATGCAGAATGCAACTTTCCAAGGCAGGAGCGAGGGACGCAGTTACCTAAAGCTGAGTAAGGGCTTCCTGGCAGTGTGCAGCCTTTCAATAGGCTGAGCGGAGCACTTGAGTACCCAGTAGGCCCTGACCTGGCAATCCCGGGGTAAGAAACTTGCACTTGGATAGTCTACCTTCACACACTTTCAATTTTCTCATCCTACAAGATTTTTTAAAATTTCACTAGGTACATTTCATTTTGTATATCTTGGACTGAGAAAAATAAGAAAGATTTTGTTGTAATTATACAAAAGCCAAAGACTCAAAAAATGTATCTTTAGGATGAAGACAGCAACCCTCAGTTGAGGGAAAAAAGTAAGTAAATTATGAGATAAAATTTTCAGTAAGTGAAACCTGACCAGAATTTCAAAGAAAACTTCAGGATATACTAAAGATCACAAAATGGGGTATTACTCCAAGAATGTTTTCACTTTATTTCAAGAATTATTTTAGTTATCCACTTATTATTTTAATTTGACCAGAGAGACACACACACACGGAGAGACAGAGAGTGAGAAAGCAAGCCACCAGGTCTGGGACTCAAACTGTGGTCAGTCATGTGGAAGCGTCCGGCCCCTTAACCACCATGCTACCTGCTGGCCCCAGAATGTTTTCACTTAAAAAATAAAAGTGATTGTAAAAAGTAATCAAAACCAAAGTAAATTCCACTCTTTAGGAGATGAAAAACAAAAATGCATCACACATGGCTTCATTGTAAAAGGAAGGATATACAAAGGGAAAGATTAATCACGAGAATTACAAATTAACAGGATGCCTAGAATTTTTAGAAACCTTACTAGATGTCCAAAATAAACTATAAAATCTTAACTAAAGCACCTAACATTTAAGAAAAGCAGGCCTTGGGGTCCGGACAGCGTTGCAGCAGTAAAACATGATGTGCTGACAGACTGACCCACATGGGAAGGTCTCAGGTTCACTGCCATGGACCTCAGGCATGTGTATCCGTGACCCAGGACGGGCTGAAGCTGACGGTGAGTCACCGTGTCAAGACCCTATTGGATGGGAACCAGCAGTTAGCGTAATGGCTATGTCGCTGGACTCCCACGTAGTCGAACACGGTTCGCGTCCCGGACCCAGTGGCTTAAAACTCACGCTGGGCGCATGTGCGTGCGTGCCAAAGATCCCGAGAGGAGAATGGAGGAGAAGGGATTGCAGCGTGACCATCCCCCCTGGGGGGTGATTTATCGCTTTCTGTCTCTCTGTCTCTGTCTGTCTGGCGAGCGCACGCACCCTATAGCGAAAACCTCTCCAAAAAAAAAATAAATAAATAAAGACCCTATTGGAGGTACAGTCTCTCTTTGCTTCTGTCTACCTGTTAGCTCTCAGTCATGGAGGAAGTAAATTAATAAACCTAAAAATAAAAACAGGCTTTCAAAGTGAAGGAACTTATCCAAAGTTGGAGAATGAGGCGACGAGACTGAACAGAATCCCAATTTTCTGCACTTTACTCCACATCAGACTGTCTCTTAAAATACACACTAAGAAAAAAAATAAAATAAAAAATAAAAAAAATACACACTAAGGAACCATACCAGACACACGCCAAAAAAAACCCTCAGAAAAACGAACCTGCTAAATCAATAAGGTTAAGGCTTGGAATTAAAAAAAAAAAAAAAAGTTTGTCAAAGGGTAAACAGAAAAGATTATAAAATGTAAGCCAAGTATAAATTCTTATATAACTGATAGAATTTGAGAAACACTGGGATGGCGTAATGGTTGCATCGCTGACTCTCACAGTCAAACGCACATCGAGACCAAGACCCAGCAATTTAAAATTCATGCCAGGGGCCAGCAGGTGGCGTGGTGGTTAAGGCACTGGAATTTCCATGGTTGACCACAGTTTAAGTCCTGGACCTGGTGGCTTGCTTTCTCATTATTCCTCTAGCAAAATTCATGTGAAAATAATAATAATAATAAATAAATAAATAATATTTCTTTTAAAAAAAAAAAAAACTCATGCCAGGGTGTGTTTGTGTGTGTGTGCATGCCCAAAATTCCGAGAAGAGATCGGAGGAGAAGGAATTGTGGCATGCCATCCCTCCCTGGGAGGTGGTGTTTTACTGTCTCTCTTTGTCTTGCCAGTGAGCATACACTATAAAGCAAAAATTTCTAAAAAAAAATTGAGAAATACATTCAAAGCAATTTCATTCTCTCTAGTTAAAAAAAAAAAAGCGCATTCAGAAGTCACATGGATCACTAGACAAACATTGTACAAAGTCTGCTCAAGGATTAGAGGAGAAGGAAGGAGTTAGGAACGCCATAAAGAAAAGGTCTGAGTCATTAAGGTTACAGGTGTAATGGACTGGCTGAGTAGGCAGGACTGCCTTGGTTCTCTTGGCATTTGTTTTCTTTTTCTTCTTTTTGACTCTTCAATGTTTCCTTACCTCACATTTTTGCCCCAATAACTTCTTTCTTGCTCCGTCCTTCATAAGATGTTTCCCCAGGGATGATCTTGATCTTAAATGATCATGCTACTAGGACTAGCAGTTAGCATAATGGCTATGTCTCTGGACTTCCATGTAGTGGACCACAGTTCAAGTCCCAAACCCAGTGGCTTAAACTCACGCCAGGCGCGTGTGCATGCGTGCCCAAGATCCCGAGAGAAGGGAGAAAAAGAGATTATGGCGTGGCCATCCCCCTTGGGGGGAGATGATTTCTCACTTTCTGTCTGTCTGTCTCTGTCTTCCTGGCGAGCGCACACACCCTATAGCAAAAAAAAAAAAACTCCAAAAAAATGATCATACTACTAAACAGAGTAGAGGTAGTCAGTTCTAATGAACTTCCTTCTAAGAGTAATTTTTTTAAACTTTTATTTAATTTTATTCATCATTATTTGTAATGTGATTTGAGACAGACACAGAAAGAGGGAAAGTGAGAAAGAAGTCGCCAGGTCCCAGACTTGAACCACGGTTGGCCATGTGGGAGTTCAGTGCCCCAACCACTCGCCACCCTCTGGCCCCTCTCAGACTAATTTTTAATGATCATTTCTAAGTCCACTATTTAAATAGGTCAGAATTTAAATCCACTGAACCACAGAAATGATGTAGCTACAGTACTATACATTTATAAAGGCATTTTTCAATGCAGGTCCAAAAACTCTTATCTGCAACTCTTAAAAACAAACCACTCTGAAAACTGAAGTTTTTCTTCCAGTAAAAACTAGAAGTTTTTCTGTAAGTCTACAGTAACTTCATTTGCAGCAAGAGTGATTAATGGACATGAGGTTATTAGCATCTTGGTGTGAATATTTATACATTTTCGGAATTTTTCTTTCTCCTTTCATTCACAATAGCCTGTGCACAAGTGAATATGAAAGCATGAGTGAGTAAATGAGACAGAAAGATAAAGACAAAAACAAGCTCCACAGGCTCCTGCCACACCATGATCCCCTGCAGTCATTGAGCCCATCAGATCCTGGGCACTCACACATGCCCAGCATATTTTAGGCCAAGTGAGCCAGGGATTCTAACGGTGTTCACCACATGGGATCTGACTTTTCGAAGCAGTGCAGTGCCCACTGCAGCACAGGGCCAGCCCTCGAACAGAAATGTTTCTGGACTAAAGAGGATGCTCATGTCTTAACAGAAGTATTACATATCATACTGCAATATAACTCAATACCATTGGAAACTCTTGAATCTCAAGACATATTTGGCAGGGCCAGCAGGAAGCATAGTGGTTAAGGTGCTAGACTCCCAAGTGGCTGACTATGGTTCGACTCCCAGATCCGGCAGCATGAAACTCACTCAGGGCCCATGTGTGTGAGTTCCAAAAATCCCAAGAGGGTGGAGGAGAGGGATTGTGGTGTGGCCATCTCCCTGGGGAATGATTTCTCACTTTCTGTCTCTCTGGCGAGTGCACACAGCCTATAGCAAAAAACTCTGAAAAAAAAAAAGTATTTGGCACCAGGTGTTTTGGGATAAGGGACTGTGGCTCTGTATTATATTTTTACTTTCCATACATTATTTTACCTATCCAGTGTATTGGACTATAGGCATGATCAGAAACATAACCCCTTGGGACCAGCAGTTAGCGTAATGGCTATGTCGCTGGACTCCCATGTAGTCGACCACGGTTCGCCTCCCCGACCCCG
>NW_006159670.1:1668521-1673117 GCF_000334495.1 Tupaia belangeri chinensis | reverse complement strand
CCCGTAACACAAAAACCCCTCAAAAAAAAAAAAAGAACCCTACCCCCCCCCCCACCCCCGCTAGCCTTAGTAAGGTTAAAATGCACACTCACCTGAGCTAAACACCAGTCTCGGGAATGTGTGACAGTGATGGACACTCATACGCAAGATTAGTCCCTGTTATATCAGCTACTTCCATCTTAGGCCCTTCCTACTATTTGTTAATATATGCCGGCCCATTTCCTCTCTTCTTAACCTAAAAATAGGTTACCTAAAATTTTTATCTTTTTTTTTTTAATATAACTGTTGGCAATTTGCTTATTCATTGGGCAATTTTTAAAAGATTGTTTTTATTTAAATTTATTTTAATTTGACCAGAAAGGGACAGATTGAGAAAGAAAGCGAGGGGGCGGGGGAGTGAGAAAGCAAACCTCCAGGTCTAGGATTCGAACTGTGGTCAGCAATGTGGGATTCCAGAGCCTTTAACCACCACACCACCTGCCGGCACCAAAACTTTTCTTTAACCACCACACCACCTGCCAGCACCAAAACTGCTATTTTTTTTTCCACACTATATCAGTGGCTCTCAATCTGGACCATTTTGCTCCCTAAGGAATACTTAGCAATGTCAAGAGGCATTTCCGGCTGTCTCAACTGGGTTGGGAGCATTAATAGCATCTAGTGGGTAAAGTCCAGGTATGCTGCTAAACATCCCCACGACGCACAAAACACAATACAGAATTATCTGGCCCAAAATATAAACACTACCAATATTGAGAAACCCTGCTCTCAAGTGACCCCATCATCCTTATCCCCAAAATAAATTCATGGAATTTTTAAATTTTTCAATTTGGATGGCTCAAATAACTTTTTTCTCCTATTGGTCAGTGACCCTCCCCCCCAAAAAGCAATTCTTCCTGCTTCACTTTCATTTCTAATAATCACATTTTTTATTTGGTTGCAAGAAAAACAGAGAACAGGTATTTTTTTTTTTATATTTTATTATATTTTTAATTTGACCAGAGAGAGAGGAAAGGAGAGGGAAAGTGAGAAAGAAAGCTGCCAGCTCCGGGTCTTGAACCATGGTCAGCCATGTGGGAGTCCAGCACCATTACCACCCACCAGCACCAATGAGCAGATATTCTAAAGCTTATCATATAGTACAGTAACAATAAAAAAAGTTCTGTAAATAATATTTCTGTATATCCATTCTGTCAGAAAAAAAAGATTACATTTCTATAAAAAAAAAAAAAAAAATAGGGCCAGCCCTGTAGATTAGTGAGTAGTGAAACAGATCTCACATGGCCTACAGTATAGTTCAAATCCCCACTCCAGCAGCTTGAAAAACACAGAAAATATAGTATCGGAGAAACCAACTGCAGATACTAGAGACGGTAGAGAGAGGGGTGAGTCATGGGGTAGAAAATAGAAGGTGGGAGGGAGGGGATCAGAAGAAAAAACATTTAATAAACACAAAACTGAAAAGTATCTGCTGATGATAATGTATATGGTAATGCCTTTGACTTGACTAATATGCACCATATTCATGCTGGGAAAAGCCATGTTATACACTGTGAAGACATACAGTTACTAAATAGAAGTTAAAAAAAAAATTAAGGAGGAAAACACAGCAGATGGGACCAAAAGGTGGTGGGGTGGTTAAGGCACTGGACTCTCACATGGCCGATCATGGCTCAAGTCCCAGATTTCGCGGTTTAAAAATCGTGCTAGGCACATATGCATACATGCCCAAATCCCAGGAGAATAGAGAAAAAAGGACTGCAATATGACCATCCTCTCTTGAGGGATATTTCTCACTTCCCCTCTATCTATCTACCTATTTCTCTATCGCTCTCTCTTTCTCTGTCAAGTACACACACCAAAAAAAAAAAAAGCGTCAGGCACATACGTGTGCGTGCCCAAAATTCCAACAGAAAGGAGAAACTGGCATGACCATGCCCCACTGGGGGGTGCACGCTGTTGCTCTCTCTCTCTCTCTGGTGAGCACATGCACTAAAAATACATGCAGTTTTTTCTCAAGCAATCAACTTCAACATCTAAAATATTTTTTCTTATATCTTAATATTTGCCTTTTTTTAGAGAACTATTTTAACTTTATTTACTATTATTAATTTCGAAGTTGACCAGAGAGAAACAGAGAGGGAAACAGAAAGAGGGAAAGTGAGAAAGGAAGCTACCAGATCCAGGACCTGAACCTCAGCTGACCACATGGGAGCCCAGTGCCTTTAACCACCATGCAACCTGGCGGCCCCTTAAAATTTGCTTTTTTGAGGGGCCTATTGGCATGGTGGTGAAGGTGCTGAACTCCCTCCCACATGACCAACCTTTTGAGTTCCAAACCTAAAGGTTTGTGTTCTCTCGTTTTTTTTCTCTCTCTCTTTCTGGTGAGCACATGTGTCCAGTAGCACATTTTAAAATATTAATACAGATAAATCTAATTAAAAATTCTTTTTAAAAATTTGCTTTTGAAGAAGTTCAGAGAATGTCACTCCAAAAACCACCACCCCAAATTCCAGCATAAGAATTACTGTGTCCTAAAAATAATTGAGAAAAGGGGCCCAGCAGATGGCTTGGAGGTGAGGCGCTGGAATTCCCACATGGCCAACCACGGTTCGAGTCTGGATCTGGTGGCATGCTTTCTAGCTCTCTCTCTCTCTCTTGCTCTCTCTCTCTCTCTCCAAAAATAATAATAATAATTGAGAAAAAGCATACACAAGGAAAACTCTACATTCCCCATCTTTACTAGAAAGGCCTGGACCATTCTCAGAGACCACTCTAGACTCACAACTTGGAGATGGCACCAAAGAGCCGTAGACAAACCTTGTTAAAACAACCCTTACCTTCCATTACTTTCCCCATGTATTTACCTTCCCACAATCCACCACACCTAGAAGCTCAAAGTCCTTTCAGTTTTTCAGTTCTTTTTTTTTTTTTGGGGGGGGGGTTTGCTCTAGGGCCCATGCGCTTGCCAGAGAGACAGAAAGTGAGAAATCACCCCCCAGGGAGGATGGCCACACCACAATCTCTTCTCCTCCATTCTCCTCTCAGGATCTTGGACATGCCCACATGCCCCTTGTGAGTTTAAGCCACCGGGTCTGGGGACTCGAACCACAGTCGACGACAAAGGAGTCCAGTGACAGAGCCATTACGCCAACTACTGATCCCCACTTTTTCAGTTCTTTATAAGTTCATTAACAACTTTATATAAGCCCCAAGTTTTAATTACTCATTCACTGAGTTCTCCTGTGCATATGCAAGACACACATTTTAACAAACTTCTCTTTTTCTCTTACTGCCTTTTATCAGTCTTACTCACTGGGTCCTAGACAATGAACCTGAGATGAGTAGAGGAAGTTTTCATATACTCACCATTTTTTTTTTTTGCACTTGGGGGCTGGAAATGAATAAAAAGTAGGGAAAAAGGAAGAGCTGAATTTGGTACAGACCCAATCAGCTGATCTACATACAATGTAATAACAATGGGAAGCTAAAACAGTAACTATCTAAATGTAGTCACGTTTTTCATTTTTTTGATAAATAATTTTATTTTTAATTAAGAAAAGCTATCAGCTTACCCTTTACTTTTAGAGACCAAGCCGAGAGACTGACTGAGTCGATGAATAAAAGCTCTTTCAGTACTGGTCAAAGAAGAAGGGAATTCCATTTCTACAAGGAAGAAGAACAGTACCACTTGTGGATAGGCCATTTCCTTTCAAGTAATTCCGAACACTGCTATGAAATATTAAAAAGTGACATAATCAAAAGTTATCACACTTTGTGTAAAAGATATTAAATAACTAAGAATCCTGACATTAACAGGATACGCATTAAACCTAAATGTGATCAAGAGCTTCGATGTCCATCAGAGACCACGACTCAGGCTGGAATTCCGAGCTGGCGTGACGACGGGACATACTTTCCTCTTCTAGGTGGTCACTGCCTGTTTCATCAGCAAATGCTCACTTCCCGCAGCGGAGAGCGATGCCGAAGCATTAGGAATTAGCTCAAAGTCCCACTCGGCACTTTCTAGCCGGCGCAGGCTCCCCGCGCACTCAAGGCTGGCTCTGCAGCTACGAGGCTGAAGCGTTACTGCTCAGGGCGAGGTCCGAGCCGCTCGTCCGGGTCAGGCCCGGTTCCGGACTGCACGCTTCCAGAGTAAGGGGTCCCTTATTTAAACCAGCAAGTCGGAACGCGCGCTCGACAGGACGCCCCGGTCGCGTCCGTGACCCCGGCAGTGGCCCCCGACTCCGGCTGTGGGCCGCTCGCTACGGCCGGGACAGGCCGAGCAGCTGGGCGCACTGCGGGGAGCGGGCGGGCGTCCCAGGCCGGGTCGCGCCCCCTTTGAGAACTCCGGGCACCCCGACCCCAGGACGGTGGCTGGTGGCTGCTGCCCGACCTCCCTGCGCCAGCTCCCGGCGGGGCCCGCAGCGCTCCGGGGCCGGAAGGGCGCGGGAGCCTCACCTCGCTGGTCCCCATAGCGGAAGCGCTCCAGGGCGATGTTGACCGCGATCTTCACCTCCTCGTCGATGCGGATGTCCTTCAGCCCCTTGGCCCGGCCGCCGCCGCCTGGGCCCCCTCCCCGGCCGCCCCCCCCAG
>NW_006159670.1:1660557-1667992 GCF_000334495.1 Tupaia belangeri chinensis | reverse complement strand
CTCTCTCCCGGCCCCGCCTCCCGGCCCCGCCCTCTCCCTGCCCGGCCCTCTCCTGGCACCGCAGACCACGGGGTAGTCCAGGCGGTAGTGCTGGCGTCCTTAGCCGACTCGTGAGGGCGCAGGGGCTGCTGCTCGGTGCAGGGCAGGCGTGGGGGCCAGAACAGGCTCCTGCCCTCATGGAGCTGACTTTCCAGAGGGACGAGGGCTGTCTGATTTAGCAACTACATACACATGCAAGAAACCCAATTTGTGTTTTTGTTTAGTTTTGTTTTTAGATTTTTACCATAGGGTGCACGCGCTCTTGGGAGAGAGGCACTGAGAGGGAAGTGAGGAATCACCCCCAGGGGAGAGATGGCCATGCTGCTATCCCTTCTCCGGTCTTCTCCTGGGATTTCGGGCACCCAGGTAAATGGAAGTGATTTTCAAGTTGCCAAGTTCAGGACTCAAACCGTGGTTGGCCATGTGGGATTCCAGCCACCTTACCCACCAGGCCATCTGCTGGCCACCCCCTCCGATTTGTGTCTCAGATAAGTGATTTTTCTTGGGCAGTATTTGGGAACACATTCTAAAATGACTCATTGTTTAGCTGTGTTCAAATTGAACTGGGCTTCTTTATCTTATCTGGCATCCCTAAATGGGAATGACACAATAAACAAATGAGTGATCGAAAGATAGTTGTAAATGCAATAGGATATGATCAAATAAGGAAATGGGACCCGTTAGGCGGTTAGGGGACTTCATGAGACCTTCCTCTCGTGTATTAACATAGTAAATTCCAACAGCCCCGCTTCCACCCTGGTCTTTCTTATCATTCTGCAGCGAGCAACTAGAACATTTTTAAAAATGTAAGCTAAAGGGGGCCAGCAGGTGGCATTGATGGTTAAAGCACTGGACCCTCCCACATGGAGTCCTAGACCTGGTGGCTTGTTTTCTCACTCGCTCGCTCACTCGCTCTCTCTCTCTCTCTCTGGTGTCTAGTCAAATTTTAAAAATATATATAATGAACGAATAAATAGTTAAATAATTCTTTTTAAAAAAGTGTATATATAAACTAAATAGTGGCCAGCAGGTGGTGTAGTGATTAAGGCCCTGGATTCCCACATGGCCGCCAAGGTTTGAGTCCCAGACCAAGCAGCCTGAAAATCACAGCAGGTGAACATGTGTGCATGCCCAAAATCCCAAGAGGAGACTGGAAGAGAAAGGACTGCAGCGCTGCTATCACTCCTGGGGGTGACTGATAGTTTTCCATCTCTCTGTCTCTCTCCAGGAGAGACAAGGCCCTGGATAAGGCCTACCTCCCCTAAGACAAGTTTGTTTCTTTCTCCCAAAATAAGGTTTTACAGTGTGGGCACGAGACATTCCAGACCCGAGTCTGGTGCCACCTCCCCAAATCAGCTCCATGCATTTCTGAGAAACCACCACCACAGCCCCACACCTTGCTTCCAACCTGAGCTTGCAGAGTTTTCATTACCGTCCCCCTACGCTCCCGCAGGAGGCACAAATCCCACAGACATTCTAACCTGAGCTCTAATAAACCTCACTTCTCTATTTCTGCCTCTGGTAAATTCTCTTCCACCTACATGGGCCCTACTGCCCCCACAACATCATTTCAGACAGGATCGCACCTGATGGAGAGCCATTCAGACAGGATCACACCTGACGGAGAGCCATTCAGACAGGATCGCACCTGATGGAAAGCCATTCAGCTCTCCACTCAACTAGAACAAGCTCGAATCCCTTACTATGACTCTAAAGGCTCTCGAGCTGGTCCTAGCCAACCCGCATGGTCTCTCCTCGCTCATCTCACAGTGCTCAGATGGACTAATTCCTCTCTGTCCACTGAGCATACTAAGCTCCTTGCCATCTGGGCAGCTTCCCAGCTGAATAGTTTTCTCCTGCACAGGATAGTCTTCCTAGAACTTCATGTGGAAGTCCTTCTTGTTATCAAAGAGGATTCAGTCCTTTATGTAGTAGGTGCTCTTGCATCAATCTATCATTTACCACTGTTAGAAATATTTTTTTCATTTTGTCTGCTCTTTTCACTGGGATATAAGCTCCCTAAGATAGGAACCTTATTTATCTAGTGTGTCCCCGTTCCATCGCCTACCACTAAGTGGGAACACAATAAATATTTTAGAATCTAGAATTAGGATTGGTCATCTCTGCCTTCAGAAAATTTTCATTGTGCTTCCCAACCTCCTAATATCTTTGGTTGGTTGCTAGAAAGAGTTCTGAGCAAGCAGAGAGGGGTTCTATATACTGGCCCTGGCTATAACCGGAAACTAACTTTGAAAGTAGACTATTCTAATGTCCAGAAGATGCAGTATAGTTTTTTTGGGAAATACAAAAATAAGCCTTCTCTTCTCGGGATCTTGGGCATGTGCACATACAAGCGTCCAGCGTGAGTTTAAGCCACCAGGTCCAGGACTCGAACCGCGGCCGACTACATGGGAGTCCAGCAACATAGCCATTACACCAACTGCTGATCCCCATGTCAAATATACTTTGAAATAATAATGATAATAATTGGGCCAGCCTCATGGCCTGGTACTTAAGGGAGCTAGATCCCACATGGCCCACTGTGCAGCTCAAGTCCCGGCCCACAGAAAGAGTGCAGGGTATACATCCACGTGTGCCCCGAGTCCTGATGGGAAGGGGGACGGAGGAAAAGGGGTTGCGGAGCTATCGTGCCCTACTGGGGAGTCCCTTTCCCTCTCCCTCTCACTATGTCTGGTGAGCACACACACCCCCGACAGCTGAGATCGATGATAGAGGGAGGGAGAGAGATGGTAGGTAGGTAGGTAGATGATATATAGGTGGATAGGTGATTGATAGATGACAGATAATGACAATAAAAATAATAGTAAATTTATGTTCAGTCCTAATTACACAAAATAATTTAATTGGAAGAAATCCAGCTGCTTCTTGATTGGAATAAACCGTTTAGTCTCTGAATTGGCACTTCTCAAACTTCATCTCATGACACACGTTTGCGAGGCACCCCACATACGGCAAAGAACACTTGTGCTCCTAAATGCCACACATCCCCGCTTGTTCCTGGGCACATCACGCGCATCTCCCAGACCCCCGCATCCGTGCTCCTACTTCCTGTTGAAATCCGGACGCCACGTGGCTGGGTCGGGTCAGTAGGGTGAGCGCCGAGGAGCTGTACGTCGCAGTTCCCCCTCTTCCGGTCCACGGACAGAGGGTGAAGAAAGGAATTGCAAATGCGGAAGGGAAGAAGTCTAATGCGAACCCTGTGGTGGTGGATTGGGATGAATTGCTTCGGCATGGATTCGTGTCTATAGACGGACAGATGCGGACAGATGCGTAGACAGAAGACAGAAAACTAAAATTAGAAGTCTGGGTACATTTACGAGTATAAGCACTGAGTGGGCCCAGGAGCAGGGACCCCCAATAGCAGTGAGTACACCCAGTACCCAAATCTTCATTTCTTTTTTTTTTTAAAGATTGTTTCTTTCATTTTTATTTATTATTACTTTATTTTTAATTTGACCAGTGAGAGACAGAGAGGAGAGTGAGAAGCGAGCCGCCGGTTCCAGGACTTAAATCATGGTCGGCCCTGTGGGCGTCCAGCGCCTTAACCACCATGCCACCTGCCAGTCCCCCAAATCTTCCTTCAAGGACCATTCTCCAGGAGCAGGACCCAGGGATCCTTAGCGAAACGATGGATTCCTGCTCTGTGGAAGGATGAAGACCAAGTGAACCGGAACATGCTGAGGTGTTAGAAGAAACTGCCCTCGGCAGGATACAGGCTTGTCAAAGGGCAGAGGCGTCACGGCTGGAGCACCTCGAGGCCGAAGTGGCCTAGTCTGAGTCCCTGCATAAGACGAGTACGGGGTCTGACCCATAGAATAAGATACAGAGCCATGAGCCCAGGGATACCGAGGAACACACAGGGGAAGGGCAGTTCTTCCTTACACACGCGGTGTAGTTAACACATGTAGAAAGAATGGGGACAAGAGAGCTCGCCACTAGGAAACAGCACAGTCCCGCTCCTGACAGGGAGACTCGGCAAGCAAAGGTAGGGCGGGGAAAACAATCAGAGGAGCTCAAGAAGACACAGAAACAAGAATATTTGTATAGACTGAGCCATTTCTCTACTTGCTACTCACTAATCACGAAGGGAACGCAGGGGCCACACAGAGAAGAAACAGCTGATGCCACTTCGGCCAAGTGATGAGGTTGGCATCGCGGGTGTCACATTCCCGCACCGTTAGTCCTGCTGTGCGGCATGGCATCGTTTCTGCCACATGTTCTTTTTTGATAAGAGATTTCTTTTTTTCTTTTTTCTTTTTTCTTTTCTTTTTTTTCTTTTTTTCTTTTTTTCTTTTTTTTTGTGGAGAGGTTTTGCTATAGGGTGCGTGTGCTCACCAGAAAGACAGAGAGAGACAGAGAGACAGAAAGCGAGAAATCATCCCCCAGGGGGGTGGCCATGCCACAATCCCTTCTCCTCCATTCTCCTCTCGGGATCTTGGGCACGGCGCACACGTGCCCAGCCCGAGTTTAAGCCACCGGGTCCGGGACACGAACTGTGGTCGACTACATGGGAGTTCAGCGACATTATGCCACTGCTGGTCCTGGTAAGAGAGATTTCTATGACAGGGCATGTGGGCTCACTGGAGAGACAGACAGAATGCAAGGAATCACCCCATCTGCTGGTCCCAGTGTTCTTGACCAAGATGCAAAACATCAATGTTATCCTGAAAAAATGTCAAATTCAAGTGGAGGAATGTTCTATAAAGTAGCCGGTCAGTGATGTTCATAACTGTCAAAATCATGGCATGGTGGTTAAGGATGCTGGACTCCCACATGGTCGACCACGGTTCAAGTCTCAGTCCCAGTGGCTTGCTTTCTTACTTTCCCTCTCTCGCCCTCTCTCACTCTGTCCCTCTCTGCTCAAAGTTAAATAAATAAATAAATAAATAAACAAATAAAGTTACACAACTGTCTAAATCATAAAGATTGAATAATTTTGAGACCAGCAGTTAAATTAATGACTATGTCCCTGGACTCCCACGTAGTCAACCGCGGTTCGTGTCCCGGACCTAGAGGCTTAAAACTCACACTGGGTGCGTGTGCGTGTGTGCCCAAGATCCCGAGAGGAGAATGGAGGAGAAGGGATTGTGGCGTGGCCATCCCCCCTGGAGGGTGATTTCTCGCTTTCTGTCTCTCTGTCTCTCTCTGTCTGTCTGGCGAGCGCACGCGCCCTACAGCAAAAACCTCTTTAAAAAAAAATTGAATAATTTTCACCAATTTAGGGGAGATCAGGGACTAGCAGGTGGTGTGATGGTTAAGGCGCTGGACACTCACACACGGTCTATTATGGTTTGAGTCCCGGGCCTGGTGGCTTGGGGTCTCCCTTTCCCTCTCTTCCTCTCTCTCTCTCTCTGCACTGCACTGGTCAAATTAAAAAAAAAAAAAGAAAAGAAAAGAAAAAGAAAAAAAAGAATGAATAAATAAAATAAAATAAATCTTAAAAAAAAAATTAGAAGAGATCAAGAAGACACTAAAACAAAGCAGATTCCTGGATTGAGAAGTGGACCAAAAGAAAGACATTAGTGGAAAAACACAAAATTCAAATACAGTATATGTACTTCTTTGTTTCAATAATTGAATTATGGTTACATGAGATGCTTACATTAGAGGAAGCTCAATTAAGGGCATATGGCAACTCTTTGTGCTATTTTTGCAACTTTTCTTTAAGTTTATTTATTTCTTCAAAGCGAGGAGAGAGACCGGGAGCTAGTAGCCTCCAAAAGGGTCTTTCTGTAAGGACGAACCTTAGCCCCAGCCAGCCTGGATCCCGGTCATGTGGGATCCTCAGAGAGGCTAGGACACAGACCCAAGACCCTTCCTACGTGGGTCCAGGCTCATGACCGCTGTGTCACTATCCTGCGAGTAAGTCAATAAAGACAGAAAGAAAGGGGTCCAGCAGACGGCATGGTGGTTAAGAACGCTGGACTCCCACATCGTCAACCTCGGTACAAGGCCCAGACCTGGCGGCTCGCTTTCTCACTTTCCTTCTCTTCTTTCTCTCTCCTCTCTCTCACTGTCTCACTCTCTCACTCTGTCCCTCTCTGGTCAAACTTAAATAAATAAAGTTAGAAAAAAAAAGACAGAAAAAAAAAGAAAAGGGGTCAAAGAATAAATTGAAGAACTTACATGTTTGAAAGCCAACCGCTGCCAGATTTAAGCAGTAGAAATGGAATTTTAAAAGCTTTGAGAGGCAGCAAGTGGTGTGCTGGTAAGACGCTGGAGTCATGTGGCTGACCACAGTCCGAGCTCCAGACCTGGCTGTTTGCGTTCTCACACACTCTCTCTCTGGAGCACATGTGCCCGGTGGCAAATTTAAAAATAATTGGAACCAGCAGTTAGCATAATGGCTATGTCGCTGGACTCCCATGTAGTTGACCACAGTTCAAGTCCCGGATCCGGTGGCTTAAACTCACGCCAGGCGTGCGTGCCCAAGCAGAGAGGAGAATGAAGGAGAAGGGATTGAGGCGTGGCTATCCCCCCTGGGGGGTGATTTCTCACTTTCTGTCTCTCTCTCTATTCCTGGCAAGCACACGTGCCCTATAGCAAAAAACTATAAATAAATAAATAATAAATAAATAAACAATAGTGATAGTAAATAAAAATTAAAACTAGGTAATTCTTTAAATTAAAGAATTGTATATATTTTAAAGCAAGTACCCAAGAAAATCTCTCAACAATCTAACTATTCGACCTTACAGTAAAGACCAGGTGAAAGCTGTGCTCTTCTCTCTAGCCGTTTCCAACAGACAGAAGTTAGATGACATTAAGCAGAGAGAAGGGCTTGGAGTGAGGAATCAAAGAAAGAAATCAAGCTGCTTTAATGATGCATAGGGTTAACTCGGTAGTTTGGGTGCGTAAAAAGAAAATCTCTCAACAATCTAACTATTCGACCTTACAGTAAAGACCAGGTGAAAGCTGTGCTCTTCTCTCTAGCCGTTTCCAACAGACAGAAGTTAGATGACATTAAGCAGAGAGAAGGGCTTGGAGTGAGGAATCAAAGAAAGAAATCAAGCTGCTTTAATGATGCATAGGGTTAACTCGGTAGTTTGGGTGCGTAAAATTGGCTGGAAGTAAATAACTCAGACACCTCTAAAATCTTTGAGGAACTTGTATCTCTGAGCAAATCTAAACTCAGACTACGAAGCTGATGACCGAGCAATGCAACAGCCTCTGCTCCCACCCACCAGGTTCATTGCAGCCAGAGACAGACCGTGGGAGTGCACGTTGGAGGGTGCGCTTGAGGGAGAGTGAACGGGAACCTCGGGAGGGTGGATTCCGGAGCAGGAGCGTAGGAAAGAAAGGAAAAGAAATGCAGAGAAGCGTCCTGCCAAGGGAGCGCCTGGATGAAGTGGTGCTAAGTCCTTGCGGGAAAGTT
>NW_006159670.1:1655081-1660534 GCF_000334495.1 Tupaia belangeri chinensis | reverse complement strand
AATCTCGTCCCTCATTATGAAGTTTAAGTCGTCGTGAGGTTGCTTCCAGTCCTGTCATTTGGTGTTTCTGTGTAACAATATATTTATCAAACGGATACTTGGGGCCAGACGGCGGCACAGGGCCCACGTGGGAGGGCCTCCCTGGGCACCCAGGCACACACACGTGCCATGATCCGTTCTGTGCTGGCCGAGGTGAGGGTGGACGGCAGCATGAAGACCCTGGGGGAGTCTCTCTATCAAAAAATAAATGAAATTTTAAGCCCATTAGTTTTTAAAAAGGATATTCCGCTCTGTTTTTTGTATATGTATCTAACCTATCTGCACAGAAATCAGCTTAAAATGTGTGTTAATAGTACGCCACAAGGTGGCGCTAGAAAGCTAGCCTTTGCTTGTAGTCCTAAGTCTGAAAAAGCATTGTTTTAACACAACTTCTGTAGCAGACAGTAATCGAAGCAGAAGCTGAGAAGCAGCAGCTGGGTTTGTGTGAGGCAATACTATTATCTTTTTTGTTAATTAGTTTATTTAACTTTATTCACTTATTGATTTATTTTAATTTGACCAGAGAGAGACAGAGAGAGACAGAGAGAGGGAGAGAGAAAGTGAGAAAGCAAGCTGCCAGGTCCGGGACTCGAGCCATGTGGGAGTTCTGCACCCTTAATCACCACCCCACCTGCCCCACCCCACAAGTTCTTTTTGGGAGGTTTTTGCTTTAAGGCAAGTGTGCTCACCAGAAAGACAGAGAGAGACAGAGAAATAGAAAGTTAGAAAGTACTCCCAGGGGGATGACCACGCCGCAATCCCTTCTCCTCCTTTCTCCACTCAGGATCTTGGGCACGCACACACGCCCGGCGTGAGTTTAAGCCACCAGGTCCGGGACTGGAACCACAGTCGACTACATGGGAGTCCAGCCATTACGCTAACTGCTGGTCCAGAGGCAATACTATTATCTAAAAGTCACAAAAGTAAACTCACACTGGGCACGTGTGCGTGCGTGCCCAAGATCCCGAGAGGAGAATGGAGGAGAAGGGATTGCGGCATGGCCATCCCCCAAGGGGGTGATTTCTCGCTTTCTGTCTCTCTGTTTCTCTCTGTCTTTCTGGCGAGTGAACGCGCCCTATAGCAAAAACCTCTCCAAAATAAAAAAAAAAAAAGTAAAACTCTCTGGAAGACATCATCAACTAGTTTGTATTCTCCCTCTTTTTCTTACCCAGCACTGTGTGGTCGGGTATCTCAATCATTTGCAAAACATGAAACCCTAACAAGCACAGCACCCATGCACAAAACATCAACTAGACGTGGTCCCCTAGGTGTAGAGTGTAAAATTTAAATGGTGGCTATGTTACTGGACTCCCATGTAGTTCACTGCGGTTGGAGTCCCGGACCTGGTGGCTTAAACTCATGCCGGGTGCATGTGCATGCGTGCCCAAGATCCCGAGAGGAGAACGGAGGAGAAGGGATTGCGGCGTGGCCATCCGCCCTGGGGGGTGATTTCTCGCTTTCTGTCTCTCTGTCTCTCTCTGTCTTTCGGACGAGCGCATGCGCCCTATAGCAAAAACCTCTCCAAAAAAATAATAATAATAATAATAAAATAAAATAAATAAAATTTTAAAAAATAAAATTTAAATGGTTATTTTTATGGAATGTAACTCAAAAATATCTGAACACCCCAAAACTATGTTTCAAACACAAGATAGCTCAGCCCAGAACGTGAACACAGTAGGTCATCAAATACATGGTGTAATTTGTCATCTTGTTCCGGGAATGACAGGACAAAAGGGAAACCATCTCTTCCAGGCAGGCTTGCTAAGTTTGGAGGATTTCTTTTTTAATAATTATTTATTTATTTAATTCCACTTGTTATTATTATTTTTAAATTTGACCAGAGAGACAGACAGAGAAAAGGAAAAGCGAGAAAGCAATCCGCCAGGTCCAAGACTCAAACCAGGTTTACCATATGGGAATCCAGCGCCTTTAACCACCACGCCACCTGCCGGCCCCCAGGTCTGGGAGTTTTTGGGTTTTTTTTAAGCTATAGGGCGCGTGCGCTCGCCAGAAAGACAGAGAGAGACAGAGAGACAGAAAGCAAAAAATCACCCCCCAGGGGGGATGGCCAGGCCGCAATCCCTTCTCTTCCATTCTCCTCTCGGGATCTTGGGCACACACGCACACACACCCAGCATGAGTTTAAGCCACCGGGTCCGGGACTTGAACCGCGGTCGACTACGTGGGAGTCCAGCGACATAGCCATTACGCTAACTGCTGGTCCCTGGGGGATTTTTAAGGTGTCATTTTAAAGTGATGACCTACCTGCAGGGGCGCAGCACTGAGGCCAGCTCTGAAATGCCAGCAGTCACACGGAAGCCCAGGGTCAGTTCCGGGGCGGTGCTCGCGCACACCTGCCAGCAAGCAGTCTTGGCCACCAGAAACCCTGGCAGGGGAGCGTGGCCTGAGACCCTGTCGAGTTCCCTATCTCTCTCTTCTCCTCAGCCCGCTCCCCATCTCTCACAAAATTCGTTCATTAACTGTTTCAAAATGAGAGGTGCACTGTCGAAGGGCATAAAGAAACGAAAGTCTGGGAATGCTCAGGGGACGGGTCTCTTTTTAGACAGGGCCTTACTGTGTGCGCTCCTCCTGCCTCAGCCTCCCGAGTTGCTGCCCCTGCAGGCTTGCACCACCGTGCCCAGCTTTAGGATGGCCTCTCCTGTGGCCTCAACCTGCCCTGCAGCAGTGCCAGCCAGCTCCTGCTACCACGACACGCCCCACGGAAAAGAACTTCCGAAACGAAGGGCGACAGGCACTAGGTATACGAGAAGGTGCCGCATCACAACCCTGAAGCCTCACTGGGGGATAGAGGAGCAGCTGAAGAGACCAAGGACGGAAGTGACGCTAGGTGATCAACGTGGGCCCAGTCTGCGGTCTGGTAGAAGAGGAAGTGGAGCCACTGGGTGGTTTTGAAGACAAGAGTGATGTCTTACCAGCTGGCACATGGCCTTAAGAACGGTAAGGAAATTCCAGTGAAGAATGGGCTCAAGAATCCAGTGCAGGGGCAGCAGGCGGTACAGTAGTTAAGACGCTGAAACACACAAGGCTCATGCGCGTGCTACCCAAAAATCCCAGGAGGAGAATGAAGGAGAAGGATTTGTGGTGTGGCCACCCCCAGGGGATGATTTCTCTTTCTTCCTCAGTGTCTCTGTCTCTCCAGTGAGGGCACACGCCCTGTGGCAAAAATATTTTTTAAAAAATCTGGGGGCCACCAGGTGGCATGGTGGTTAAGGGCGCTGGACTCCCACATTGCCCACCACGGTTTGAGTCCTGGACCTGGCAGCTTACTTTCTCACTTTCCCTCTCTCTTTCTTGCTCTGTCCCTCTCTGGTCAAATTAAAATAAGTAAATAAATAAAGTTAAGTAAAATAATTATAAAAAAATAATCTGGGCCAGATGGTGGCACAATATTAATGTAACTGGACCCAAACGTCCTGGGTTCATATCCCAGGACCTCCCCGAGTTGCATATGTGTGCCCATAATTCAGTCCATCCTAGAGTGGGATGTAAAGACTGTTTGGCATCTCTCTCTCTCTCAGAAGAGAGAGATGAACTTTTTTTTTTTTTTGAGAGGTTTTCACTATAGGACACGTGCGCTCACCAGACAGACTGAGAGAGAGATAGAGACAGAAAGCAAGAAATCACCCCCCAGGGGGGATGACCACGCCACAATCCCTTCTCCTCCATTCTCCTCTCGGGATCTTGGGCACACACGCACACGTGCCCGGTGTGAGTTCTAAGCCACCGGGTCCGGGACACGAACCACGGTCGACTACGTGGGAATCCAGCGACATAGCCATTACGCTAACTGCTGGTTCCCAAGAAATGAACTTTTCCAAAAAAAAAAAATCTATGGGAGGATGCAGTAGGGTTGGGAGAAGACCCTGAGGTTTCTCCCTCAGGATACTGTTAAGAATTCATATGTAAAAAAGGGGAGTCTATTCGTGGACCAACCTCTTTCCTAGAAGCCTCTGAAGAGATGAAAATATCAAGACCTAGTGAGAGGCCAGCCTGTGGCATGGCGATTAAGGTAGCTAGATCCCACAAAGCAGACTATACCATTTGAGTCCTGGAACCGGTGATTCAAGAACATGCCAGCCACGTGTGTGTGCGTGCCCCAAAGCCCAAGATCCCAAGAGGAGAATGGAAGAGAAGTCATTGTGGCATGACTATGGCCCCTCAAGGCCTCTCTCCCTCTCTCTCTCTCTCCAGTGAGTACCTGTGCCCTATAGCAATAAATAAATAAATACATACATACATACATACATACATAAATAAATAAATATTATTGCTGAATATTTAATATCCCATTTTATTAAAGAATCCAGTTTCAAGCCAGCCAGTGGTACGGTGGTAAAGGCAGCTGGCTCCCACATGGCCAACTTCACAGTTCAAGTCCTGGACCTGGAAACGCAGGCTGACCACGCTGTTTGTATCCTGGGCCTGGAAGCATGAAAATCGTACTCGGCACATGTGCATGTGTGCTCAAATGCCTATAGGGTGGAGAAATGGAGACAGGATTACAGCATGGACATACCCTGTTGGGGTGTGCTTCCTCCTTCTCCCTCTCTCTGTCTCTCTCTGGCAAGTGCATACACCCTTGGGCAAAATAAAAAGAATTTAAAGAATAGGCAAAACTTTTCCTTTCAGGTGGATGATGAAAGATTAGACACATTTTTCTATAGCTTGGTAGTATATTCACATCCTACAAAATAATGACCTTTTTTTTTTTCCTGTGGCAAATTGATTCATGATTAACACTGAAAGGGAAGGGGAACGTATCATTAAAAGAGTATATTGGGGGCCAGCAAGTGACGTGGTGGTTAAGGGCACCGGACTCCCACATGGCTAACTGTGGTTTGAGTCCCAGACCTGGTGGCTTACTTTCTCACTTTCTCTCTCTCTCTTCCCCCACCCTAGTCAAATTAAAAGTAAATAAATACAGTTAATAAAACAATTCTTAAAAACATAAGAGCTTATATTATCTAGCTCAGTCTGACATTAACAATTAAAAAAGCATAGCTTGGCTGGATTAAACAGCATCCAGCACAGCTGAACGCAGGCTCTGAGTCAGGAGTGGCTGTAGATTAGAAAATAAGCACACAGAGACACATAAGTAGAGAATGGAGTGGTCCTGGCTCCCCTGATGGAGACAGCCGCAGGGGAAATATTCCCAGGTTCATTCTTTTAAAGGACAGAAGGTGGAGAAGGGGAAGCAGAATGCAAAGTCAGGTGTTTGCGGATGTTGATCGGCTGGAGGTGTGAGGAGCTTGGCGTCATGTTGTTTTATGTGTTTCCTCTTGTCTTCTTGTGCCTTTTCTGGAGCCTTCCTCTAACTGGTACTCCCTCAGCTTCTACACAGAGACAGCTACCATATTCATTCCTTTTTTTTTTTTTTTTTTTTGGACGGG
>NW_006159670.1:1649441-1654206 GCF_000334495.1 Tupaia belangeri chinensis | reverse complement strand
GGAGAGGTTGTTGCTATAGGGTGTGTGCGCTCACCAGACAGACAGAGAGAGACAGAGAGACAGAAAGCAAGAAATCACCCCCCAGGGGGGATGGCCACGCTGCAATCCCTTCTCCTCCATTCTCCTCTCGGGATCTTGGGCATGCATGCACCCACACCCAGTGTGAGTTTAAGCCGCCGGGTCTGGGACTCAAACCATGGTCGACTACATGGAAGTCCAGCGACATAGCCATTACGCCAACTGCTGGCCCCACATATTCATTTCTTAATGGCGCTCATTTAGCCTTGCAAAGGGGCAGCCCAAAGAACTGCATTTCTGCATGCTTTTAAAGGTCACCATTGTGTTGCTCAGTTGGTTGCTCCCTACCTCAAACAACAGAAATTTATTTTCTACTGCTCTAGAAGCTGAAAAGATCAAGGTCTAATATAACTTATTTCAGAAAAGGGCTCTTTCCCACCTTGCAGATGACCACCTACTCACTGTGTGGTACACAGCCTTCTCTTGGTCTGTATGGTCAGCAAGTTTGGCCTCTCCTGTCTCCTGGTAATAGGACACTAATCCAATCTGGAGGCCCCACCCTCCTAATCTTATCTAATTACGTTCCAAAGACTCAATCTACAAATACTGTCACTTGAAGTTTAGGGCCTCAGCATACAGCCACTCCTCTCTTAAAAACCTACCTGTTTAGTGACTGCTGGGACTTAGGAAAAGTTCTCCAGCACAGGAAATCCCTTTCTCAGTCTTTGTCTTGTCTGGAAGTAAATTAGCATTCACCCCACGAAGCATTCACAATAATTCAAACTACATATTTTGTTTATGAATGTGTACTTTCTTGTGCACTCAGGAGTATTTAGAATAAACAAAAACAATTATGCCAGATTTCTATGATTGCGTTGTGGTACATCTTGTCACTTTCTGGTGCTTACCTACTGTATGCTTTACCTAACGTGTGGGCAGAATGGTGTTATTCTGGTGCAGCGTCCCCTGGGATCTACTGGAGAATGCAAACCCTATGGCTCTAGGACTCCACAAGGCATCTCCCTGAGCTCATCAACCAGTTTACTTAACCCAGTCATAGGGACGGAAGTGGGCCACTAAGCGAGGAGTGCCTGTATTAATTCGAGGGAGCATGCAAACTGTCCATCAAAAAGATGCGTGGGGCTTCAGCGTTATGTACTCAGATTCATGTAGACGCCAGTTGACTTCTGTCTCCTAATTGCTCTCTTCCCTTTTCAATAACAACTGGTCCTCACTCAGGGTAACAGGGCCCAAGAAGAGTACTGGATTCACATCAGGGCCTTGAAGCTCTTCTTCAGCCCTTCGTCCTCTGGCTTACAAGGTGTAGCCAACGGATTACTTCTGCAAAGTTTTAAATCAGTGCTGAAGACTCAGTAGTCTTCCAGAAGCGTTTTCATTTTAAAGCTTCAAAATGCAAAGAGAGAAATCTCTTCTGATATAGATTCAGGAAATGCTAGGTGCGGGCATTTGCCCGGCTGGGATTCCACCTCCTTACGCACAGAGTCGCCGCAGAGAGGTGACCACTGTTTTCTCTGCTTAGAGACTGACTTGGCAAGAAGGGGGTAACACGTGAGCAGGGGACAGTTCTGCCTGACCAATAGTTTTCCAGTGTAATGGCTGAGTGGCACTGTACAGCAAATAAATCATAGAATTGTTGAAATAGAAAGGACCTTTGGGATTCAACCGTATCTGTTTACAGATGAAAAGGTGAAGGTGGGGACCAGCGGTTAGCGTAATGGCTATGTCACTGGACTCTCACGTAGTCAACCGCGGTTCACGTCCCGGACCCGGTGGCTTAAAACACGCCGGGCGTGTGCGTGCGTGCCCAAGATCCCGAGAGGAGAATGGAGGAGAAGGGATTGCGGCATGGCCAGCCCTCCTGGGGGGTGATTTCTCGCTTTCTGTCTCTCTGTCTCTCTCTGTCTGTCTGGCGAGCGCACACGCCCTATAGCAAAAACCTCTCAAAAAAAAAAAAAAAAAAAAAGGTGAAGCTGTAGCTTTGCAGACTGCCTGATCCCGGGCAGTTTCCGGAAGTCCCGAGGCTGGCATACCTTCAGACCTGTCACTCTGCACGATCGCTCCAGTTCTAGCTCACCATCCCCGGATCGTCAGATGTCAGCTGCATGCCCTCACCCTGGCCTGTTGGCAGGGAGGCAGACTAGTGGCCCGCCTGCACACTAGTAAGTCTTTCACTTCTTAGCCCTGAGCAAGCGATTCTACATTTCCTTCCGCTTTGGGTCCAGGACTCCAGCCGCGGTCAACTACATGGGAGTCTAGTGACATAACCACTGCGCCAACTGCTGGTCCCGAAGTCCCCTTAACTCTACGTCATGAATTTTCTCATGAATTTGCATCTCATGTAATACATCACTGATTATAAGGCGGGGTAGAGAGGGAGGAAAGCACCATAACTATATGATTCTTCTTTCAAAATGCCTAGTTCCAGCCAAGAGGGCTCTGGAAGGTCAGTGCGGCCTGCAGTGGTGAGTGAGCGAGGCTTCTCGAAGGACACGGGGACCTAGCAGGGCTCATAAAACACCTCGGAGTCCACACCTTGCAGGTAGTTCTAGCTCAGGCACATGAACCTGGGAAGGGCACGCACCAGGTTATCATGTTTGCAAGGCCCTGCAGTTGTTTTACTCACTCATTTAAACAGTTCTTTAAAAAAATTATTTCATATAAATTTATTTATTTATTTATTTTAATCTGACTAGAGGAGGGACAGAGCGAGAGAGCGCAAGAGAGAGACATAGAGAGAGAGAGAAAGTGAGAAAGTAAGCTGCCAGGTCTGGGACTCAAACCATGGTCGGCCATGTGGGAATCCATCGCCTTTAACCACCATGCCACCTGCTGGCCCCTTATTTAAACATTTCTATTAAAATTTATTTATTTATTGTTTCCATGAGCAGCAGAGTCCCTAACACAGTCTTGACTGTAAGCCAGCCCAGTTTCTGCTAGCCTGGCTCATGGAAGGTCTTCACAGCCCATGGAGAGCCCTCCCACGTGGTCAGCCTCCCCAGCACCACACCCCACTGCCCCACACCGATCATACCCACTTCAACTGGTAACTTGGTAATGGGTACAATATATTTTTAGATGTATTACAGAGACACAAGTGTAATTATAACCAAGAGGAATCTGAGGAAGGAAAAAAAAAACTGTTTAGGGACAAAGGTTGAGCTACATATTTCAGATAAATGCGTAAAATCTTCGCAGTTATGATAAACAGTACTGTTCAATTTATGGCCTAGGTATCGCTCTCATCTCAAACTCCCATTCATCATCTTCATATTCATATGGCACCCCTGTTTGCAATGCTTTACAAATTTCCTCCCTCCTATAACCTTTACAGCTGAAATTTCATGCTTCATATCAGCTCAGAAGCAAATTCTTTCCTGGAAGGTTAAATCTATCTGTTCAAGCCATTGCTGAGTTATCCAAGCATGAGAAAATGTTAAGGAAATTTGTCAAGATACACTTTGTGTGTTCAGAATTAATTCAAAACAGCTTACATTTAAGCCTCCAGAGCTGTTCTGCACAGTCTTTAAAGAGAAAAACATTCTTGTCTTTGAAAGATCATTAGTTGAGGTCTACCCTCCACCTTCTGTATATATGGAGTGTGGTTATAGAGAGATCTATCCAGAACCTGGAAAAACCCTTTGGGTTTCCAGACCCTCCGCATGTGTGTTTAGAAAAAAAGCATCTCCTTTCTTTTTTTACACCAACCATAAATTCTCTAGGAGGATTTGAGGGTAAGAACTCCTGTGTGGCTATATTGTCAGACAACAATAAGTTTTATTTGGCTTTGTCCTTTGTCATTTTGTAGATAGGAAAATTTATGCTGCTTTAAATGAATATTATTGGGGGAATTTACATAATTTTCCTGAGATGATATCTTATTCACTGCATGATTGTAAGTGTCCTGAAATACTGAGAACTCAGAAAGTTAAAAAGAACTCAGGTGGGGTCGGCAGGTGGTGCTGTGGTTAAGGTGCTGGACTCCCACCTGGTTCATCTCAGTTCAAGTCCCAGACTTCCTACCTTTCAAAGCAGGTTGGGAGCGTGTTCTTGTGACCTAAATTCCCAAGTGGAGAATGGAAGCAAAGGGATTGCAACGTGGCCATCCTCCAGGGGCAGGGGGGTGATTTCTCAGTTTCCCTCTCTCTGTCTCTCGAGCGAGTGCCTGTGCTTTATGGCCAAAAAAAAAAAAATCTTAAGAAAAGAACTGAAGTGGGAATAGGTGGATGGGGTGGAGGCCCCTCCTCCAACCTGACCTGTCCCAGGGTCCCAAGACTCGTGGACTTGTTTCACACAACTACAGTACATGATGAATCACCTGAAAACAGTGGTGTCAAGAACAACGCTCCTCTCGCCATGGCCGCACAGCTCTGCGGGTGGGGGGGCTCAGTAGCTGGTGCACAGGAGTCGCAGCGTCCAGGGCTCTCATCTCCCGCGCGTGCGCGTGCAGCCTCTCCAGGGAAGGCTCCAGGGCCGGCTGCTGGAGCAGCTGCGCCCTTCGGGCACCTCTCCTTAGGTGCTGTCTCCAGCCTGGGGGCTTCAGGAGAGTCCAACTTCCAAGGCCTTGCCCCTCGCAGGAAGCCGGGTAGGGTCTCCACGGCCTGATCTAACCTCCGCGGCCAGGGCAGCCGGACGCCCCCTCGGGCTCCAGGGAAGGCAGCAGACTTCACCTCTTGGTGAGAGCCCAGAATCATCACCAAGGCCTTCGGCTGCTGCGGGACCGGGTGGT
>NW_006159670.1:1648616-1649097 GCF_000334495.1 Tupaia belangeri chinensis | reverse complement strand
GCCCCAAGAATGGAGCCCGCCGTGCAGAGGCCGCACGGGAGCGCGGGCTGTCCCCGACGCCGAGTCCGGCTCAAAGCGTCACCTTTCCTGCCAGGTGCTTAGTCCGCTAAAAAGCCAGCCATTTCCGCTCACTTGGGGACAGCGCCTGGGACACAGCGTGGTCCCGGGGAGGGGTCGCGAGCCCGGGCTTGTGGGCAAGACCGGAGTGTTAGCCTTCTCCCTGGAGAGGCGTTCTGCCGGGGTTGCAGCGCGCTCTGCCCGCAGGGTCCCCAAGGGTCCCGGCCCGCGTGGCGGTCGGACGCACGGCGCGGCCACTCTCGGGGCCCTCTGCGCATGGCGCCGCGCGGGCCCGGGTGCGGCAGGGCCCGCTCCTAACTCTCCGCGGAGCGCTTCCCGGGCCGGGCAGTTCCAGGGCGCGCGTCTGCCCGGCCCGGGCAAAACCCGGAGCGGCGGAATTCTGGCCCGCGCGCCGCGCCACCGG
>NW_006159670.1:1648062-1648458 GCF_000334495.1 Tupaia belangeri chinensis | reverse complement strand
CCCCGTGCGACGTCGCCGGGCCGGCCGGGGCGGGCTGCGCTGCTGGTCCGCGCGCCCGGGCTAGGTCGGAGGGGCTCCTGGTGTCACAGTGCCGGGGCACCCGCAGCCACCTGCCCGGCTGCTCGGTGCCAGGGCCGCACCTGGCTACAGATGCTCTCGGACCGCGTCCGACTGACAAATAGCGGGCCAAGAACTTTCCTGCGCCCCAGAGCCCCCGCGCCCCGACTTGCGAGCCCACAAAGTGGCATAGGTAGCCTCGAGATTGAAGCGCACGCGCCCGAGGGCCGTTAAGTGCCCGGAAGCAGCGCGGCTGCGGCTGTGCTTCTGGAATGCAGGTCCCCCTGCCGGCCCCGCGCCCTGACCCCGCGAGCACGGCCCGTGGCCCCGCCCCTCCTC
>NW_006159670.1:1616952-1646754 GCF_000334495.1 Tupaia belangeri chinensis | reverse complement strand
CCCCGTGCGACGTCGCCGGGCCGGCCGGGGCGGGCTGCGCTGCTGGTCCGCGCGCCCGGGCTAGGTCGGAGGGGCTCCTGGTGTCACAGTGCCGGGGCACCCGCAGCCACCTGCCCGGCTGCTCGGTGCCAGGGCCGCACCTGGCTACAGATGCTCTCGGACCGCATCCGACCGACAAATAGCGGGCCAAGAACTTTCCTGCGCCCCAGAGCCCCCGCGCCCCGACTTGCGAGCCCACAAAGTGGCATAGGTAGCCTCGAGATTGAAGCGCACGCGCCCGAGGGCCGTTAAGTGCCCGGAAGCAGCGCGGCTGCGGCTGGGCTTTCGGGTCCCCCTGCCGGCCCCGCGCCCTGACCCCGCGAGCACGGCCAGTGTCCCTGCGCCTCTGCGCCCGGCTCTCACCCCTGTGGCACCTGCTTCCAGATCCCCTCGGCCCTACCGGGCGGTGCTGGCCCCAGACCCCGGGCCTGGCCAAGTACTTCCCCCTACAGCCTTAGCACTCGTGCGACACGGAGGAAGACAACCAAGCCAATGCTTAGGGTGGCGTCTGAGAGTTCGCGGGGACACTGCGCCGAAATTCGAACTGCCTGGAGAAGGGGCCGCCTGTGCTGGGTTAGGTATTTCTTGAGCCTCTGTCTCTGGGATGCTCGAAATTCCTCCCAAAAATCAGGGGCTGCCTGCAGCAGGTTGTCCCCCCTACCGAGAGAAAAAGGGCGGGAAATCGACTTCCTATTTTTTTTTTAAACTCTCATGTAATTAAACATGTTAGAATTTGAAAATTGTTAAAATAATTTTTTTAACACGACTCAATTATCATTCCTGGGTGAATTGTGTTACTTTCTTAAAGTTTCTTTGAGAAACATTAGCAAGATATCAGAAACTTCGGGTGCACTTCTGTTTTCCAAACCAAAATAATGCGTAATTCTGTTTGATTCCACCAGACTTTTATCTGGAAATCTTTTTGTATTTCAGTTCTGGGATTTTTTTTTTTTTTTGGAGAGGTTTTTGCTATAGGGCGCGTGAGCTCACCAGAAAGAGAGAGAGACAGAGAGACAGAAAGTGAGAAATCACCCCCCAGAGGGGATGGGCAAGCGGCAATCCCTTCTCCTCCATTCTCCTCTTTGGATCTTGGGCACGCACGCACACGTGCCCGGTGTGAGTTTAAGCCACTGGGTCCGGGACTCGAATCATGGTCGACTACACGGGAGTTCAGCAACACAGCAATTACGCTAACTGTGCTGGTCTCTTTTAATGCTATCATATTTCTTTTAAAATATCCTCTCCCCACCCTACACACACACTAGAGTGGTCGTTATCTCATTTGTGGTAGTAAAGGCAGTCTCTAGTTAATTTCCCACAGTCAGGGGTAGTGTGGGAAGAGCAGCAGCCCCTCCCCTCGGCCTGGTAAGGCTGCTTCATCCCAACCACACTCATCATGGCCCAGGCTCAGTGCTGGCCACTGTGGAGGACAGAGGCCCTAAGCTAAGTCGGGGCTTCGTTTTGGAGAGCAGGGCCCTCTGTGTGTAAGAGGCCTGGTGGGATACAGAAGGGGTTTGGGATTCAGGTAGAAATTGGTTGGGGCAGACCCAAGTCCTCAGGGCTCTTCTGCTCATTCTAGGCCCTTACCTGGTCGCTTGCTTTCTCTCTCTCTCTCTCTCTCTCTCTCTCTCTCTCTCTCTGCTGAGTGCATGTGCCCTATCACAAACTGGAAAAATAAAAAGATAATAAAATAAATTATTCTTGAAAAAGAAATTGGCTAGGGTAAAAAACAAACAAACAAAACAAGACCCTTCAGTCTCAGCTCTTGAGTGTGTGTGGACACTCCAAGGCGTACGTGTTGATAGCGTGTTTACAGGAGAGGGTGGGAGTCACTGGTTTTCTCTTTACTACACCTGGAGTCAGACTTCCTAATAAACATGTAAAGCTTTCAGAGTCTTCAAAAGATGTTATGTTTCTGCTCCTAGACAGCTCTATTCGTTAGGATTTCAGTTAGTGGGCCCAGCAGGTGGCACGGTGGTTGAGGCGCTGAACTCCCACTCGGCTGTCCCCAGTTCAAGTCCTGGACCTGGCGGCCCAGAAATCACTACAAGTAAATAAATGTCTTGTTTTTAAAAAGGATTTAAGTTAGCTCTACAGGCAGTCCCTGACTCACTATGGCTCATCTTACTTTTTTTTCAACTTTATGATGGTGCAAAAGAAAGAGCGTTTGGTAGAAATCGTACTTCAGATTTTTAATTTTGATCTGGTTCACTGAAGTACAGTATTCAACAAATTACATGAGGTATTGAACACTTGATTATAAATTAGGCTTGGTGTTGGATGATTTTGCCCACCCACGGGCTAATGTAAACGCCCTGAGTTTGTCTAAGCAGCAGGTGAGGTGCCATTTCAACTTAGCAGGGACTATGGGGACGCAGCGCCGTCGAGTGAAGGCCTGTCTGTACAGTTGCCATCCTTACATAGAGGACTCCTCCTCGCGGGCATTCTGGTCAGTCCGAAGAGAACTGCTCTGCCAGCCTCACCGCGGGTTCTAACGGAGGCTGAGACGAGTGGCCCCGGCCTCGCTAACGGACACGCGGTCGGTCACACGGGGAGCCTGCGGGAGCTGGCCCTGAGCTAGCGCCTTGGCCCGCAGCAGCCCTGAGCGCTGTGACCCGGAGCGGGGCAGGTGCTGGCAGCATTCGGTGCGCCTAATAACCCCGGGAGAGCCCGTGTTCGGCCGCGTGGTCGCTGGCCTTGGGCCTAACCCGCACTCTAAGCAGGAGTGGACCGGACATCGTGTCCTCGGAGGAAGGCTGCGTGGAAGGGAAAGCCCTCGGGGACTATTAGGGAAGTAAGGGTGGGGCCTCGTGCCTTCAGTATTCTCTTGGCCCAGTCTTCCCCATCAGGCTGCCGGAGGAAAAGGAAAGAGAGAGAGAGAGAGCAAGGAAGGAAGGGGGCAGAATCAGTAACTAGAAATTCCTGAATTACTGCTTCTGCCAAGAAACTTCCAGCTTGTCAAAGGAACCCAGAATCACCCCATCAATCGTTACTGTGGAGCAGACCGGCATCAGGTGGCACCAGGCTCGCTGGGACAGGGCAGGATTTGAGCTGTACCGGAGGACCGCAGCAGGCTCTTCTAGTGAATTTCAAAAATTAACCTTACAGGGACCAGCAGTTAGCATAATGGCTATGTCGCTGGACTCCCACGTAGTCAACCGCGGTTCACGTCCTGGATCCGGTGGCTTAAAACCCACGCCAGGCGCGTGTGCGTGCGTGCGTGCCCAAGATCTCAAGAGAATAGAGGAGAAGGGATTGCGGCGTGACCATCCCCCCTGGGGGGGTGATTTCTCGTTTTCGATCTCTCTGTCTCTCTCTGTCTGTCTGGCAAGTGCACGTGCCCTATAATAAAAACCTCTAAAAAAAAAATTACAGTGACTTATTTTATGATATTGAATTTTTTGGACCTTGCTTTAGTATTTTGTAGGAAGTGGTAGAGGTTATTCTATTGAAATTATTTTCCTGGGACCAGCAGTTGGCATAATGGCTATGTTGCTGCATCTGTTGGTGATCATATGTATAGCAATATGTTTGGTTGAAGCAATTGACGGTGTATTCAGGATGGGAAAATTCATTTGGTATGCTGTAATGATACACAGTAATCAAATGTAAATAAATAAATAAATAAATAAATAAAATTTTAAAATAAAGAAATTATTTTCCTTTTGGAATTTTAAAGTTTTTTTGCTTTTGTTCTTTAGTGTAAAAACTACTTGAACATACCTTTCACAAATATCTAAAGCCAACATTTATATTTTTATCCTGTCCCCAGGTCTCAATTCAAACACTGGTACTTCACAGCTTCCCTGCTCACTCTTCTTTTTCTTTTAGAGAGAGATTTTTGCTATAGGACATGTGTGCTCACCAGAGACACAGAGAGAGACAGAGACAGAAAGTAAGATATTACCCCCAAAGGGGATGGCCACGCCGCAATCTCTTCTCCTCCATTCTTCTCTCAGGACCTTGGGCACGCACGCACACGCGCCCACTGGGTCCAGGACTCAAATGGGACTTGAATCGTGGTCTACTGTGTAGGAGTCCATTAGGCCATTTGCTGGTCTCCCTGCTCAGTCTTTCAGAGTGGGTTCACCTGATCTCACCATTATTCTTTTTTTTTAAAATAATTATTTTATTTCATTGTATTTATTTATTTATTTCAATTTGACCAGAGACGGACAGAGTGTGAGAGAGAGAGGAAGTGAGAAAGCAAGCTGCCAGGTTTGGGACTCGAGCCCTGGTCGGCCCTGTGGGAGTCCAGCGCCCTTTACCACCATGCCACCTGCCGGCCCTGACTCGGCATTATTCGTCATTATAGTGCCAACTGCTTTCTTTCACAGCACCCTTACAACTTGTAATTACTTTTTGGTTCTACTTTGCCTTTTTATCATAATCCTCCTCCAGACGTAGCGTTCACGAGAGCAGGAATCATGTCTGTTTTGTTAAAATAATGCAATAATAATAATTTTGAAATTACTTATTTTAAAATAATAATAATTATTATTTTGTTAAATATTGGCACAATATCTTCCATGTCGCACAGAATTAGTAAATTCTAATGACGAAGTGACGAAGAATAAATAGTGGCATGTGCATGTATATTGAAAAATCTTTGAAGCATTTTCATTTCCAAACAAATTCCATGTCTATGAAATATTTTAAGTCTATGTATTTTATAACTAAAGAATACTTTCCTTTAAAAATAACTTTTTTTCAGGTTATATAAAATATTCTTGTTATTAAAATTTTAGAAAATATCAAAATTTATAAAAATGAAATCAAAATGATACATAATCCCATAACCAAGGAATATAATTTCTATTTTCTCCATGATATATCTGTATCATCTCATTCCTCTAGTACATTAAAATATAATTAGATTGGGGCCAGGAGGTGGCATGGTGGTTAGGGGTGCTGGACTCCCACATGGTCAACCTCGGTTTGAGTCCCAGACCTGGTGGCTTGCTTTCTCACTGCCTGCCCCACTCTGTCCCTCTCTGATCAACTGAAAGTGAATAAATAAACTAAAGTTAAATAAAATAATTTTATAAATAATTAGATAAATGGAAAAAAACTATATTCATCTTATGTTATTACGATGACAGTCCTCCTCAGACTGTTCCATAGATTTAATGCAGTCCTCAGAATCCTAGCTGCTCTGTTCTTTGTTGAAACCAGTGAGCTAGGTACCAGCAGGTAGCATGGTGCTGAGGGCGCTGGACACTCCCTCAAGACCCAGACCTGGTGGCTTGCCTTCTCACTTTCCCTCTCTCTCTGTCTCTCTCTAGTCAAATTAAAATAAATGAATGAATAAACAAAATTAAAAAAAAAAACAGTGAACTAATCCTAAAATTCTTATGGACTCTCAAGAGACTCAAAAATAGTTATAATAATCCTGAAAAAGAACAAAGTCAGAGGATTCACACTTCCAAATTTCAAAACATACTTCAAAGCAACAGTAATCAAGAGAGTGGAGGGACCAGCAGTTAGCATAATGGCTATGTCGCTGAACTCCCACGTAGTCAACCGCCGTTTGAGTCCTAGACCCGGTGGCTTTAAACTCACGCTGGGCGCGTGCGTGTGCGTGCCCAAGATCCCAAGAGGAGAATGGAGTAGAAGGGATTGAGGCATGGCCATCCCCACTGGGGAGGTGATTTCTCGCTTTCTGTCTCTCTGTCTCTCTCTGTCCTCGTGCCTAATGGTGAAAAGCTCTAAAAAAAAAAAAAAAAGAGAGAGTGGAGTATTGGTACGACAGACACAGATTGATGGAATAGAACTGAGAATCCAGAAATAAACCCACATATCCACGGGCAATTGAATTTCAGCAAGGGAACCAAGACAAGGATGCCAAGTTCAAGACTGCAATGGTGATGGGGGGACCAGCAGTTAGTGTAATGGCTATGTTGCTGGACTCCCATGTAGCCTCCCACGGTTCGAGTCCCAGACCCAGTGGCTTTAATTCAAACCTGGTGTGCGTGCGTGCCCAAGATCCCAAGAGGAGAATGGAGTAGAAGGGATTGAGGCATGGCCATCCCCACTGGGGAGGTGATTTCTCGCTTTCTGTCTCTCTGTCTCTCTCTGTCCTTCTGGCAAGCTCAGCACCCCTATGGGCAAAGACCTCTCCAAAAAAAATTTAATTTACAGTGGATCAAAAACTTAAATGTAAGCCCTAAAACTATTAAACTCTTATAAGAACACAGAGGGCTAAATCTCTATGACCTTGGATTTGGGTATAAATTCATATATATGGCACTAAACATACAAGCTACAAAAAAATAGATAAATTGAGGTTCATAAAACATTTTAAAGTTTATGCTTCAAAGAACAGTCTCAAAAAGTAAAAGACAATCTGCAGAATGGGAGAAAATATTTGTAAATTTTATAGTTACTAAAAGTTTTTGTATCCAGAATATATAAAGAGCCAGTGCCAAAAAGACAATTAAAAATAGATAATTCTGGGACCAGCAGGTGGCATAACGGTTATGTCACTGGACTGCCACATGGCTAACTGCAGTTCAAGTACCGGACCTGGTGGCTTGAAACTCACACTGGGCACATGTGCATGCATGCCCAAAATCCTGAGAAGAGATTCGAGGAGAAGGGATTGCAGTGTGGTCATCCTCCCTGGAAAGTGATTTCTCCCTTTCTGTCTGTCTGTCTGTCTCTGTCTCTCTGGCAAGCACATGCACCCTATAGCAAAAATCTGTCTAAAATAAATAAATAAGTAATAAAAATAGACAATCTTTACAGACATTTCTCCAAACAAGCTATACATAAGGCCAATAAGCACATGGAAAAAAATACTCAACGTCATTAGTCACTAGGGAGATACAACTTAAAACCCCGGTGAGATACCATTTTATTCCCAGTAAGCTGGCTATAATTAAAAACTGAGATAATGATAAGGTTGGCAAAAGTGTGGAAAAATCAGAACACTCAGATACCGCTGTTAGGGATGTGACATGTGCTGCTACTTTCGAGAACAGTCTGGAAGTTCCTGGAAAACTTAACGAGAATTGCCAGATGACTCAGCAATTCTGCTCCTACATACACATCCGGAAGAACTGAGCCTGTGTGTCCGCATATTACGTGTGAACAACGACAGCAGCGATATCTGTAACAGCAAACGGTGTAAGCAACCCAAATGCCCATCCTCTGGGTGACGGGTAGGTTCATGCGACAGTGTCCTCCAACCACAAGAAGTGCAGTGCTGTAACGGCTGGCAGGAGCAACCCTAATCACAACAGACCACACGCCCAACGTGTCTATTGTATGAGATGTCCAGGAGAGACAAATTTATGGAGGCAGAAAGTGAATGCTTACTTTGAGGATAAAGGGAAGAATCGGAGAATAAGAGCTTAAGAGGGGCTGGCAGGTGGCATGGTGGTTAAGGGGCGGGACTCCCACATGGCCAACTCTGGTTTGAGTTCCAGACCTGGTGGCTTGCTTTCTCACTTTCTCTCTGCTGGTCCCCTGAATTACTTTTTATTTGGAGTTTGAGGTCGTGTTTCACTACCCAGTTTCAGCCTCTGTGGCGTCAAAGTATTGGAGGATGCAGTGCTTGTCAAAGGGGCGTCATCATTGTCTACAGGACTTTCTTCTAAGATGCTGACACCTTTTCTGCAAGTTCTGAGGTCAGTACTCCTTATCTTGCCAGAAGTGTCCGTGGAAGGTTCTCAGAAGATAACCAGGACTGTCTGTATTCTTGAGGAAACGGAGGCTTTTAGTTATCAGGAGTGTTGCCAGAAACAACCCGATTCACACTGAGTAAGCAATGATAACTATATCAGTACCAGGCCAATAGAAATTCTAAGAAAGTAGCATGCAGAGGGACCAGCAGTTGGCGTAACGGCTATGTCGCTGGACTCCCATGTAGTTTACTGCACTTGAAGTCCTGGACCCTGTGGCTTAAACTCACGCTGGGCATGTGTGCGTGCGTGCCCAAGATCTCGAGAGGAGAATGGAGGAGAAGGGATTGCGGCATGGCCATCCCCCCGGGGGGTGATTTTTCACTTTCTGTCTCTCAACGTCTTTCTGGCGAACACACACACCCTATAGCAAAACCTCTCTAAATAAATAAATAAATAAATAAATAAATAAATAAATAATTGAAAGTAGCATGCTTGTTTCACAGTGTTAAACCATGCATCCCAGAATTTTGAAATGATATTTTATATATACCAGAAGAGAACTTTCTTTGCTCTTTGTACTGTATTTCCGAGGAATGAATTAAAACTGGGACTGTGCAATGCATGAACTAAGGTTGCAGGTAAATACTTTGCTCAGTCTTCTTTGCACAATAGCAATAGCAAAAGGTCCCAGTCTAATGGAAAGCGCAGCAGTGGGTCTAACTAGAGAACCACAGGCGACATAGTAACACCCTCTGCTCTTCCCCCCTGCCCGTCTTAGCAGAACTATGGTTTGGGGAAGCAGGAGAGAAATGTGTCTTCTAAAGGATCAGAGAAATCACTTGACCGACCAGCAGATGGTGTAGCAGTTACGTCACTGGACTTCCACATGGCTGACCGCAGTTCGAGTCCTGGACCCAGTGGCTTTAAAAACACGCTGGGCATGTGTACAGGTGTGCCCGAGCTCCTGGGAGAACAATGGAGAAGGGATTGCCGTGTGTCCATCCCCACTGGGGGGTGATTTCTCACAGTCCCTCTCACTGTGTCTGTCTCTCCAGCAAGCACACTGCCCTCAGGCAAAAACCTCTGAGAGAGAGAGAGAGGCGACTTGAACTAAAGGTCAGTGGGCGAGAAAGACCGTGACGGCTATATTCCCTGCCTCGCGGTAGAGCAGAGTGCCGTGACCTGCGGATGAAACCTGCAGTAGAGGTTGTAGGTGATGACGCCCCACCCACCCCATGCCAAAACGTTGCATCCCTGAATATTTTGGTACCGCCGAGGCTGATACTGGGTAGTGAAACCCAACCTCAAAGTCTAATTAAAAAGTAATTCAGGGGCCGGCAGATGGTGTGGTGGTTAAGGTGATGGACCTCCCCATGACTGGCAGCAGGCAGGTCAGCCCTGGACCTGGCAACTTGGAAATCACCCTGGGCATGTGTGTGCGCATGCCCAGAATCCCAGGAAGAGAATGGAGTAAAGGCGATTGCAGTGCGGCATTCCCCTCGGGACAGCATAGCACGGGGATGTCTCACTTTCCCCCTCTCTGTCTCTCTCTGGCAAGCACTAGTGGTGAAAACCTAGGGGAAAAAAGTAATTCAGAAGACTTGGATCGTAAGTGTGAAGTCTTAGGATTGTTTTAAATCATTTCACCTATTTTCCTTTTTCACTATGTGTTCGGGTGAAACACGATAAAAGTTTATAACTGAAGAGTTTGGTTTTAATTTTATTCTTGGCAGCAATAACTCTGGGACACAATTTTTTTAAAAAAAGAGGGCCTTTGGTGAAATTCAAAGAGCAGCATAACCAAAGCCAAACTTCAAAGAGCTGCTTCGTACAGAAAGCCTTAAAGCTGCAATCACACTACAGCGACACTCAGAAAAGTATAATCTGGATTTAAGTGGGAGAAAAAAGACTAAAAAAACATTAAAACCTAAGAAGATAAGCCATAAAACAATTAGCCTATCAAAATAAGCCAAAGGAAAATACGATTCTTTTTCATTTTTTAATTAGTTTTTTAAAAAGTCCTACATGGTTCCCTTTGGGTAGCTCAGGGTAAAAAGTGTAGCCCTAGGGTCGTAAAGATGGGAGTGAGATTTTGAAGGGGACACATTTGCACACAGTCACCCAGAAGGACCAGCTCTGATAAGCACTATTTTCTAATTACTGACATGCAAAAAAAGGAACCTATTTTAAGTATTCATTTTAATGTGTTCTGACACCACCATGACCAATCAATATTTGTTCTCACAGTGGAAAAACATTCCCTGTTCCCCTTCCTAGTCGGTCTCAGTCTCTGCTCTGATCCTGCTCCCCTGGGGCCACTGATCTGCTTTTGGTCACTGTGGATTAGATTTGTCTTCTAATGAATGAAATAATACTTCGCATATTTTTGTAACTGGCTTTTTTTGGAGCAGCGCTGTGCTTCTAAGACTTATGCATACTGTTAAGTCAGTAATTCCTTCCTTTTTATTACTAATATTCTTTTTTAAGGTTTTTTTTTTTTTAATTTTTTTGCAGTAGGATGCATGCGCTCTCTTGGAGAGAGAGAGAGACAATGAGAGGAAAAGTGAGAAACTGCCCCCCAGGGGAGATGGCCATGATGCAGTCCCTCCTCCTCCACTCGCCTCTTGGGATTTGGGCACACATGCGCACACGCTAGTGTGATTTTCCAGCTGCCAGGTCTGGGACTTGAACCATTATTGGCTGTCTGGGTGTCCCGTGCCTTAACCACTATGTCATTGGCTCAGTCTATTACTAACATTATTGTGTGAACAAAATACTACGATTTCTTTCTTTGTTCACTAGTTGATGGACATTTGGTAGTATAAATAAAGGTACTAGTAACAGTCATGTACAAATGAAACTACATTACTTTTAAAAACAGGATTCTTTATTTATTTTATAATTTGGTGTAGGGCACATATGAGCATTGAAGAGAGACAGAGAGAGCAAGAAGAATACAGAGAAAGCACCCCCTAGCCGGGATGGCCACACCACAATCCCTTCTCCATTTTCCTCTTGGGAATATTGGCACGCACGCACACGTACCCGGCATGTTTTACAAGCCATTAGGTCCAGGACTTGAACTGCACAGTCGGCCACGTGGGATCCAGCTACCTTAATCAGCACCAACTGGCCCCAGGATTTTCTATTCAAAATAAGATCGAACTGGGGACCAGCAGATGGAGTAATGGTTATGTCACTGGACTTCCATGTTATTAACCGCAGTTCAAGACTTAAAACTCACACTAGGAGCGTGTGTGTGCATGCCCATGTTTCTCAGTCATGGGTCCGGGTCTCAAATCGTGCCATCAGCCAGGTGGGATCCAACTGCCTTAACCACTATGCCGTGGGCTGGCCCTGTGGGTCCATTTCTACCGAGCGAAGATTTTCCAGGTTATAAGACAATCCTGCTTGCCTGCTCATTGCTAATTAGCCGTCAGGCATTTTAACTGGTGGGTTGCCGGCTCTGTTTGTATCCCTTTACTTTGCCCCGGCATGCAGCTGGGTTTGGATCTTTGGGTCTTTTGGATCCAAAGCCATTGAGCTTTGGCAGCACCAGAGCAGCCTTCAGTCCAGGGCTGGCTTAGTCACTGCTGGTCTTTGGAATGTCTCTCTGAAGCATTCCTTCCTCTTCCCGTGGCACCACAATTTCTACCTACACTGGCTTCCCTGAAATGTCCTCCACCGCCTCAGTTCAGCCAGACCGTTGGATGTGGTCTGGGTCGCCTTCTCACCCCCTAGCCTGTAGACCGTCTCCGGTGATGAGTTGGTATCGTAGCTCACCTCCATGGTCTCCCTGTACTTACGGACCACCGGCTTGTGCTGTCTGTGACGTAATGCCGAGCACCCTCGCCCCTGGGTTTTGGCTGGCTTTCCGGTTGCTTTAGGTGGAAGGATCGATCCAGTCTCTGTGACTGTATCAGTGAAGTCTTGGTTTGTCTTCACGTTGAACCTCCTAAAGTAAGCCTGCCTGTTTGGAAGCACCCTGTTTATTAAATGTACATGTAGTTGGAAGATAATATTTACAGTAAAACCTCAGCCGGCTTACCTGCTTTTCAGCTACCATCTATAGGCTAGGTGCTGACACCTTTCTTTAGTAGCTGATGTACTGAATGCTCACTGTCAGCTAGCCCCTGTAGCCCCCTTAAAGCATACACAACAGTGATTGTTTTGAACACCGTCACAGAACTGTGGACTACCGTCATCACGATCAGTTTTAGAGGAGCTTCACCTCTGGAGGACCCTATGAGCAGTCTTGCTCCACTTCCCCAAGCTCCTGCCCTGGGCAGCTGCTACTCTGCTGTCTGGATTTGCCTGTGTGGACACTCGGCCTGCATGGACTCCTACGTGCTGTGGGCTCTCCTCGCTTGTGTTTTGGTATGTACAGGAAGGCTCTGCCTAGCCAGAGGCTGCAGACAGTTTCTCATAAGTCTTCTCTAACAGTTTCATAGTTTTGGCTCTTACGTTTAGGTCTCTGGCCTGTTTTGAGTTAATTTTGGGGAATGGCGTAAACAGGGATCTGACTTCATTCTTTTGAAAATAGATACCTAGTTGTAAATAATCATTTATGGAAAATATTATCCTTTTTTCATTTTCTCGATACTCTTATCAAAACTCAGTTGTGGGGATAGCAGGTGGCATGGTAGTTAATGCGCTAGACTCCCACGTGGCCAGCCACAGTTAGAGGCCGGGACCTAGCGACTTGCTTTCTCACTTTCCTTCTCTCTTTCACTCTCTCTGGTGAGCAAATAAAATAATAATAATAATTGTACTAATAAGTAAAATTAAATAGATAATTCTTTTTTAAAAAAGAGAAAAAAGTTAAAAAAAAAAAACATCAATTGAGGTCCAACAGGTGGTATGGTGGTTAAGTCACTGGATTGTCATGGCTGACCATGGTTCAAGTCCTGGACCTACTGGCGTGTTTTCTCATTTCCTGTCTCTCTCTGGTAAGTGCACATGACTTACAGAAAATTCAAAAATGATAATAATAAATTAATAAAATTAAACGAATTATTCTGTAAAGATAATAATTAAAATAAGGTTTCTCTCCTCTATGAAATTTAAAAAAAAATCAGTTGACCATAAATTTCTGTCTGTTTTTTTTTTAAAGGTTTTGCCATTGGACACGTGAGCTTGCTGGAAAAAAGCAGAGAAAGAGAAAGTAAGAAATCACACCCCCAAAAAAAAAAGAGAAGAGGATAGAGAAAGATAGCAAGTGAACAATAGAGGGGATGTTAGTGAGAAACAGATATGGTTTATTATCTGTTGAAGATGACGTGTATAGTATTCTCAACTGGACTGGTCTGGGAAGTATTTCATGATGGGTGAAGTCTTTTAACAAGCAAAATGAGAAATAGTGATTGACTGTTTTAAAAAATTATAATAATAATAATTATTGGGAAATGCATGGAAAAGACTTTGAATGATAAAGCGGGGAGATCGATGCCTCTGTATTGACTGACATGCATGGCATTCCCTTTTGAAAAAGCAATGGAAGTCAATGTAAAGTTATATGTAATCCAATGTAATATAAAGAAGATTATGATAATAAAAAAAAAAATCAGTGGACCATAAATTTCTGTCTGTTTTTTTTTTTAAAGGTTTTGCCATTGGACACGTGAGCTTGCTGGAAAAAAGCAGAGAAAGAGAAAGTAAGAAATCACACCCCCTCCCCCCCAGGGGGGATGACCACACTGCAATCCACTCTCCTCAATTCTCCTCCATGCTGGCTCTCGCAGTGTTTTTCAAGCCTCCGGGTCTGGGACCTGAACCATGGTCACCATGTGGAAGTTCAAGCACCTTAACCATCATTCTATCTGCTGGCCCCTACACTGTCTTGATTACTGTTGTTTTGTTGAGGTTTTGAAGTTGGGAAGTGTGAATTGTCCGACTTTAGTCTTCTTTTTCGAAACTGGCAGGCTATTTCAGTCCCTCACCTGGCCCCCCGAACTTTACGACTGGCTTCTCAGTCCCTTCAGAAAGGTAGCTGAGGCCTTGCGGTGAGTGCTGAGTACTGCTGCGGGCAGGCCAAGCCGGCGAGGACCAGTTCATTCCTGGCCCAGCCTAAATGCCGCGCGTGGTTGCATGCACTGTCCCACCTACTCAGGACACTGAGGCAGGAGGACTGCAATACGGTGAGACCCTGTCCCGTACCACACACATGCCCACACACGTGCACACACGGATACCTGCACCCACATACACACAGCAATAAAAGGTAGCTGAGTTTCCTAGTGTGAGAAACGCACTCAGCCACCCAATGTCAAGGAAAGGGCATGGAGACACTTGGCATGGTGAAGTGAGACTTCAACGGCGGTCTTGCGAGGCAGGGTGTCTGAGGCCAGGCATGCCCGAAACGGGTATAGCAAGCAGTTTCTTCCCAGTGCTCAAATCCCTCCCCCGGCTCCTCATCGGCCCAGGACTATGGGTGTGCGGTCTTCCCTGCCGCACCTGTTTCCGTCTTCCCTCATAAGGCACTTACTGTCCCCTTCTCGTCTAATGGAAAGACAGGCTCAGGCTAAGCCTGCAGAAAAGGCCTGCCCAGTGTTCAGAGGAGGAAGGAGAACCAGATGGTGATCAGCCATCATCTTGAGAAGTCATTTCTCAAGGGCAGCCTGTTTGTTCAGGAACTTTCGGGGAATGTGTACTTTCTGGGGTTGTCACATCTGCACGCTGCTTAAGCAACTTCTGTCAGGCTGTTCTTGAAAGCAATCACTTAGGCTAGTCTTTCGATAGGGTTATGCTCACCTGTACATCCATTTGCTCACATGCCTTTGAGTGACTATGTTTTTCTAAGTATCTTTGTTTATTCAGTTTTTGAAAGAATTTTGAGTGAGCACATTAGCGAAGGTCTAAAGTAATAACAGTGTATGTTTTAGAAGTCTCGTTCGCAGTCCGTCCTCTTGTCATTTCATATACTCCCTGCAAGAGGAATTAACGTCTCCGTTTTAAGGTGAGGAGCCAAGACACGTGGCTTCTTGAGGGCCTTTTCCATCATACGTGCTGTCCGGCTCCCATGAGAAAATGTATTTTCTCCTAAAGATTTGAAGTTCTTTACTTTTTAATCTACCAAGTGCCTGCCTTTCCATTTTATAATGGTTTCTTAGCATCGCAGGGGTGGCATTTAGAATCTTGCTACAGACATTTGCATTCTAAATGAAATTGCAGGAGGGTCTCAGCTGGGGAGACTCTGTTGTTAGCGAATTGAAAATCTCTCTAAGTCTTAGCCTCAGAATGGAAGCCATCTGGAGAAAAAGGGCATTTCCTTTGAGAATAGTTCATTGTCAGCTTCTCAGTTGTCATTTCAAAATGTCAGTTTAAATATGCAAATAAGTCGTTGCTAAATTCATGCCATTGACTACTGACGACCATAACTGATGGGAGAGGAAAAGATGGGTAGACAGGACTCTCTAGACCCCTTAGTTTTTCAGGCATTCGGATCCGTGTCACCTAATGAGGTGCAAATGCAAACAGAACACATTTCTAGGCTGACCAGCACTTTAAATCTGTCTGATGTGACGCTTGTTAGCTGAGTTTCAGTGTCGTTCTCAGTTGAGTATTTAGTTATGAAAGCGTTGCCTGGAAAACGAACTTCGTGTTTTAGTTTTCGGAAACATCCGCGTCGACGATGCCGAAAGCTCTTGACGTTTCAGACGGCGTTGGTGTGTCAGGGCACCCATTTAGCACTGTGGCCAGTGCAGTCACCCCGAGCACCTGCGGTCGCCGAGTATGGGGTAGTGTAACACGTTCGTAATAGAGGTGGAGGAACAGAGAAGACAGGCGGGGTGAAGGGAAGCATATTTGTAAAGATGTGACTGCGTTTCCTTTAAATGCCAGAGTTTTTGTTTATTTACAAAAATTTCGAGCTTTTTTCTGAGAAATTCCAAGTGTATTAGAATATTCTACATTAGATGTTAATACTTTTAGGAAGGAATTTCACTTTCATGATTTTATGTATTGTAGAATCTTGGGACCAGCAGTTGGCGTAATGGCTATGTCGCTGGACTCCCATGTAGTCAACCGGGGTTCGAGTCCCGGACCCGGTGGCTTAAACTCACGCTGGGTGCATGTGCGTGCATGCCCAAGATCCCAAGAGGACGATGGAGGAGAAGGGATTGTGGCATGGCCATCTCCCCTGGGGGGGTGATTTCTCGCTTTCTGTCTCTCTGTCTCTGTCTTTCTGGTGAGCGCACGCGCCCTATAGCAAAAACCTCTCAAAAAAAAGAATCTTAACCTAAGTCAGTATCACAGTAATAGGATTGAAATCAGTGTGAGAATATTGTTGAGGGAGTTCTTTTTTTAAAAAGTGAATTATTTTATTTAACTTTATTTACTTGCTTTAATTTGACCAGAGAGGGGCAGAGAGAGGGGGCGGGGAGAGAGAGAGAGAGAAAGGGAGAAAGCAAGCCGCCAGGTCCAGGACTTGAACTGCGTTTGGCCGTATGCGAGTCCAGCATCCTTAACTACCACGCCTCCTGCTGGCCTCCCAAGAATACGGTCGGGGGAGTGCTTACCTTTCTAAAAAGAAGTTAGCCATTTCATTATGTATTATCTATCTATCAGCCTCTGTATTGGGTGTGTGACGCCCCGCGACTAGACCCCTCTTCAGCGTTAGCTCCTGCGGCGGCGTCTCCAGCACTCCAGACCGCTCCAGCTATGGCTGCTCTACACACGCGCCTCCTCTCAAGGGCCCTCCTCTCTTGGCCACGCCCCAGCAGCACCTCCCTTCTTCTAGATCCAGCGGGCATGTCGCTCTTCCTCTCGGGACCTCCCCTGCCGCAGCCCCACAGCAGCCCCACAGCAGCCCTGCTCGCATTCGATAGTCCCAGCTTTCTTTCCTTTGGGTTTTGCTTTTGTTTTTGTTTTTGTTTTTGTTTTGTTTTTGCCGCAGAGCACATGCACTGGCCAGAGGGAGACAGGGAGAGGAAAAGTGAGAAGTCACTCCCCATGGGGGATGGCCATGCCACGATCTCTCTCCCGTTCTCCTCCCAGGATTTCGTGCATGCAGTCATACCCGCCCGGTGTGATTTTCACACCTCCCAATCTGGGGCTTGAACCATGATTGGCCGTGTGGGAGTCCAGCACTTCAACTGCCACACCACTTGCTGGCCCCTTCTTAATTTCCATGACCTTTCTCCCCATATTTGAGTCAGAGACTGTTTTCCTTGTCTTTTGTCTTTGTAACCTCAGAGCCCAGAAATAGAAACTTACTAAATATTGATAAAGTGCATAAAATCGTTTATTGGTTAGTGGTTATTTCAAACACCTGAGAATTTTAAGAAGAAGATTTATCATGTTTTTTGTCCAATTTAGAAAAAGCTGAGGAATTTATATTTGAAAATATGTATGGTGGGCTTGCAGGTGGCATGGTGGTTGAAGTGCTAGATTCACATGGCTGACCTTGGTTCAAGTCCCAAACCTGAACTTGCTTTCTCACTTTCCTGCTCTCTCTGTCTCTCTCTCTGTTCAAATTAAAATAATAATAATGAATAAATGTTAAACATATAATTATTAGAAGAAAATACATATGCGGTGCTGTCTACCTGATCTGACATACCAGTGTGACAGATATTTAGTACCCCCGCCACTGACTAGTCGTGACACTATAGACAGTCACACAAAACTTTCTGATCAGTACCTTCTTGAAGGGCGTCTTCTGTCACCCTTTTCTGACTGAATACTTTGATGTTATGGGTTGGAGGCACCAGCTCAGGATTTCAGTGGACACGTAGTCTTATGAGAAGTCCTATTGTTTAAGTTACTCTCTATTGAGTAACTGCCTGGTGTTTGTCTGTGAACTGAGCCTGATGCATCTGGAATCTGTTTTAGTATTTGTTATTACCAATACCCTTCCATTTCTTCCAGTAAATTTTCTTTCTTTCTTGGAGAGGTTTTTGCTATAGGGCGTGTGTGCTCGCCAGAAAGACAGAGAGAGACAGAGAGACAGAAAGCGAGAAATCACCTCCCGAGGGGGGATGGCCACGCCGCAATCCCTTCTCCTCCATTCTCTTCTTGAGATCTTGTGCCTGCACGCACACAAGCCCAGCATGAGTTTAAGCCACCAGGTCCAGGACTTGAACCGCAGTTGTCTATGTGGGAGTCCAGCAACATAGCTATTATACCAACTGCTGGTCCCAAATAAATTGTATTTTCAAAAGCATTGAACTATCTGTTAGGATTTTTTTTTTTTTGTCAATACTGAGTAAAAGTTATAAGATGTAGTGAACTTGAAAATTATTCCTGATTTTATGTCCTAGCTGTTATTTTTTTTTTTTTGAGAGAGTTTCACTGTAGGGCGCGTGCGCTCGCCAGACAGACAGAGAGAGACATAGAGACAGAAAGCGAGAAATCACCCCCCAGGGGGGATGGTCACGCCGCAATCCCTTCTCCTCCATTCTCCTCTTGGGATCCTGGGCACGCACGCACACGCGCCCGGCGTGAGTTTTAAGCCACCGGGTCCAGGACACGAACCGCGGTCGACTACGTGGGAGTCCAGCGACATAGCCATTACGCCAACTGCTGGTTCCCTCCTAGTTGTTATTGAAAGGTGGATAAACAGTTGCCCACATTGTTCTAGCTAGACTACTTCACATAAAGTTTAGAAAGAAAAGATTCCCAAATTAACATTTTATCGTCCACTCTTTTTTTTTCTTTTTAAGATTTTTAAATAGGATGAATATGCTAGCAAGAGAATGACAGAGAGAGACAGAGAGAGGAGAAATCACCACCCCAGGAAGTATACCATGCCATAATTCCTTCTCCTCTCAAGATTTTGGGTATGCATGCACATGTGGCCGGCATGATTTTCAAGCCACCAGGTCTGGGACTTATATGGTGGAGTGGGTCACATGGGATCCAGCACCTGAACCACCACCTCAGCAGGTGACCCTATAGTCTACTTTGTGTAGGCATCCCCCCACCCCGCTTCCCAGTTACCGGATATTGACCATAAACAAACATTTAAATTAGTTATAGAATAAGAATAGGGACATGGGACCAGCAGTTAGCGTAATGGCTATGTCACTGGACTCCCATGTAGTCGGCCACGGTTCGTGTCCTGGACCTGGTGGCTTAAACTCACGCCAGGCACGTGTGTGTGCATGCCCAAGATCCCGAGAGAAGAATGGAGGAGAAGGGATTGTGGCGTGGCCATTCCCCCTGGGGGGTGATTTCTCGCTTTCTGTCTCTCTGTCTCTGTCTGTCTGGTGAGCGCACGTGCCCTATAGCAAAAACCTCTCCCCCCCAAAAACAATAATAAATTAAATAAGTAAATAACTAAAGGGACTTAAGCAATACTAACTTGCGTTATAATTTCTACCTAGCCTTTCACCTGGTGGAGTAGAACCTTGGTGAATGCAGCAACGGCGTCTGTTTTCCCCGCGCCGCTCGATGCCAGTCCTCGCCCGGAGTAACCACATCGGCACTGAGTGGAAGAAATGACGGTGCATGCTGCCCTCGGCGAAGTGCAGCACTGCTTCCACGCTCTCAAGGCGGCATTTGCTTTCTGCTTTTTGCTTTTTTTGTGAGCTCAGCCAGTCCGGTTTCGTCCAAAACAAGTAGTACCATGAATGGAATTTCCCCAAAAGGGGAATTGTATTGATTACGTTATTCCCTCACAAATAGACCAACTGTAATCAGGTGAGGCGAGCATTCACAAGATTTTGTCGTCTTCACATAGAAAAGCTGAGGCTCAGACTGGATCACGTGGCCCTTCCTCTTCTCCCCTCCCAGTGCCCGGTGCTCTGACAGCCAGCGCTCTCCTAGCTCTGCAGCTGGCTCAGCACATTCCTGCCCCAGCACAGTCTTCTTTGTAGTTTTTGCCTTTTTCCAGAAAATAGGCTTAGTCGGTCGCCGCAGCCGCTCCGCTCCTGTCACACGTAGCGCCGCTGTCCCTGAGCACACAGAGGATCCTTGCCCTTTTTGTACTGTGCCACTTTAGGAGGTCGGTCCTGCCGCACTTCTTACAGGAAGTCCGGCGGCCTTTAGGGACGTTCGCCATGCTTGCGGGCCTGCTGTCTGCACAGAAAGAGGTCAAGGTGGCGTCCGACTGTCCGACGCCTCGCCTAGTGGAGACGCCGGTGGCCGCTGTCCTACCTCTGCCCGTAGACGGCGGTTCTCTCGGGATTGCCATCTGTGACGACAGAGAGTGGGGCGCGCCTGCTGACTTCACAGCAGAGCTAAGTGAGGACATTGATTCTGGGGGCGCAGTGGTGAAGGCGGCTGGGTCCCACATAGCTGACCCTGTCATTTGAGTCACAGCCCTGTGTCTTGAGAAGCCCGAGGGGCACGTGTGCATGTGTGCCCAATCCTGAGAGAGCGGAGAAATGAAGAGGGGACTGTGCTGTGACCATTCTCGTGGAGCTGGGGCGGCAGTGCGTTCTGTCTCTCTGTGACAAGCGCATGCACCCTCTGACAAAAACGTGAAAAAAAATTTATTTATGTATCATTTTTGTTGCCCGAGGGCATGTGTACTTGCCAGGGAGAGAGAGCAAGAGAGAGAGAGAGAGCCTTCTGCTGCAGTCCCTCATCCTTGCTTCTCCGCCCCGTCCAGATTCAGGCATGCTCACACACGTGCCCGGCGTGGCTCTCAAGCCACAGGGGCATGGACGTGAACTGCATCTGGCCCTGTGGGATCTGGTTCCTTTAACCTTTATGCTATGGGGCTGGCCCTAGTAAGATTTTTTAAAACATTCATTAAATGCACACTGTATGCTCAGAGCAATACAAAAACAAAATAAAAACACTGGCTGCCCAGAAGGAAGCGCGGGTCTGCAGCAGCGCACACAGGCACACAGACCGCCGTGCAGAGGCCGGGGCAGCTCAAGCGAGCAGGCCAAGCACCCCGCTGGGCTTTCTGGTGGGCCCTTCTGGCCAGGCTAAGTCTGCAGGAGGAATACGTGCTGACTCAGAGCTCCACTCGGCCTCCCTGCCTCCTGGTCACACTGTCTTCTGCCACCACACGTTTCAGCAGACCGAGGAGCCACAGCCAGGACCAGGGGAGAGGCCACGTGAAGACGAGACTGTGGAGAAGACGGTCGTCCATAAGCCCAGGGGAGGGAGGCCTGAAAACGACGCTGACGCTGTGGTCTCAGACTTCTGGTCTCCAGAATTGAGAAAAATTAAGTATCTGTTGTTTAAGCCACCCCCGTCAGTGGTGGTGACATGTGACCCTGGTAAACTACTACACCTCCTACAGATTGCCTCCCACAATGTACTCGGCCACCGCAGTCTGTAAGAGAGCCATTCCTTGGACTGTAGTAACTTTAAATATTGTTACCTTTTTAAACTCTCTCAGACCTGAACGTGGGATCATATTACTTAATTTTCAGTGATTTCTCTCTAAGTGTATTCTATTATGAATGAGGAAGACAATTTACAAATTTTAAAAAGTTCTCAAGGCTTGGGGAACCAGCAGTTAGCGTAATGGCTATGTCGCTGGACTCCCACGTAGTCGACCGCGGTTCGTGTCCCGGACCCGGTGGCTTAAAACTCACGCCGGGCGCGTGTGCGTGTGTGCCCAAGATCCCGGGAGTAGAATGGAGAAGGGATTACAGCATCACCGCCCCCCCTCGGGGGTGATTTCTCGCTTTCTGTCTCTATGTCTTTCTCTGTCTGTCTGGCGAGCGCACGCGCCCTATAGTGAAAAAAAAAAAAAAAAAAAACAACTCTCAAAAAGTTCTCAAGGCTTCTCACTTTGCCCACTTCGCTGTGAACCCCCCGTGCCCCGTGGCTCTGGCAATCTCTGGATGTGCCGGCAACCCCCATAGTGAGGGATCCAGTCAGATCGTTTTTCTTCCTCAGACCCGCATAACTGAACACGCAATGCCTGTTAACAAGGTATTTCTCTTCTTTCTTTTTAAATTTTTACTTATTTTTTAGGTTTTTGCCATAGGATGTGTGCACTCACAGGAGAGACAGAGAGACCGGGACCGGGAAAGTGAGAAATCGCCCTTCCGGGGGGATGGCCAGCCCTGTCCCTTCTGCTCCCTTCTCCTCCTGGGGTTTTGGGCATGCACCCACACATGCCCAATGTCATTTTCAAGCTGCTGGTCCATACTTTTTATTATTTGTTATATTACATTCAATCACATGTATCTTTACAGTGGCTAACATGGCTTCTTCCAGCATGATTACCATGTGTATCCGTCAAGACAAAGTCATTACTATCCACAGCAGCAGCAGCAGCAAATAGCTTTTTTGGTCAATTTTTTTTTATTCTTCTTATTTCTTTTTTAACCTTCAATTGCTATACATCATTTGGTTTGTAAAGAGAATTTACCTAACATGAAATACTTCTCAGACCAGGACCAGCCATTGGCGTAATGACTACGTTGCTGGACTCCCATGTAGCCGACCATGGTTTGAGTCCTGGACCCAGTGGCTTAAACTTATGCCAGGCGTGTGTGTTTGTGTGTGTGTGGGGGGGCATTCCCCCTGGGGGGCGATTTCTTGCTTTCTGTCTCTCTTTCTGGCGAGCACATGTGCCCTGTAGCAAAAACCTCTCCAAAAAAAGAAGAGAAGAGAAAAGAAAAGAAATACTTCTCAGACCAGTCCAGTTGAGAATACTATACATGTTCTCATCAATAGGTAATAAACCATTTCTGTGTCCCACAAATGTCATGCCTATTTTTTCTCCTGCTTTCCTTCTCTATACTCTTCCCTTCTCCCCCTCCATTCCACACTGTCTTCAGCGTCCATAACTATTTTCAATGCTTTTATGCCCTCCAATAGTTCAATCTCTACCATAGAGGGAGGATAGTCAGTACATATTAACTGGATGCTTACAATATCATAGCCTGGCTTGCTTCACATTCAACCACTTTCTACCACATTCCAGGGTCTTGTGTTTTTGTTTTTGTTTTTGTTTTTGTTTTTGTTTTTGTGTAGTATTCCACAGAGTATATGTGCCACATTTTTTACATCCTTTCATCTGATTGTGGACATTTGGGTTGGTTCCATGTCTTAGTGATCGTGAATAACGCCGCAGTAAACGTTGATGTGCAAGCACTTTTCTGACTGAGCATTCTCCTGTACTTTGGGTAGATACCCAGAAGTGGGATTGCTGGATCAAATGATAGTTCTATTTCTAGATCTTTGAGGAACCTCCATATTGTTCTCCACAGCGGCTGAACCAGTTTACATTCCCACCAACAGTGGAGATGAGTTCCCCTTTCCCTTCTCATAATCCCACCAACACTTAGCATGTTTTGTATTTTAATCTTCGCCATTCTGAAGGGGTTAGGTGGTATCTCATTGTGATTTTAATCTGAATGTCCCTTATGATAAGGGATGTTGAGCACTTCCTCATATGCTTTTTGACTGTTCATATGTCTTACTTAGAGAGATTTTTGTTCAGCTCATTTCCCCATCTTTTAATTGGGTTAGTCATATTTTTTTCCAGTAAGCTGCTTGAGTTACCTGTGTATTCTGGTTATCAGTCCCTTATATGAGGCATAGTTCACAAAATTATTCTCCCATTTCGAGGGTTGTCGATTCACACTACTTACTGTCCTTTGCTGTGCAGAAACTTCTTAATCTGATATAGTCCTACTTTACCTATTTTTGGGATTATTGCCTGTGCTTTGGGGGTCTTATTTAGGAAGTCTTTTCCTACCCCAATATCTCCCAGAGTCTCCCCAGTGATTTCCACCAGTAGTTTTACAGTCTGAGATGTTAGGTTCAGGTCTTTGATCCATTCTGAGTTGATTTTTGTTAATGGGGAAAGATGTGAGTCCAATTTCATCTTTCTGCAGGTGGATACCCAGTTTTTTCAGCACCATTTGCTGAAGAGATTTTCCTTTCTGCACTGGATCGACTGGTATCCTTTGTTAAAAATCACTTGGCCGGAGACCAGCAGTTGGCATAATGGCTATGTCACTGGACTCCCATGTAGTCAACCGCGGTTTGAGTTCTAGACCCAGTGGCTTAAACACATGCTGGGTGCATGTGCATGCATGCCCAAGATCCCAAGAAGAGAATGGAGGAGAAGGGATTGCGGCATGGCCATCCTCCCTGTGGGATGATTTCTTGCTTTCTGCCTCTCTGTCTCTCTCTGTCTTTCTGGCAAATGCATTCACCCTATTGCCCTATAGCAAAAACATCTTTAAAAAAATCAGTTGGCTGTAAGCTTTGGGGTTTATTTCTGAGGTCTCTACTCTATTCCATTGGTCCATCTGTCTGTTTTTGTTCCAGTGCCATGCTGTTTTGATTATTATAGCTTTACAGTATATTTTGGGGTCAGGGAGTGAGATGCTGCCCACTCTACTCTTCTTGTTCAGGTTTGCTTTGGTAATATGAGGCCTTTAATGACTGCAGACAAATTCTATGATTGTCTTTTCTAGATCTGTGAAGAATAACTCTGGTAAATTGATTGGAATTGTGTTAAATATGTAGATTAATTTGAGTAGAATTGCCATTTTGATTATATTAATTCTTCCAATCCAAGAACATGGGATATCCTTCCACTTTTTTGTGTCATTTTCAAGTAGCTTTTTAAAGATTTTCATAGCTTTCTTTGTAAAGGTAAAAAGCACTGTTTTCAAAGACCTCACCCTTGGGGCCAGCAGGTGGTGTAGTGGTTGGAGCGCTGGACTCGCACATGATGATCATGGTTCGAGTTTCAGACCCGATGGCTTGAAACCCACGCTGGTCAGGTGTGCATGAATGCTCGAGACCCAGAGAAGAGAATGGAGGAGGAGGGATTGTGGCATGACATCCCCCCGGGAGTGATTTCTCACTTTTTCCTCTATCTGTCTCTCCAACGAGCACATGAGCCTTATAGCAAAATATCTCTCTCTCAAAAAAAAAAAAAATTACTCTTTCTTTAGTTTCTAATGAATTGTGTGTGTGTTAATAAGCTCATGGATCAGCAGGTGGCATGGTGGTTAAGGCACTAGACTCCATGCAACTGACCTTGATGCAAGTCCTGGATGAGGTGGCTTGAAAATTATGCTGGGTGCATTTGCGTGCGTGCCCAAAATCCTGAGAGGAGAATGGAGGAGAAGGGATTGTGGTGTGGCCGTCCCCCATGTGGGGGGAGGGGATGATTTCTCACTTTCCCTCTTTCTGTATCTATCTCTCAGTTGGCATATTTTAAATTGTTAGCCTGACCAGTCTTCCTTAGAGTTTTTTTATGACCGATACTTCACTAGGAGAGTGACACCGTAAGGAAACCACCCACCCACCTTGGGCCCTTGATTGTGCTACAAAATGTACTAAATTGAAAATGAAATCAAAACAATTCCTTTTACTTACTTATTTATGTATTTTGGAGACGTTTTTGCTATAGGGCGCATGTGCTCACCAGAAAAACAGGGAGAGACAGAAAGACAGAAAGTGAGAAATCACCCCCTGGGGGGATGGCCATGCCACAATCCCTTCTCCTCCATTCACCTCTTGGGATCTTGAGCACGCACGCACATGTGCCCAGCATGAGTTTAAGCCACCGGATTTGGAACTCGAACTGCGGTGGACTACATGGGAGTCCAGCGACATGGCCATTACACCAACTGCTGATTACAAAGCAATTCCTTTTAAATAAGGAGGGATATGATAAATTTTTAGGGAGCTCTTTTTTCAACATTCTTTAATATACATTTGTTATTTCAATAATTTTGAAATTATTATTAATACTTTCTCAATAACTTCCCAGAAGGCACATGCACTCGCCAGAGAGAGCGGGAAAGCGAGAAAGCAGCCACACTGCCATCCTTCTGCAGACCCCCTCCTTCCAGCGTTTTGGGCACACATGCACTCACACTTGGTTTGTTTTACAAGCCGCTGGCTTCGGGACTCCAACCACATGGTCAGCTCTGTGGGAATTAGGTGCCTTAAGCACCAGACCATGAGCTGGGTCTTAGTAATAATACTTTTTTAGGCAATCAAATTAAATTAAACCTCAATTGCTATTGGGTTGTCAGAAAAGTCATGATGGATTTTTTTTCGCCTTTTTTGTGTGCTTTGAGTTTTCTTTTTTGAGTTATTTATTTAATTTTTATTCATTCATTCATTTATTATAATTTGACAAGAGAAAGACACACAGAGAGAGAGAGAAAGCAGGACTCGAACCGTGGTTGCACCTGTGGGAGTGTCCAGTGCCTAAACCACCATGTCACCTACTGACCCCTCATGATACGTTTTTGCATAGAAAAGAACTTCATGACTTTTCCGATGACCCAATAAATTTGAAATAGGATTTCTGGCATCCCTTTTCTGAACTTAGTCCCTGCACCCTCTGCCCTTGGGAGTCTCCCATGCCATTGCTCTTTGTGAACCGTTCCAGGTTAGCTGTGCCTTGCTCAACGGGAGGCAGCTATACAGGCCTTGTAATCAGGCCTACCTTATCCTCCCCTGATGGTCCACACCCAGAAGGGTGTGCACACGCCTGCCTTCGCTGAGTGAGGTGGACTAGCCGGGCTGGTACTGCCCGGTGACTGCTCGTGCAGCCCGGCGACAATGGCTTAGGCTGACTCTCCATGCGAGCTCCAGTGACTTTGAGAGGTTTGTGAAAATCTGAAACAGAGCCTCCAACTTAATTCCCATTTATTTAAAAGAGCTGTTAGACAACATTGCTTGGCGGTACTGTGTGTGTGTGTGTGTGTGTGTGTGTGTGTGAGCTGAGGGGCAGACAGGTCGACGTGTTGGTGAGCTCCGGCACTGAAGGAACTGCTCAGGCTGCTCTAGAAAATCGCACAAACCGGGTGGCTTACAAAGACCAGGGCTTTGTCTCTCTCAGAGCTCCTGAGCAGCCCACGAGCGGGTGCAGACAGCTGGCTTTGTTGGGCTCTCACGCGGTGGGAGGCAAGCCCGTTCTCTGGGACCCACTCATAGGGCACTCACCCCAGCCAGGAAGGTGGAGCCCTTGGGGCCTAACAACCTCCCAGGGTCCGGCACAGTGCTTAGGTTTTATTTTATTTATTTTTCAAGGTTTCTGCCATAGGGTGCATGCACTGGAGAGAGACAGAGGGACAATAAGAGGGAAAGTGAGAAATCTCTCCCCGGGGGTTGGCCATGCCACAATCCCTTCTTCTCCATTCTACTCCTGGGATTTTGGGCACGCACACGCGCCTGGTGTGTTTCATGCCACCAGGTCCAGGATTCAAACTGCGGTCAGCCACATGGAAGTCCAATGCTGTAACCACCGTGCCACCTACTGGCCCTGGTGATTAGGTTTTTATCTGGGGGGACACAAACACGGACCACAGCCCACAGCTGCCCTCCATTCCTGCAAACGCACAGGTGCGTCTTCGGGGACTGGGTCCGTGTCCTGCTCAGGGTCTGGGGCCCACATGGCCTGCGTTGACAGTAGAATGCCAGGGAAGTGCTGCCACGTGACTTCCAGGCCTGGGCCTTACGTGGCCTGGCACTTTCTGTCTGTGCCCTTTTGGAGGGCCCCTGTCATGTAGAGTCCAGACTATCCTGCCAGAGAGACCACGAGCACCGAGTGCTTGGAGGAGACGATGTGAGAGTTGAAGCCCCCGCCCCTGCCAGCACCTACGGCCAAAGTGACAGGGAGGCCGCCCTGACCGTTCCAGTGCCACCGCATGGGACAGAGCTGCCCAGCCACCCGCACAACCATGAGCAATTAGAAGTGGAGTTTTTAAGCCACTGAACTTTGGGGTGGCCTGTTACGTAGCAGGAGGTAACAGACTGGGTGTGTGGGTTGGTCGGGTGACACAACGCTTCCAGCCTCAGTGTCCTCATCTGTAAAATGAGGCGGGTACAAAGGACCAGGAAGAGCATGGAAGCACGTCCGGATAAACTGCAAGTTGAAGTTGGCGTGCTAGTTTCTGGATCGCACTCGTTCTACGTCTCCTCTAGCTGATCTCAGGCTTTACCTGGGGCCTTCTGCTGTCCCCGATGGAAGGCCTGTGGACAGTACCCGTAACAGTGCGGCCCCACTTCCATATTTAAACATTTTTCTCTATGTTAACTTTTCTCTGCCTTTAGCTTTTTTGCTTTTGTTACTTTTTTCTTGTTTCTTTTAGACAGGGTGTCACTTTGTCACTTTCCTCCTGCCTCAGCCTCCCGGTCACTGGGACTGCATGCAGGCACGTACCACCTCACCAGCTTTTAGAGTGGGCAGGACTTGAACCCAGGCCTCTCGTGTCTTCCGCCCACCATGTAGCAGGTTCAACCAGCTACTGCAGCTAGGCCAGCCATTCTTACAAAGTTTCTTTCAGTGGCCAGCAGATGGCATGGTGGTTAAGCCAGCAGATGGCATGGTGGTTAAGGGCGCTGGACTCCCACATAGCCAACTGCAGTTCAAGTCCTGGACCTGGCGGCTTGCTTTCTCACTTCCCCTCTTTCTCTCATTCGTTTGCTCTGTTCTTCTCTGGTCAAATTAAAATAAATGAATAAATAAATAAATAAAGTGAAACATAATAAATAAATAAAAAGTTTCTTTCATGAGAGTGAGAGACAGAGAGAGGTACCCACAAAAGGGCCCCATGCCAGGATGCTCTCTGCATTCCCGTTGGCCGACCAGGATCATGGTGCGAATGCCTGGGGTCGACGGCCAAGGACCCGAACCCGTGAGCCTCCCTGTGAACCCAGCGTCACCTGAACGGTGCGTTATCGCTGCGGACCGAGCTGCCCTTGGTCTTTTCCCTTTTGACAGTTTAATATATATGATATCGTTTGTGTGCACGAATCATAAATGTATTTATTTATCTTTACAAATATAGAAACATTTCTGTGCGCGGTGGAGAAGAGGGTCTCTTCTAAATTATTTCATGTAGGTCATATCGATATGACTATGGAACACAGTCTCTGCCTTTTTTATTTATTTTTCTTTTTTTGGAGAGGTTTTTTTTCACTATAGGGCGCGTGCGTTCGCCAGACAGACAGAGAGAGACATAGAGACAGAAAGCGAGAAATCACCCCCCAGGGGGGATGGTCACACCACAATCCCTTCTCCATTCTCCTCTCGGGATCTTGGGCACGCACGCACACGTGGCTGGCGTGAGTTTTAAGCCACCGGGTCCGGGACACGAACCGCGGTCGACTACGTGGGAGTCCAGCGACATAGCCATTACACTAACTGCTGGTTCCCCACAGTCTCTGCTTTTAAGTACGGGCTGCAAGCTACAGAAATCCAGAGCACGTGCAACAGTGTTTGGGACGAAGCCAGCGCCCCCGGCACTCGTCCTCTTGTTATGGTGTGGCGTATCCCTTCTTTCTCTCTTCATAAAACTTGCTAGAGAGCGCATATGCTCACCAAAGAGAGAGAAAACACCCCTTGGGGGATGGCCACGTCGCAATCCCTTCTCCTCCATTCTCCTCTCGGGATCTTGGGCACACACGCACACACCTGGCGTGATTTTCAAGTTGCGGGGTCTGGGACTTGGACTCCGTGGTTGGCAGCGTGGGGTCCTGCATCACCCTCTTAATGTGTTCTGATACTAAAACGAAGACCGAGAGAGCGCTCCCAGAGCAGACAGGCAAGGATTTCGAGAATTCTGCTGAGATGCTGACGGGGCATCACAGGCTTGCTGCTCTTGAGAACACGTTTTCTCAGACATGTATGTGCACGTGCACACGGGCAGAGGCAGCTCACTAGGAACGTGTTTTAAAATGCTTAGAAAAACAAATCCGAAGTCAGGCCCGGAGAGGGAGGTGGAAATTCCGCACTGCCTGCGAGCAGTTACTGGAGCCTGTGCTGGGGGGGCATCTGCTCCATGGCTGCAGGAGGGCTGCGTCCCGCAGGGCCAGGGCAGGGCAGCGGTCCCAGCCCACATTCTTTCTCTCCCGGGGCTCGCACACGGGTCTCCCCACTGCCGGGGACCAGCCTCAGCGGGGGTGGGTTGGATCGACGGAGGCGGTGCTGGAAGGAAAGGAAGACTAAGGCCTCGTCCCTTTTCATGCACGTCCTCAGCCAGACACTCCCAGAGATTGCTCTCTGAGGAGTGACAACTGCTAGGAATCACCGTGCCTTTTTATTGAAAATGCGATACATGCAAGTAAATGGGAGAGGGGCTACGTGTTCTAATTATCAATTCATAAAGTTTTAACAATAGAGACCATTCAGGGTTTGATTAAGGGCAGGTCTATTAATCATCGATACAGTTCAACAATTGTTTGATTGATGAAAGCAGGTTCCTGGTAACTTCAAGCAGTGCAGTTTCAGGAAACA
>NW_006159670.1:1613911-1614195 GCF_000334495.1 Tupaia belangeri chinensis | reverse complement strand
AAGCATAGATATTAGTTCTTATGGATTTTCATAAAGAATGATACTTATATAATTCTATAGGGATTTAAAACTTAAGGAATCCTAATATATTTACCTATCCTGAAGGGGTGGAGTTAGTGTTCACTTGGTGAGGGCGGGGACAGTTTTTTCAACTGGTGGTGAAGTGACTAATAAGTTAATGAAAAACTTTAAAATGGGTTTATGGTGTTGTGGATACACTTGTGTAGCCTATGGCACCACTGTTATGTATTTTGTTAGAACATTAGTTACCATGGGACGAGAGC
>NW_006159670.1:1605140-1613689 GCF_000334495.1 Tupaia belangeri chinensis | reverse complement strand
CCAACATGCTAATTGACCCAAGCATTGTTCCAAGGTCGGCAGGTATACAGTACCGGCCTTGCCAACGTACTGAACCAACCGGAAGCTGTGCTCAAAGGTCAAAGGGCTCAGACAGGTCCTGGAGCCCTGCTAGGTTGGACTCCTCCACCCCACTACACGCCAGGAGCTGGGCCCTGTCGGCCAAACCACGACACGCCAGGAGCTGGGCAGTGTCGGCCAAGGCAATGGTCTTTGCTGGAGGAGCTCCAGTCTCCGTGCCCGGTCTCCAGGGCAGCCCTCCAGCCAGCTCCACACCCGCTTTCCCTTTGTCCTTCTCCCAGGGATCCCTCAGAGCCCTGCCGCGGCTTTGCAGGGTCCTAGACGCAGTTTTCTAGGCTTAGGTTAGTAATAGCAGGGGGGGTCAGCAGATGGCATAGCGGTTACATGGCTGGACTCCCACATGGCTGCCCACAGTTCAAGTCCAGACCTGGTGGCTTGAAAGTCTTGCTGGGCATGTGTGCATTTGTGCCCAAGATCCTGGGAGGAAAGCAGAGGAGAAGGGATTGTGGCATGACCCCCCCCCGGGAGTGATTTCTCAGTTTCCCTCACTGTATCTGTCTCTGTCTCTGTCTCTCTGGTGAGCACATGCACCCTAAGGCACAAACCTCTACAAAATAGACGAGTACTGGCAAGGTCCCCTCCAGTGCTGTGTTGCCCAGTCCGGTGTTTGATTTTAGCCGTGAGCTACTCTAACTCCAGGAAGAATCTCATGAAGGAATTTCATTCTTAGGGACTTGGGAAGGGTATGTGTAAGGAGAGACCCTTCCAATGTCCACCAAATCATACCTTTTAAAAATTCACTGAGATAGTCAGGGTATCTCTTCATTCATACATCGTAAGCACGTGCTCCTTCTATAAAGAAAAATGTGCACTTTTTTAATATAGAAAAATTCATACTTGAAGTGCAGTACAGAATTCTTTCATGTGGGATCGCCTGGCCTTTCCCGTCCGAGGAAGGGCGTTCTTTTCTCTGTCCCAAGCAGAACTACAAATGTCAATAAAATGCGTCTAACCGGGCAGTACTCTTACTCTAAACATCATCATTTATTTGTTAGGATTTGAAAGTGTTGCCAGGTCAGTTTAGAAAATGTGACAGAAGGGACCAGCAGTTGGTGTAATGGCTATGTCGCTGGACTCCCATGTAGCAACCACGGTTCAGGTCCCGGACCTGGTGGCTTAAACCCACACTGGGCATGTGCGCGTGCGTGCCCAAGATCCTGGGAGGAGGATGGAGGAGAAGGGATTGCGACGTGGCCATCCCCCCTGGGAGGTGATTTCTCGCTTTCTGTCTGTCTCTCTGTCTCTCTCTGTCCTTCATGCGAGTGCAGACGCCCTATAGCAAAAACCTCTCCGAAAAAAGAAAAGAAAATGTGACCGAAGAGCTAAGTTCACGCCCATCTTTAGTCCTCACCTGCCTCCCAACTACGTGCAGACCATCCGGGCTCTCCAGCTAATGCTCGCGGGCAGTTCGATCTCGGGACCTACTCCAGGGGCCGAGGTGGTGGTGCGGTGGTGAAATACGAGGCTCTGCCAGGGCACCCACACTGAAGGCTCTGGGTTTGCATCCCGAGACCTCCCTCAGCCCTCCAGCCTGGGGTGGAGGAGAGGATCGCAGGGCCAGCCTCTGACCCAGCCTCCGTGCCGGAGTCAGAGGCCTCCACCCCCGTCCTACACTACAGAGCTGGGAGCTCCCCGGCCCGGTCTGCTGAAACCCCCTGGGTGCACGCACATGTGCCCAAGACCCTGGGAGCTGGAGGCCTGGGGGCCGGGGGTCTTGTAGCGTGACAGGCCCCAGGAAGGGCGTTTCTCCTGCTTCATGCAGGCTCTTGCCCTCTCACCAGCAAGAACAACCAAAGGCACTGTTGCAGGGTGCTGTCTCTGTATTTGTCTCTCTTGCTTATGGAATAAATAAATAAACTTAAAAAGAAAAGAAAGAACCTGCCCCGACTCCTAACGTGAACAGCGCTCTTTCTGTTCAATTCTGCTTACTCCTTTACAAAAAAAGAAAAAAAGAAAGCAGCCTCAATTTGTCCTTTTGTCTTCAGATAAGACCTCACAGATGCCGTCCCGGGGAGTGCCAGCCCGAGTCTGGCTGAGCGCACAGGTGGCCACGTGGGAGGAGCAATCGCAGGGCGATGAGTAATCGCAGGGCGATGAGTGACGGGACACTCGCTCGGTTTCCAGGTGTGCCGTGGAGTCCCTCCCGTCACTGTCGCTCTCTTTATTGTTTTCTCCCTTGCCCCAGCCATCTCTTCTGCTTCTCGTATACACAGGAAGACCTTCTGTAAGACATTCTTCAGCCTTACCTCTCTAGGGCAAGTAATTTCTTTCCTTTGGTTGTCCACATGGGTTCTAGTCCCCAGCTTTAAACATGAGCTGTGGAGGGCCAGCAGGTGGAGTGGTGGTTAAGGTGCCGGACCCCACATGGCCATGTGGTCTAAATCCTGGACCTAGGAGATTAAAAAGCATGCTGGTGCAGGCCCACCCAGAATCCTAAAAGGAGAATGGAAGAGAAAGGATTGTGGCATGGTCATCCCCCATGGGGGTGATTTCTCACTTTCCTTCTCTCTGTCTCTTTGCTATAGGGCGATCACATGTGCCCTGTAGCAAAACAAACAAACAAAATTCTAAAAACCAAATTTTAAAAATTAGCTGCAGGGCTAGCACATGGCTTGCTAGTTAAGGCCGCTCGACCCTCCATGGCCAGCTGGCAGTTCCAGATCCGGTGGCTTAAAAATCACACTGAATGCATGTGCGTGTGTGACCGAAATCCAGAAAGGAGACAGAGGAGAAGGGATTGTGGAATGACCATTCCTCACGGGATGCTTGGAAAACATTCCCGGCGCATGTGCATGGGCCCCAGATCCTGATGGTTGGAGAAATGTTGAGAAGGGACTAAGGCGGGACACGCCCCATTAGGCAGGGCCTCTCTCTGCCTCTGCCTCGTGATCTGTTTCTGGCGGCTGTTTGTCACCTCTGGCAATGAAAGCATGGAATGTTTGCTGCAAGCCGTCTCCGTGAGGGGAAGAAATCAAATGCAATGTTTCCAATTGACAAAGCAGAACCAAACGTCTAAACAGCCTTGGGGAGATCTCAAACTGTCACCCCGCCTTGTTTTTAGACACCCTCTCCTTCCCCTTAGCATGGCAAAGTGAAGACTTTACAGTATTGATTTTTTTAAAGTGATGATTTCATAATGCCAGAAAAAAATTAGAGATTTTTAAAAAGAATTATTTAATTTATTATTATTTTTCAATTTTACCGAGAGAGAGGGAAAGTGAGAAATCCAGGTCTGGGACTTGAACCTCAGTCAGTCATGTGAGAGTCCAACGCCCTAACCACCACTCCGACAGCCCTGATTCTTAATATAGAAAAACAGCGCTCCTTATAGCAAAAACCTCTCCAAGAAAACATACACACATATATACGGGGCCGCACGGCTGGCCGGTCAGCTGATCCCTGTCCGTCTCTTCTCTTTCCTGGCATAATTTTCGAAGGAACAGCACCTGCAGGAGAGCTGGGCTCTGTCTAGGCACACTGTGAAGGTATCCCGGCTCCAGCGGAAAAACCTTCCCAGGCTAGACATTTTGTTTCAATATTAAACTTAAGCCAGACCCAAGAATACTGTCTAAAAAGCAAAGAAAGGCAACAATGGCCTCGAGTGAAAAGGGATGAATAAATGTTTCCTCAGGCGGACAGCCCCTCCAGACACTGAATGGCAGGGCAAATAAAACTCCTGAGGTCTTGTTTGTTTGTTTTTGTTTCTGTTTTTGCTATGGAGTGTGCGTGCTCACTGAAGAGGCAGAGAGAGACAGACAGAAAGTGAGAAATCACCCCCAGGGAGAATGGCCACACCGCAATCCTGTCTCCTCCATTCTCCTCTTGGGATTTTGGGCATGCACACAGCATGAGTTTCAAACATTCTGGTCTGGGACTTGAACCATGTCAGCCATGTGGGAGGCCAACGACGTAACCATTATGCCATCTTCTGGTCCCCTCCTGAAGTCTTTCATTTTTCAGACTTGACAAACAGCCCTTCAGTTATAATATATACAAGGCTTAGCTTATTGTTTTTTAATTTTGCTTTACTCTCCAGCAGGTGTGTGCACTCGCTGGAGAGAGACAGAGGACGTGAGAAAGCACCCCCTCCCATGCCCCCGGGGGATGGCCATACCCAATCCCTTTGCCTCCATTCTTTTCTTGGGATTTGAGCATGCACACATACACACCTAGCATGATTTTCAAGCGGCCAGGTCTGAGACTTGAACTGTGAAGTCAGGCAGTTAAGGATCCAGCTGCCTTAACCACCGTGTCGCTGGCTGGCCCAAAAACCTTAGCCTTTGCTGATAGTAGGACGAAATGGCCCAGCTGCAGTGGTGCAGGCAGCAGAGACCTGCAGTCAGTGCTGGAGCCACACAGAGACCCGCGCTCGCATCCCTGGGCGACCGGTGAGCCTGCACGTGCCCTTGGCCCTGCTGGCAGGAGGCAGGCGGGATACTTGCCTCGTGGCAGGACTCTGTGAAGGACACTTTTTATCTCTCTGTCTCTCCAAAAATAGAAAATGAAAATAAAAATAAAAAGATACTAGAAATATGTACCCTGTGTGTGTGTGCACACACACGTTTTTGCTATAGGGCACGTGCACTCACCAGAAAGACAGAGAGAGACAGAGACAGAAAGTGAGAAGTCACCCCTCAGGGGGATGGCCACACCTCAATCCCTTCTCCATTCTCCTCTTGGGATCTCAGGCATGCACGCACACGCGCCCGGTGTGAGTTTAAACCACCAGGTCTGGGGCTTGAACTGACATCGATTACATGGGAGTCCAGAGACATAGCCATTATGCCAACTGCTGGTCCCTGTGTGGTTTATTTTTACACATGAATTTGAGTGACTAGACCCGGAGAGAAGCAAAATATGCCTCTTTCTTGGGGTGATCAAGTGCGGGGGTTCCTTCTATTTGATTTTGACAGTGAGAGACAAAGTTTAGAATTTCGTGAAGAGCTTTCCATTGGTCTGCCCAAAAAGGCAGGACATGTGTGTGGGGGAGAGCCTGTAACAGAGCTGAGGGGGCTTGAGTACAGTCACACGACACTGTCCCAAGGACAGAGTGTCCTAAGAGTCCTGTTGTCAGTAAGTCAAATGGTCTGTTAATGATTGTGGGCGTGACTCACCCATGGCAGGGGTACTATGCCAGGGACAGGATGTGGGAAGATTTCTGTTATCAACTGGGCCAGAATGGTCCCTAAATGTCGTGGGTGTGACTCACCCCAGGCCCTCTGGCAGGGATTTTAGAAACAGGGAAAAGCAGGCAGACTTCTGTCCTCATTACGTGGTGGCCAATGCACAGTCTTACAGAGTGCTCTGCTTTAAGGTAGTTCTGGCTTTCCTTCCTTCTCTTCCTGTTCCCCATCTCTAGCCTTCTTCCCCCCAGTAATGGCCAGATTCAAGCCCCACAGGACTCCTGAGGAAGGCGGCAAAGCCACAGCCATCCTCTGGCTGTCTTCCAGCCAATGCCTAGCACGAGGCAGCTGACCTCTCTCAGAACACCGTCCCTCGGTGGGCCGCCCCTGGCAGATCCAGGCCCGCGGACTATTGGCAGGAGCGCGAGGCCCCATGTGTTGGGTGGTCTCAGAGGTAGTGTCTTCTGTCTCTGAGAGTCAGAGCAGACATGCACAGAGGAAATGTGGGGAGGATGTGTTTGTTTGAATTCTGGCCAATTGAATAGTATCTTGGAGTTTTCTTTTTAAGATGTATCTGTCTAAAAATTCCTTGGCGGATGAGCCAACCGTAAGAGACTGTCAGAATGCATTCACAGGGAACATGTGGTCTCCCTCATCTGTCAGAGGAGGTGGTTGGACGAGATGATTTCTAGCCCTCCTCCAGTGCTACACCCATCTGTTGAAAAGTCCTGGTGAGATCACAGTGAACAGACACCTGCAGACTGTCAGAGACAGAGGTTCAGGCAGAGGCGAGGGAAGGAATGGCCCAGCCCTACTGCCTAAGGTCTGACCTAGGGCTCAGAGGGCTGCCCGCCTTACTGGAAACCGAGGGTGGAGGTGCGACCAGGACTATGCTCCACGGCAAGGGAAGGAGCCGAAGTGTCTGAGCTCTATCTGAGGTTTCTGCCCTCCGGCAAACTTAGCCCTCCCTGGGGCTACAGGGTAACCTGAAAACCTTGACTAGATTAGTACCATGAATAGATTAGTCTTCCTGCTTCTCTGCCTCCTCTCTTGACGCTGCATAGGGCAGGTCCTGAGCCTTGTGGTCAGTAAGGGACGCACTGTGCCACAGTGATGCGGACATATGCCACTGGATAAGTGACTTAATGCATTGAACCTTGGTTTCCTCCTCTGTGGGCGTGCCCTTCTTTATAGGATCACTGGGAGGATAAAGCAGTGTAAAAGCCACATGTGTGCGTGTGAACTGGTGTTTTACACAGGGTCAGTGTCATGATTTTCCTGCCTCAGCCTCCCAAGCAGCAGAGACCATGCGCATATGCCACCACGCCCAGGTCCGCAGAGTGCTGGTGTTGCAGAAAGCCAGATGCCGAGGAATGGAAAGCAGCACTTGGAGAGATTAGGAGAGCTGTTTATTACGCCAGTGGGCACGGAGGAGTTAACTCTAAATCTCGAAGGGGAGGGCTCAGGACCTGCCCTACACAGCGTCAAGAGAGGAGGCAGAGAAGCAGGAAGACTAATCTATTCATGGTACTAATCTAGTCAAGGTTTTCAGGTTACCCTGTAGCCCCAGGGAGGGCTAAGTTTGCCAGAGGGCAGAAACCTTAGACAGCTCTCAGCCCTGAGTTCAGGAATTCAGGGTCTCTCCCTATCACTATGCTGCCCACACGGGCTGCGAGCTTGTGGTGCCCCTGCCGCAGCCCCCCGAGTAGGGCCCCACAGGCACATGCCACCATGCCTGGCCCCTTCAGACAAGAGTGTTGCTATATTGCCCGCATCAGCTGAGTGAGTTCATGGTCCTCCTGTCCCAAGGAGCTAGGGTTACAGGTGTGCAACACCACACCCGACTTTTTAGGAATCAAATCCAGGCTCCCATGTGGCCTCAGCTTCCTGGCCCTGAAAGCCACTTTTAAGTTATTACTGCTGTGTCGCTATTGCTGGCACCAGGTCATTGGCCGAGGGACCGAGTTAGAGGCGCCAGTACAGATCGTTGCAGTGCTCGGAGAGCCGTTAGCCGAAGAGCGGGGCTACCTGCCGGCTCCAAAGAGCGGTGCTAACTGCTGGCTGCAGGGGCCAGGCATCAACAGCTGTGACAAGGAAGGAAGGAGTCTCAGTAACACACAAACGGCCACCGTCCCCGCCCTCGACTGTCCCCCAGGTTGTATGGCCTAGATGTGGACCGTCATACAGTCGTTACCCAGTTAAATCTCAGGTCCACCTGACCCAGTCCGGCTTCCTTCTGCCTTCCTTCAAGAAAACTCAAACCAGTAACTCTCGAAGGCCACCAAAGGACATCTCGCCCTACTGCTCTCCATGCTATCTCAGAGCCTCAGAGTGGACTCGCCGGGAGAGGTGGGAGGAGGCAAAACAAGGAGAAGGAGAGGCTCCTGGGTTTACCAGTTCTCATCTCACCTCTACTCTCTCCTGTTCAAATCCCACATTCATAATCTTTGGAAAAGAGCACCTAGAACTTGCATTTCTGCTTCTAATTCTTTTGCATTCTTATTCCTTCCCCTTTTAATTGTTATTTCAGTTATTCTCGGCCCCGCCCAGCAGAAAACTTGATAGACTAAGGAAAAGGTTTTCTTCTTTTCTCTTCACATACTTTTAAAAAATGAAATTTATTTTATTTATTATCATTATCATTTAACTTGCTATGGGACACATATGCTCACCAGAGAGAGACAGAGTATGAGAAAGCAAGCCACCAGGTCCAGGACGCGAACTTTGGTCCACCATGTGGGAGTCCAGCACCTTTACCACCATGTCACCTACTGACCCCTCCTTGAATAATTTTTAATTTAAATGCTAATATCAAATTAACGGGAAAATTAATCCGCTAATACTGGAAGTGATGTAACCTAATGGTTAAGCACGTGGACTTTCAGGTTTTTTTAAAAATAATGATTTCATTTTATTTACTATTTTTTAAAAAATTTGCTATAGGGCACATGCCCTCATAGAGAAAGTGAGAAAGCAAGCGGCCAGGTCCAGGACTCAGACCACAGTCAGCCACGTGGGATCCAGCATCTTAACCACCACGCCGCCTGCTGGTCCCGTGGACTTTCGGTTTCTGTGGATTGGTCTGACTCTGTTACAAGATGATCCTGATGAACCTGTAGTCTCAGTGTGTTCCTCTGTAAGATATAATAACACCGTCACTGGGCGCAGGCCTGCTCATCACACAGTGAGCCGATTTCTGGGACAAGGAGAATTTGCTTAGAGGAAGGCTTCATTACAGAAGATATCCACCAGGAGTGCAGTTGAGTCTGGGATTCTTTTTTTTTTTTTTTTTTTTTTCCAAACACACAGAGAGAGAGTTTTTTTTTA
>NW_006159670.1:1604498-1605128 GCF_000334495.1 Tupaia belangeri chinensis | reverse complement strand
AAGCAAGAAATCCCCCCCCAGGGCGGATGGCGACGCTGCAATCCCTTCTCCTCCATTCTCCTCTTGGGATCTTGGGCACGCACACGCACGCACACGCACCCGGCGTGAGTTTTAAGCCACCGGGTCCGGGACGCGAACCGCGGTCGACTACGTGGGAGTCCAGTGACATAGCCATTACGCTAACTGCGGGTCCCAGAGTCTGGGATTCTTACAGGGCACAGCGCGGTCTCCTTAACTGAGGGGCAAGCAGGGCTTTTAACAGGGCTTAGGAATGCGACAGTGTGAGGGTGGGGACAGGAACCCAGGAGCTTTCCAGAACGGGGTCGGTGATGTCCACGTGACCTCTGCTAGTGTGGATGAGCTCCCCCGAGCCGCATCACCCGAGTGATGAATCTAGGTTCCGACGTGACGGTCCCTCGCGGTGCGCAGCGTGCTCTCTGGTTCTCGGGCGCCGAGCTATGTTAAAGAGCAGCCAGATGCCACACGCGAGGTGGCCTTTCCAGGCGTTCTTCATGCAGGTCCTGTCCGGCTGGCGTGGACGGCCATGGTCGTTTTGGGAAGACGACGCTGGCGAGTGAGGCGGGCTGGAGGCTGGGCAGGGTGCACACGGGCGGGGCTCCTGAAAGGCCC
>NW_006159670.1:1604061-1604473 GCF_000334495.1 Tupaia belangeri chinensis | reverse complement strand
ATGAGAAAGCAAGCCACCAGGTCCAGGACGCGAACTTTGGTCCACCATGTGGGAGTCCAGCACCTTTACCACCATGTCACCTACTGACCCCTCCTTGAATAATTTTTAATTTAAATGCTAATATCAAATTAACGGGAAAATTAATCCGCTAATACTGGAAGTGATGTAACCTAATGGTTAAGCACGTGGACTTTCAGGTTTTTTTAAAAATAATGATTTCATTTTATTTACTATTTTTTTAAAAATTTGCTATAGGGCACATGCCCTCATAGAGAAAGTGAGAAAGCAAGCGGCCAGGTCCAGGACTCAGACCACAGTCAGCCACGTGGGATCCAGCATCTTAACCACCACGCCGCCTGCTGGTCCCGTGGACTTTCGGTTTCTGTGGATTGGTCTGACTCTGTTCACAGAT
>NW_006159670.1:1599793-1603750 GCF_000334495.1 Tupaia belangeri chinensis | reverse complement strand
GCACGCACACGCACCCGGCGTGAGTTTTAAGCCACCGGGTCCGGGACGCGAACCGCGGTCGACTACGTGGGAGTCCAGTGACATAGCCATTACGCTAACTGCGGGTCCCAGAGTCTGGGATTCTTACAGGGCACAGCGCGGTCTCCTTAACTGAGGGGCAAGCAGGGCTTTTAACAGGGCTTAGGAATGCGACAGTGTGAGGGTGGGGACAGGAACCCAGGAGCTTTCCAGAACGGGGTCGGTGATGTCCACGTGACCTCTGCTAGTGTGGATGAGCTCCCCCGAGCCGCATCACCCGAGTGATGAATCTAGGTTCCGACGTGACGGTCCCTCGCGGTGCGCAGCATGCTCTCTGGTTCTCGGGCGCCGAGCTATGTTAAAGAGCAGCCAGATGCCACACGCGAGGTGGCCTTTCCAGGCGTTCTTCATGCAGGTCCTGTCCTGCTGGCGTGGACGGCCATGGTCGTTTTGGGAAGACGACGCTGGCGAGTGAGGCGGGCTGGAGGCTGGACAGGGTGCACAGGAGCGGGGCTCTGAAACGTCCTGGCGGAAGTGGGGCAGGCGTGCAGGGAGGCCGCGGGGCTGCGGGCCTGGTCCGCAGGGCGGCGGGAAGGAGAGCACGTCTGGGGTAGCTGAGGGTAGGGGCCGGTCGGAGCGGCGGGGAAGAGGCGGGCATCGGCGCGAGCGCGGGTTAACGGTGCAGGCGGAAACGATGGACGCCAGTCTGGACCCAAGGAGCTCGGAGAGCCGGAGGAGGAGCAGGACCCGGCGTCGTGGGAGGCTTAACTGTGGGTGACAGGAGGGCCGGACCGAGGAAAGGAGCCATGGCCGCAGAGCGGGGCACTGAGAGGCCCAGGGAGGCTGCCAGGAGGTGAGGGGAGGCCCCAGAGGCGGCCGGACTGGGAGGAGGGGTGCCGTCGGGGAACCAAGCCCTGTGCACCGGGGCTTGGACAGCAGAGGGATTTACGCCTCCAGGCGGCTCAGGGCACAGGGGAAGGTGCGGCGCTCATGCAGCAGGCTGGACCTGGAACCCACTACCAGTTAGGGCGGGGATGGGGCGGCCATGACAGAATCCCTGTGACAATGGGAGAGGGTTTCTGGGGCAGGAGCCCAGAAGGTCAAGTTGCACGCGGACTGGTTGCGCAGGCTTCCCACCCTGCACCAGGGCTGCAGCTGTGGCTTGCGGGCGCAGCAGGGGTCCCTCAGGCGTCAGCAGCACGGGCTTGCAGCAGGGACACCTGGGCTCTGGGCCAGCGCTGTCCGGGTTTAGCATGCACCAGAGGCCAGCTACCTAATCGACTTTTCTTCCACCGCCTGCTCATGAAGTGGGATGACAGTAAGACAGACCTCACGGGGTCCTGAGAGCTAAACTCATTCATGAATAGCATACCTAATAACGTCAGTGGTTGGGGACCAGCAGGTGGCAGTGGTTAAGGAGTTGGACAGACCCGCATGGTTAACCACGGTTCGAGTCCCTGACCCAGTGGCTTGCTTTCTCACTTTTTCCTCTCTTTCTGATCAGATTAAAATGAATTAATAAATAAAACTAAATAAAATAATTCTTTAAAAAATGTCAGTAGTGAAACCAGCTCCTGAGAAGGAAAAGATGAGTTTTCAGGGCCAGCAGGTGCATGGTCATTAAGGTGCTGGACTCCCACATGGCAGCCCGAATCTGGTGGCTTGCTTTCTCACTTTCCCTCTCTCTGATGAATGCATGTGCCCTGTAGAATATTAAAATAATAATAATAATTGATTAAATAAATGATTCTTTTCCCAATTCAGTGTTGGAAGGGACTGCCAAGTGCAGTGGACGTGTGTATTAATGGGGCGCACCTGCTCCCTCGTTCTCCAGTGGGAAACCGACACAGGAGGCAAGTGCTAATCAGAAGGTGCCTGGGGACCAGCAGTTAGCGTAATGGCTATGTCGCTGAACTCCCACGTAGTCGACCGCAGTTCGCGTCCCAGACCCGGTGGCTTAGAACTCACGCCGGGCGTAAGTGCATGCGTGCCCAAGGTCCCGAGAAGAGAATAGAGAAGGGATTGCGGCGTGGCCATCCTCCCTGGGGGGGTGATTTCTCACTTTCTGTCTCTCTGTCTCTTTCTGTCTGTCTGGTGAGCGCACACGCCCTATAGCAAAAACCTCTCAAAAAAAAAAAAAAACAAAAAAAAAACAAAGAAGGTGCCTGGATTCAGGAGGAGGGCCTCTGTGGACCGTCCTAATGGTTGCCTCCATCTGGGAGCACGTGGGCTCTCTTGCCGTTGCTTAGGTCACGGAGTCTGTCGTGACTGCGTTTCGGGCCTGAGTGTACACATGAGAGGCTGAGGCGGCTTCAGTGTCCCGCTACCCGCGGGACGGTCCCAGGGTGAGCGCTACCTCTGTAAGCTGCTGACCTCGGTGCTGCGTCGGTCTCTTTGTTCATGTATGTGTTCATAGATGTGTTACTTTAGCTTTCAGCGCCTTATCTCCAAATCTGCTGGGCTCCCTCCTGTACGGGGCTCCCTCGGAACCCCTCCAAATAGACACCGAGGTACCGTCCAGGAGCTGCTGAGACCCGGGACAGCACACCAGCTGATCTGGCCAGACATGAAGACAGCCACGGAGAACTCCGTGCTTCAGTTACTGGCCTCTCCTCCCACTCTAGTCAGCTCCGCTGCTACCACCAGGGCCGCAGGCTGGGGGTTTCAGTGTGCATATTTATTTTCCCACAGTCTGGAAACTGGGAGGTCCACGCCCAAGGTGCAGGCCGCTTCAGTTTCTGCAGATAGCCACCCGCTCCCTGTGTCCTCGTGTGCTAGGGGAGGCCTCGCCCTCCTCTTCGCACACGGTTCTGTCAGATGGGGCCACCTCCTGAGCCCAGTCACCTCCTCAGCAGTCACCTGGGAGGTTAGGGCTGCACCTCGGGCGTGGACCTCCCAGTTTCCAGACTGTGGGAGCGGGGCTGGGAGGTGACCGTGCCCTGCGTGGAGCGTGGGGTGTGCCTTCTCCCTCTCCTCCCGCGCGCTCTCTGGCAGGGACAATTTGTTTTTAAAAGTATAGCTTTTTTCTCTCCCTCTGGCAATGAAAAAAGTCGTTTCTTCCCCTCATTGCATCCGTGAAGGAGAGCTGATGGGTGCTGGGGTATCTAGATAACGCATCATCAGGGAGGTGATCAGGTCTGGCCCCCAATAGCGCAGGTTATTAGCCAGGCTGGGGAGCAATTCCGCCTGCTACCACCTTGTTATTTTAAGATAGGGGAAGCTAGGGGCTTCAAAAACGTTCCGTTTGGCAGTAAATGTTATTTAATATCTTTTGGACTGTGAAGAATTGAAGTCTTAATCTAGAAAGTTCAACCGTATTTGATTGGAATTAACTTACTTCTTTACAGGACGTCAGACGAGGGGGCTGGCTTCCCCTTAAAGTCTTTCTTGGCATGGGTCTTCCTCAGGAGGGGGTCTTGGTGGGCTCTCAGGAAACCGGCTCCTCGGTGACTTGCCACAGACAGTGGTGGGCGCTGGGCGGTGCCCAGAGAGGGCTGAACTGCAGAGCTCTGGAGGGCCTTTCACGTAGCCAAGGGCTGAGGCGGGGCAGGCCTTCTGGCCCTGTCGCTAGTCCCCGGGAAGGGGCGTGACTGCGCAGGAGGAGCTACCAGAGAGGAGCCTGGTCTGGGCTGCACCCTGCGGCGGGAACACGGTCTGCCGGTGCAGCGGGGTCGGGGCCGCCTCCTGGCACCCACTGCAGGGTGAGGGCGAGGCCATGGAGGTGCCAGCTCAGCGTTGCAGTGCGGACAGGCCTCTGGCGGAGCCATTCTGCCCTGGCGTGAGAAGGCCATCCTGGAGCCCCTGAAAGGCAGGGGTGCGCCGCTCAGGCTGCCGTCGGACCTGGGACTTGAACACATGTTTGCAGTCTCATTACCGCGTGAGGACGGGGGTGCTAGCCCAGCTGCACACCTAATGGGAAGTACGGATAGGTGGCGAGAG
>NW_006159670.1:1597721-1599762 GCF_000334495.1 Tupaia belangeri chinensis | reverse complement strand
GGGTTCCACACAGCCCCGACATTGCGTTTATTTGGGGAGCAGACCTCGCAGAGTCGTGTGGCAGGTTCTGTGACCTCCCTGCATGGGCCTCCGGGGAGGATGGGAGGACGGCTGTGTGCGTTCTCGGATTAGCAGAGGGGTCGCTGAGATCAAGGCCGCCCTCTGCTGACAGTCCACCATCCGCGTGGCTAGAGTTAGGACTCTTTCTTTTTTCTTTTGGAGAGGTTTTTACTATAGGGCCTGTGCGCTCGCCAGACAGAGACAGAGAGACAGAAAGTGAGAAATCACCCCCCGGGGGGGTGGCCACAACGCAATCCCTTCTCCTCCATTCTCTTCTCGGGATCTTGGGCATGCACGCACACACACCCGGAGTGAGTTTAAGCCACCGGGTCCAGGACGCGAACTGTGGGAGGCTACATGGGAGTCCAGCGACATAGCCATTACGTTAACTGCTGGTCCCGGGGTTCTAAACTCTTACATTGAATAATGCAGAGCATGTTAGCATAGCGTTGGTAATCCTTACAGGGCTTTCAGGGCTCCAGATACAGGAATCTGAGTGTACTGGATTAATTGAAGGAAAAAGCCCAAGCTACCTTTTGAAGTGACTTCAAGATGAGCTTCACTTTGTTATAACCCATAGAGTGGGCCATAGCGAGTGCCATTCGTGTGTGTTCAAAAGCAGCGCTCAAAGCTAGCGACTTTGCAGCAGAAGAAGCACAAGCACAGCAAAGCATTCTGCTTGGCAGACAGTTCGTTTTCCATACTGATCATTACATTGAAAAACTCGATTTTCCTGCAAGATGTCAGCAGTGCGTTTCTCCCACGCAGAGAAGTCAGCGGGCACTTTCCAGGCAGTTCCGATCAGCAGCAGCTTGTGACCACAGTGGTCCGCACTGGCGTTTGGGAATGTCCTTAGCTGTTCTAATGGCGTATTAGTAAAACGGCACAGACTTCTCATGGCTGTATAGCTTTTTCAATGTAAGCAGTTCCTTTAAGTGGGCCATTAAGCTGCTTGTAAATGTCCTTTCTGTGATATGTTCAAAGTTATTTTCAGGAAACTTTGAGAATCATACGTGTAATTTGTCACCCCTGTAACGTAATTCATTACCCTGACAAATCGTTGGGACCTGGGGAAAGCGTGTCTCTGTCCCCAACATCACAGAAACAAACGCCAGCTAGGAAGGGTTAGGGCGCAGGGGACTGAGTACCACGTCGTGGTCTGCAGAGCCCTCAGAGGCACTGGTGGAGGGCGAGTGCGTGTGAGGACCAGCCTGCATGGTTCTTGTTTGCCCCCACCAGGAGGAGAAACCCTCCTGCAGCTTCCTCTTGGTGGCTGGGGGCCGCCCTCTGCTCGGTGTCCCCTGACGGTCCCAGTGCCCGTGACGCCAGACCCCTGCCTCCACCTCCTCGTTCCCCTCATCCATCCCCAACACACGCTGATCAGCATCGTCCGTGGTTTTAAAAAATCAGATGGTGGAGAGTTTTCTGTTTTTTTAATTTGCTATAGGGCACATGCACTTGCCGGAGAGAGTGAAGGAGAGAGGGAGAAGTGAGAAGTCACGCCTCAGGGAGGATGACCACGCTGCAGTCCCTTTTCCTCCCTGCTCCTGTCGGGATTCTGGGCACGCACGTGCACACAGCATGGCTTACAAGCTGCCAGGCCCAGGACTCACACTGCATAGTGGCTATACCAGCCATCCTGCCTGGCCCAGTTTTGTGGATTTTTGTGGAGAGGTAATTGCTCCAAACGTTAGTCCTGGGAGAGAGTGTTGAACTCATTTTGCACTCTTACTGGATGACAGAGGGGTGCATTTTGAGTTTCCAAAGTTTCACAATAGGCTGGGAGTTGGGGTTTCCCAGCGAGCTCACTCCCATCACTTTGAAAAGCCCATCGGTTAGGAATGTGCTATTTATCTATTTTTTTTTAATAACTTACTTATTTTGTTCCAGGACTAACATCTTTACCCGTTTTCCTGGCCGTAATTCCCTCCGGGCCGGGGTCAGCTGCGTGTGGTACTGAAAAGCAGGCTTCGTCCTGGGG
>NW_006159670.1:1592146-1597244 GCF_000334495.1 Tupaia belangeri chinensis | reverse complement strand
AAAGAGAAAACCTCCGTGGGGATGGCCACGCTGCCCCTTGCCCTCCATTTTCCTCTTGGGAGTTTGGACATGCACCACATACACACATGCACCCAGCGTGACCTCCAAGCTGCTGGGTCCAGGACTCGAACCTCAGAGTCCACGCCACCTCCCGTCTCTCCTTTTCATTCTTAATGCTGCTGTTCTGTATCCTGCGAGGTACTCTCGACTTTACTTTTCAATTATTACATTACAGTTTCAATGTCTGTTGTTTCCAAGAGCTTTTTATGTTCTTGTTATGCTCTGAGTGTAATTTTTTTAAACGCTTAGCTGTGGTCTGTGAAAATTATATCATCTCTCACCTCGATATGGACGTCCCTGGCAGTTTTCCTAAGTTTTCTTGTGTTCCAGCATTGTTTCTGTCTCCTATAAGTTCCTTTTTCCTTTTTTTGGTCTCTTTTCTGTTAGATGCCATCTTTAAATACCTGTGGTTTTTGACTGTCTCCTCATTAAAAAAAAATATTTAATTTTATTTCTTGTTATTATTAGTAGTATTTTAATTCACTAGAGAGAGATGGGGTGGGGGGAAGGCAAGAAAGCAAACCACCAATTTCAGGACTTGAACCATCAGCCATGTGGGAGGCCAGTGCCTTAACCACCACGCCATCTGCTGGCCCGTCTCCTCATGTGTAAAAGTAAGACACGACAAAGCTGACTCAAGCCATGGTGTGTGTGGTAGTAAGATTTGAACATTTTGGCTAGTAAGATTTACCTGAGGGTGATCGGGTGGCCTGACCCCCCCCCATATATAGGTCTATTTTGTGCTTTTTGGTTTTTGTTTTGGGGGGCAAGCAGTATCCCTGGATGGCATCCTTTGGTCTGCTGTGTGGGGATATAAGGTCAGGGGTTAAGCTGTCACAGCTGAGTCGGGGGACGGGCTGTGGCCTTACTATGGTGGACTCTGCCCTACCCGCCATTTCAGAGCGATGCCTAATCCTGTGTGTTGTGGTCCTGAGCCCAGAATCGATCTGGGACCGACCCCTGTAGGAAGTGAGTACCTGGGAGCCAGGCAGGGTGCAGCAGGAACGTCAGGGACCCGTGGAGGGTGGGTCCTGAGTTTGTACCTCAGGACCTCCCTGAGCTGCCCAGGGCAGGGTGGGCACTCGCCCCGTCGGCGATGCAGGCCAGCCAAGACCAAAGGCCCTGTTCAGGGTGCTTCTCTCTGTCTCTGTCTCTCTCTCTCTCTGAAGAAATAAATAAACTGTATGTTTGTTTGTTTTTAAGAGAGATTTTTGCTATAGGGCATATGCACTCACCAGAGAGACAGAGAAACGGAAAGTGAAGATCATCCCCCGGAGGGTGGCCACACTGCAGTCCCTTCTCCATTCTCCTCTCAGGATCTTAAGCATGTACTCACACCTGGTGTGAGTTTTAAGCCACCGGGTCTGGGACTCAAACTGTGGGCAATTAAATGGAGTCCAGTTATGTAACCATTACACCGTCTGCTGGTCCCTAAGTAAACCTTTATAAGAGGAAATGAACTTCTAGTGTCCTGCCTGATCCGGGGTGACAGGTCGGGGATGGGAGTGAGGGAGGGCGGCTCCTGTGCTCACTCTAGCGGAAGGCTCCTGTCTCCAGGCCAGCTGGCTCCTCAGCGCTCCAGTCTCTGAGCCTGTGCAGGGTCCTGCCTCACCCTGGCATTCTCCGATGCACCGAGGCCACTCGTCCCTCTGCCTCGCACCTTCCGACGCTGGGCTCTGGTCCACCCTTCTATTCTCCTTGTCCGGCAGCTGATTCTTGCTGCTCGTGATAACCACACTCTATAACAAAGTCGCAGCAAACACTGAGCCAGTGAGCACTGAACTGCTGCTCTTAGAAGTACAGGGTAGGGAACCAGCAGTTAGCGTAACAGCTATGTCACTGGACTCCCATGTAGTTGACCACGGTTCGAGTCCTGGACCCGGTGGCTTAAAACTCACACTGGACATGTGTGCGTGCGTGCCCAAGATCCTGAGAGGAGAATAGAGGAGAAGGGATTGCAGCGTGGCCATACCCCCTGGGGGGTGATTTCTTGCTTTCTGTCTCTCTGTCTCTCTCTGTCTGTCTGGTGAGCGCACACACTCTATAGCAAAAACCTCTTAAAAAAAAAAAAAACGAAAAAACAGAAATCACTCCACAGTGGGGATGACCATGTTGCAACCCCTTCCCCTCGTTTTTCCTCTCGGGCTTTGAGAATGCATGCGTACACGCACCTGGTGTGTTTTTAAGGGTCTGGCACTCACCGCCACACCTGGTGGCCCCACAAAGGCAGAATTGTAACTTTTCTCCAGTAAAGAATGTCCCCGACTCTGCCCGCAGCTGTGAATGCAGTCACCACCCTGCTTCTTAAGTGGCTTTTCATTTCTAGCATTTTCTGTGGATCCTTTGAGATCAGATTAATTTTAGACCAGATCTCCCTGGGCTGCTTGGGAGCTGGCAGGTTCTGCACCTGCGCAATCCTCAGTCTCCTCTGCAAAAGGAGGTAATGACGGCTTCTGTCTCATTTCTAGAGGACTGCGCCACCCGCAGGGCACGAAGAGTGTACTCAGTAAATAATAACTACTAATGTGTTCTCAAGGTATAATCACTGTACGTACGATGTTTTGTTCTGCCTCTTTTTTTTTTTTTTTGGAGAGATTTTCACTGTAGGGTGCGTGCGCTCGCCAGACAGACAGAGAGAGACATAGAGACAGAAAGCGAGAAATCACCCCCCAGGGGGAATGGTCACGCCGCAATCCCTTCTCCTCCATTCTCCTCTCGGGATCTTAGGCACGCACGCACACGCGCCCGGCGTGAGTTTTAAGCCACCGGGTCCGGGACACAAACCGCAGTCGACTACGTGGGAATCCAGCGACATAGCCATTACGCTAACTGCTGGTTCCCTTGTTCTGCCTTTTGAAAATTACTATTCACTTATATTTATTATTATTTTTTTCTTTTAATTTGCTATAGGGCACCAGAGAGAGAGAGAAAGTGAGAAAGCAAGCTACCAGATCCGGGACTTGAACCATGGTCAGCCATGTGGTGTTCAGTGGCTTAACCACCATGCCATCTGCTGGCCCCTGCCTGTTTTTCTTGAACGGTTTACCGATTTCTTCGGTGGCCAAGGCTCTCCGTAGTTATTTTGGGGCCGCATGTGTTTTTACTTAGCAGAAACAGTTACGACCCATCTCTTCAGCTATGATTGATATTTAGGGCCTATTGTTTATTAACTGCGGTAGGAAGAACATATATTTCAGAAGTCGGACATGTCTGAATTTAAAATCTCTGATTCTACTGCTATTTGATTTTGGATTACTTGTATGAATTTTTTGGAAATAATCCTTTCGACAGGTTGTTCTGAAACGGCACCCTTTAAACATCTACAAAGAACACCACCGTAAAGTCCCCACCACTTGGCCAGAGCGTCAGTGTCAAGACACGTCGGTCCTCTGTCCTCTTTGCCAGACGGGCGGGGCTCGGGTGGGCTTGAAGGCACCCCTCACGGTGGCATTTGCTCCTGTCTCTGGAAGTCCTGATGCTTCCGCGCGGCCTTGCTGGACGTGCCCAGGCCGGCCTTCTGCTCGGCTGCTGCAGGACATCAGCCATGTTGATTCTGTGTCAGGTGTAACCCAAAGCTCCAACTTCAACACGATCTTTCCTCTACATCTTTTAATGTGCTTTTCTATGAGTGAAAATGACTTTTTTATTTATTTTTTTTTTGGAGAAATTTTGTACTATAGGGCGCATGCGCTTGCCAGAGAGACAGAAAGCGAGAGATCACCCCCTGGGGGGATGGCCACGCCGCAATCCCTTCTCCTCCATTCTCCTCTTGGGATCTTGGGCACGCATGCACATGTACCCGGTGTGAGTTTAAGCCACCGGGGCCAGGACGTGAACCACGGTCGACTATGTGGGAGTCCACCGACATAGCCATTACGCTAACTGTTGGTCCAGAATACACTATTCTGAATCAATAGCTGTATTTAGGTTGATTTGAAAAAGACGGAGTTTAATTGTAGCAGACAGCGTGTGGCATCTCGGAGATTTCCCGGTGCTGCTGGTTTGAGGAGAGGACTGAGGACCAGGATGAGGACTCCACTGGGAGAGTCGGGTCCACACTGACTCGGGAAGCAGTGGACTGTGTCCCAGTGGGGTGCGTCTAATCTTGGCCATTTTATAGAACTCTCAGTGGCACCAGAACGGGAACGGCCTGATGTGGGTGACCTCGTAAGTGCCATGGTTTCTCATTTGAAAGATACGTAGGCCAGACGGCGCGTGCTGGAAGGGGCACTGACCGGGCGGCCCCACGGGGCGAGCTCTGGGCTCGTGTCTGGAGACTCCCTAAGTGCCCAGGGCACACGTGTGCCCATGGCGGGGCTGGCTGAGGCTGGGTGGTCACAGGATCAAAACCCTGTTAGGGGTGCGCTCTCTCTAATAGATGAACTCTGAAAATATCAGGTCGTCAGGAAAGTCATGACATATTTTTCTGTTTTTCTATGCCAAAATGTGCCATGACTTTCCCAACGACCCGATAAAAAAGATACTACGTGCAAGACGAGTGCGAGCTGTCAGCCCTGCCCCTCAGCTGGAGGCAACTAAGGCTGCAGGCGCCGGCTGCTACGAGGTACCGCGACTCACTGAGAAAGGACCGTGCTCAGCCTCGCCGAAGTTTCCCAGGAGGAGCAGACTGCGCAGGAGAGAGCAGGCGAGCTCTTCACGGTGCGGAGTGTTCCTGTCCTGGTGGCCGTTTCCAAGGTGAACCGTGACCTTTCAGTTACGCATGGGTTTGGAGTAAGTCGCCCTTGAATTGTCCAGCTTTCGTTTCCTGTTGTTAGGAGTAAGAGGGAGAGAGGCGAAAAGGGGAAAGAGGAGGAGGTGGAGAGGGCTGTTTTGTTTTTGTCTTTTTGCCATAGGGCACGTGTGCTCACCAGAGTGACAGAGAGAAGGAAAGTGGCAAATTGCTCCAAGGGGGGAAGGCCATGCTGCTCTCCCGTCTCCTCAGTCTCCTCTTGGGATTTTGGCCATGCACGCACACTCACATGCCCAATGTGATTTTCAAGCCACCAGGTTCGCGGACCTGCACGGCGGCGCCTGCGCG
>NW_006159670.1:1583979-1590633 GCF_000334495.1 Tupaia belangeri chinensis | reverse complement strand
ACCGTGGATGCCAGGGACAATGGGGGAGGAGGATGGGACATAGCAGAGGGTGGGGGATGGGGAATCAAGGATGGCAAGACAAAGGGCAAGGTATGCAGGACACAAGAATTGGAAAATTATTTGCTGAGAACATGTATGTTGATGTGCTTGATTGAGCCAATGCACAGTGTATTTTGGATGGAAAATTCATTTGTGTGTTGTGATGGTGTATAGTGAATTAATGTAGAGAATGAATAAATTGAAAAAAAAAATTTCTCTAAACAAGCCACCAGGTTCAAGACTTGAACCATGGTCAGCCATGTAGGTGTCCAGTAACTTAATCACGTCGCCACCGGCTGTCCAAGAAGGGCATTTTTGACAGAGTTGTGTCACGCCATGATCTTCCTGTCTCCAGCCTCCCAGCAAGCTAGGGTCCCTAGTCCACACCAGCATGCCCCACCTGCCCAGCTTGGTCTGGGAACTGAACCTGGGCCTCCCATGCAGCTCGGCCTGGTGCAGATATGCCTTACTACCTGCACCACCACAGCTGGGCCTGTCTAGCTTTTGAGACAGAATTTTTTTGTTTTTTGGAGGTTTTTTGTTTTTTGTTTGTTTTTTTTTGTATTTTTTTTGTTTTTTTTGTTTGTTTGTTTTGTTTTTTTATTTTTTGCTATAGGGCTTGTGCACTGCCAGAAAGAGAGAGAGAGACAGAAAGCGAGATATCACCCCCTAGGGGGGATGGCCACGCCACAATCCCTTCTCCTCCATTCTCCTCTCGGGATCTTGGGCAAGCATGCACACGCGCCCGGTATGAGTTTAAGCCACGGGGTCCAGGACTCGAACCGCGGTGGGCTACATGGGAGTCTAGCGACATAGCCATTACGCCAAGTGCTGGTCCCCGTATCACAGTTTTTCAATCCAGTCATCCATTCTTGGGCATTTAGTTTGATAGCACATCTTAGCAGTCATGAACGATGTGGCAATGACGTGAATATGCGAGTGTCTTTCTCACTGGGTGTATGTCTATCCTTTAGGTAAACACCCGAGTGGAATTACTGGGTCCTATGCTGACTGTCTGTAGGTCTGAGGGGCCTCCATGTCCCGCAGTGGCTGTGGTAATTTACACCCCCGCTGGCAGTGCAGGAGGGCTTCCTCTTCTCCACAGCCTCTCCAGCACCTCTTTTTTAATCCTAGCTGGGTTTTTTGTTTTTGTTTTTTTCTCTTGAGAGATTTTTGCCTTAAAATGTGTGCACTTGCCAGGGACCAGCAGTTAGCGTAATGGCTGTCGCTGAACTCCCATGTAGCTGACCGTGGTTCGAGTCCCGGACCCAGTGGCTTAAACTCACACGGGGCGCGTGTGCGTGCGTGCCCAAGATCCCGAGAGGAGAATGGAGGAGAAGGGATTGCGGCGTGGCCATCCCCCCGGGGAGTGATTTCTCGCTTTCTGTCTCTCTCTGTCTGTCTGGTGAGCACACGCGCCCTATAGCAAAAAAAAAAAAAAAAAAGTGCGCATGTGCCAGAGAGCGGTGGAGGCAGTGAGAGGGAGAGTGGGAAATCAGCCTCCAACGGAGATGCCCACGCTGCAATCCCTTCTCCATTGTCCTGGGGTCACACCAGGCACTCATGCGTATGTGCCTGCTGTGATTTTTTTCTTTTCTTTTCTCTTCTTCTTTTCTTTTCCTTTGTCTTTTCTCTTTTCTTTTCTTCTCTCTTCTCTCTTCTCTGCTTTCTCCTCTCCTGCCCTCTCCTCCCCTCCCCTTTCTTTTCCTCCTTCTCTTTCTCTTTTTCCTAGCTCATAGTAGAGCTATACCCTTTGCTGCACTTCTCAGGTGTCTTCTTCCAAGTGACTAGGGCACATCTGCACCAAATAAAAACCTATGCCATGGCAAAATAGCCTCAGGGTCTTCCCCGACCCCCACACCCAGGGATGAACAGCCACGTTCCCTGGTGCTGTATTTCTCCTGCCTGATAAAAGCCTTGCTATTCCTTCAGAAACCAGATTCAAGCCACTTGCTCCTGTGAAGAAAAACTAGAAAACAATTCCTGATCGGGAGCTCTGTTCCTCGGTAATGCTCTCAGCAGACCCGTCTGCTCCTGTTCACTCGCCGGGTAGGTGGGAAAGGGTGTCAGTGCAAGGACAAGTCTCAGTCAATGGTCGGCTCTTCCTGCTGTCCTTAAGGTGTCTTGTACGGGCCTTAGGAATCAGCCGGCTCTCTGTGCAGGGGCTGGCGAACTCTCAGGTCTTAGGCATCATCCTGAATTGCTCCCTTTGCAGAGACGGAGACATCAAAATGGCCCTAAACCCTTATTTCTAACCGTCGTGGCTTGCTGTATCACAGCAGCTGAATTTGAAACAAGTTCAATGCCACGGCCACCAAGGACCACCTCATCTTTCCGGGCTTGAGACACTGAACGAGCGACACCTCATAGCTTTGGAAGCTCCGATGTGTTCTTCACCCCAGAAATTCCGATTTCAATAAGAAGAGTGACGCCGAAGAGGAAATAAGCATACGAGGACCTTGTCTTGCAGCGGAAGCCCCGGGTCACGGCCTGGGTCGTGTTCTGGACGTGACCGCAGTGAGAACTGCAGCCAGGTCCTCTGTTTGCCCACCACTTGTCAGTGGAGCCTCCTCTTTTTCTCTCCAAGGAGACTGAAGTCCCGCCACAGGGTCCCTCTGGGGCCTTTCACAGTAACGGTGTCCCTTCAAGGTGAGGTCGACATTCTCTGGAACTCACCAGTCTGACTGCTGAGAATGGCCTCATCCTCGCAGTGGATGTGGCAGAGGGAGGTGGCGTGGTTTTCAGGTCACTGGGTCTAGGACTCAAACCCGTCAGCCACATGGGAGTCCAGCACCTTAACCACAACTGCACCTGCTGGTCCCCGATGATTGTTCTTTGGATTCGAGTGGAGAGTTTATCAATAATAACATCTGGGAAAATATGCACGTGTCGCGTTGTCAGCTCTCGAGAAAGGCTGGGCTTCTGTCCACACAAAGTCAGTCTCGAGGAGCCGAACAGCCTCTGCCTGGCCTGTGTGAGCAGAGGTGACGGTGATCGGGGTTCGACGCACGCTCCAAGGACGCGGGAGCAAGGAGGCTGAGAGGGAAGAGGACAGAGAGCCCGACAGAAGAGGATGGGCTAGCGCAGAGGCCCCCAAGGCGGGGGCGGCAGGCTCCGTGGGGGTCACTCCCGCTTTGAGATGAGGTACAGCTTGGAGTCCAGCGTGAGAAAGGTCTTGGCCCATCTTCTACTAGGCCCTCCAGCTAGGCCACTTCTGTGAGGGAAGAATAAACATGGCGAGTCTGTTATTCACAGCAGGCTGTCTTTCATATGTTAAACAAACCTCCTTGCTCTGAGGAAAAGTTTAGGTGCAATTAGCTTTTTGTAATGATGGTGTTATATGTGTAATTTTCTCATGAAAGTATGATCTGAAGTAATCCGGAGTATTAGTAAAATACACCTAGAAACAAGTTTCTTAAAAGGGACACATGGGACCAGCAGGTGATGTAGTAATTACGTCACTGGACTCCCACATGACCGACAGCAGTTCAAGTCCCAGACCTGGCAGCTTGTAGCTCACGCCAGCCAGGTGTGCATGCGTGCCCAAGATCCCAAGAGGAGACTGGAGGAAAAGGGACTGTGGTGTGGTCAATCCCCCTGGTGGGTGATTTCTCGCTTTTAGTCTCTCTGTTGCTCTCTGTCTCTCCAGAGAGCACATGTGCTCTATAGCAAAAAATCTTTCTTACAGAAAAAAAGGACCCACTTCTCAAACTCTCCTTTTTTCTATTTTATTTCTTCTTCTTCCTCTTCTTCTTCTTTTTTTTTAAGTGCCAGAGGGTGCATGTACTTGCCAGAAACAGAAAGAAAGAGGGAGGAAGCACTCCCCAAGAGAGGTGCGGTCATACCACAATCTCTTCTCCTCCGTGTCTCCATCCTGTCAGGATTTGGAGCATAAATTCACACGATTGCTGTTTTATTTTGTTTGTTTGTTTTTGGGGAAGTTTTTTTCCTATAGGGCGCATGCACTCGCCAGAAAGACAGGGAGAGACAGAGAGATAGAAAGCGAGAAATCACCCCCCCCCCAGGGGGGATGGCCACGCCACAATCCCTTCTTCTCCATTCTCCTCTTGGGATCTTGGGCACACACACACATGCGCCCGACGTGAGTTTAAGCCAACAGGACTGAGACCAGAACCCCAGTCAACTACGTGGGAGTCCAGCGGCATAGCCATTACGTCGACTGCTGGTCCTGATTGGTGTGTTTTTTAAGCCATCAGGGTCAGGACTTGAACTGCAGTTGGCCATGTGGGATCCGGCACCTTTAACCACGAGGCTATGGGGTCAGCCTCCCCAATTCTTTTATTTCTTCCAAACTTATATCTACTAGGCCTTGCCCAAGTATCCTCTTTCTGTATCTTTCAGACATGACTGCCAGACATGCTTTCTGGATCTGGGACGTTCAGACATGACTGCCAGACATGCTTTCTGGACAAATTGCTTCGCCTACGTGGCATGGTTGGAGGGACACGGATATGAGAGCTGTCCTTTGTCGTCCTGACCGTCACTGGGAGCGTACTCTGGTAAGGGTGTACCAGGAGCTCCCTGCAGGCCCTGCGTCTGTCACTGAGAGTCCGGAGCAGCGCCGCTGTCCCTCCCTTGTTCTCCAGCCTGTCTGAGTGCCTGCTGTTACAGGCCTGGTCCAGGAACTCGGGACAGGCTTCCCTCTCACTCCAGGGACTAGTCCCTGGAGTGGAGACCGTATCTAAGCCATGGTGAGGGTCGAACGAAAGTCTGTGTCTCAAATAGCGAGCACAACCCGGGGAACACAGGCACTCCGAGTGTCCCCAAACAGCAGAGAGCACAGGTCCCAGCCCCTCAGGAAGTGGAGGCTGGAGGAATACACCACAGCAGGACCCTGCCCCGGAAAACACGTGAGTACGTGGAATGCCATAAAAAGAATCCGGCTCTTTATTGCACTAGCTCCACGCCACATTTCGACTACGCAGTGGCCGCAGTGGACAGCACATGAACAGGAAGTGCAAGTCAACCTTCCAGAAAGTTCTCAGCTCGCTCTGCAAACCTAAGAGCACAATATCTGCAAGTGACTCCAGGCCATAGTGTAAGTGAAGCAAGGAAATTATTTAAAATATCAGTTTTATCCTAGAGTTAAAAAGTCCAGATGTTTTTTTGGAAAAGTTTTACTAATTATTGTGAAGACAGACTGAGTCCTGCTTAATACAGAATGCTGATTTACTGACTTAAAGAGTCCAAGGGGAAGACATATTAACATATTTCCTAGGAAGGCCAGCAGGTGGCGTGGTGCTAGACTCCCACATGGCTGACTGCGATTCCAGTCCCAGACTTGGTGGCTTGAAAATTATTCCAGGCACGTGCACACAGGTGTCCAAAATTCCAGGAGGAGGGTGGAGGAGAGGGGATTGTGGCATCCCGCCCCCCCAGGAAATCACCAGGGGGTGATTTCTCACTTTCCCTCTCAGGATTTCTGTCTCTCTACGGAGAGTGCATACACCCTACGGCAAAAATCTTTCTAAAAATTTTTCCCTAGGGCACCAGCAGTTAGCGTAATGGCTATGTTGCTGGACTCCCATGTACTCGACCGCGGTTCGAGTCCCAGACCAGGTGGCTTAAACTCACGCCAGGCGTGTGTGCGTGTGTGCCCAAGATCCCGAGAGGAGAATGGAGGAGAAGGGATTGTGGTGTGGCCATCCCCCCAGGGGGTGATTTCTCGCTTTCTATCTCTCTGTCTCTCTCTGTCTGTCTGGCGAGCGCACACGCCCTATACCAAAACAAAAACAAAAACAAAAATACTCTCAAAAAAAAATACTCTCAAAAAAATTTTTTTTCCTTAGGAAATGCGAAATTAAGAGACTACCAAGGGTCCAGCAGGTAATGTGGTAGTTGGGGCACTGAATTCCCACATGGCTGGCCTCGGTTTGAGTCCTGGACCCCATGGCTTGAAAATCATACTGGGTGCATGTGTGTGTGTGCCCAAAATTTTGAGAGGAGAATGAAGGAGAAGGGACTGTGGAATGGCCATACTCCTGGGGGGACTGGAAGGGGTGATTTCTCACTTTCCTTCTCTGTAGCTCTCTGTCTCCAGTGAGCACACGCACTGTGTGGTAAAAATCTATTTAAAAACGATCTCCCTGAACAAGAAGCACTTCTGCTGTGAAGCACAGGAATGGGAGCGAGTCCCAGAGCAGGAAATCAGCCGCACAGAAGCCGACAGGTCTAGGACGTGGCCTCCCTGTTCTGGGGAAATGCTTCCAGTTGTGTGCTTCCTTTTATCTAGGGTCGTGACCGGCATTTCCAATGACTTCCTGCCTCACTCACACCGTGGCCTGGGGCTATTTGCAGATACTGTACTCTGACGCTGGCAGTGCTGGCTGAGAGAGCTCCCAGGAGGATCAGGCCAGTCCCCTCCTCTGCGGGGCTGCTGAGCGCCAACACGTGGCTACCGAGCTAGTGCAACCGAAGGACCGAATGTTTTATTGTAATTAATTTCACTTTCTTTCTTTGTTGGGGGGGTGGGGTGGACTGGGTCTTGCCAACACGTAGTTCTCCTGCTGCGGTCTCTGAGTAGCTGGGACTCGGTGCCCTCTGCCCACCTGGTCACCATGTGGCCAGGTCAGCTGGAGCCTGGCCCTCCTGCCT
>NW_006159670.1:1555354-1583913 GCF_000334495.1 Tupaia belangeri chinensis | reverse complement strand
AGTGTCTCAGCAGCAGCCTCCCCAGGGCCTGCATCCCATCCTGACTAGCTCAAAGTAAACTTAAACAGCTGCCTGCCACTATCGGCCACCACCTTCAGGAGTGCTGGCTTTGCACAAAGCTTGTATAGCAGTATCTCATTTAAGTTTGACATTTCAAAACCAAAATCTTTGTATACAAATTAGGTGACTTAAAATGGTCCTCTTGCTTTCAGTCTTGAGTTTATGTCTTATCCTTTTTAAAAAAAAAAAAAAGAATTTGTAAATTTAACCTTATTTATTTCATTTATTTTATTTTATTTTATTTTGACCAGAGAGGGACAGAGAGAGAAAGAAAGAGACAGAGAGACAGAGAGAGAAAGCAAGCTGCCAGGGCCGGAATTCGAACCACGGTCAGCCACGTGGGAGTGCAGTGTCCCAACCACCACACCACCTGCCAGCCCCTGTCTTACCCTTTTATTTTTCTGTATTTGAGTTGGTTACTACAATCCAAACATGACTTTTAAAAATAATTATTTAATTTTATTTATAAATTATTATTTTAAATTTGCTGTAGGGAACATGCACTCACCCAGAGAGAGAAAACAAGAAAGCAAGCCACCAGGTCTGGGACTCGAAGGGCAGTCGGCCACGTGGGAGTCCAGTGCCTGACCGCCATGCCACCTCAGGCCCCTCTAATATGCTTTACAAGAAGCAGACAGAGGCAGAGAGAGCGAAGGCACAGCCTCAGCTTGGCCCCTGCCTTTGATGCCTCTTCTGAAACTTCCCAAGTGCTTTCAACCCGCAGTGGGAGGGCCCAGACATTCCTTAGGAGGCACGTCAGGGACCATGAAGGGTTTCTATGGGAAATATCACAATTCATTTTTCCTTCATAGCTTCTCATATCCCTGCCCCTTGTCTTCTTAGTCTACGACTCACCTTTTTACTTTAAAGCCTTTATTTTAAAGGACACGGAGGCACATTTGTCCACAGCAGTGCCGCTGGGCTTTCCCTTTTGCACATCGAAACTCTGTTTAGACCTGGTGGTTGGGGGAGCCAGATCCCACAGGCCAACGAGGGTTCTAATCCTGGCCCCAGCAGCTGGAAGAACACCAGACGTGTGTGCGTATGTGCCCAACTCCTGACGGGTGGAGGGACGGAGACTGCAGCATGGCCATGCCCCAGCTGGGGGTGCTTCCACCCTGTCCTCTCGCCGTCTCTGGTGCGTTCACGTGCCCTCTGGCAGTTTAATAAAATAAAGACACCATTTTAACTTGTAAAATGTAATGTTTATGCCCCTAAAGAAAGCTATAAGTACATTAGCTGAAGACCATATTTGCAACTTTATCCTCTTCACATATAAAATATCAACTGAAGGGGGCTTGGTGTGTAAGGCGCTAGACTCCCTCATGGTCAACTGTGGTTCAAGTCCTAGACTCGGTGTCTTTCTGTCTCTTTGTCTGTCTTTCTCTGGTGTGTGCATGTGCCCTATACTAAATTTAAAATAAAGAATAATACTAATTAATAGAATAATTCTTTTTTAAAAAAGAAAAAAAGTTCAGTGGGAATATTTGAAATCCGGAGGCTTCTGGTTGATGGGAACAAGTGGAGAAACGACTCATGCGTTCATCGTTTGTTATTTCCTGTTACTTCCCAGGTACCGCTCTTGGTACTAGGAACGTCACAGCGAGTAAGATAGGCAAATCTGTTCACCCTCATGGAGCTTAAACTCTTAAACCTGGTACCGCTTCTTTACAGAGGACTTCGGCAACATCTGGAACAGAGTGGAGCACGCCCTTCAGCCGGAAACGCACATCAGTTGCACGAGCTCAGGAAACGTGCCACAGACAGGAGGCGTGCGGCACCTGCGATGGAGAGGCCCGGAAGCAGCCTCGCGGTGGTCATGGCTACGCCGACGGCCGCAGCGGGCACAGGCTACCAGACCCGCTCCGTGCCCGCCCTGGGCTAGTGCCCGTGTACGTGAATCACCCTGATGCTCACAGCGACCCCGAGGGGCGCTGCTGTTAGTACCTCCGTTTTACACGTGAGAAAATCAGGAAACTGGTGTGAAGTAACCAGTCCAGATGCCTGTCAGCAGAGTGCATGCGCGCGTGTGTGTGTGTGTGTGTGTGTGTGCATGTGCGTGTGCGTGTGTGGGCATAAACTGAGAAGCATCAGGTAATGACATGCAGTAGAACGGAGTTTCTGAAAGAAATACACTTACATCGCCATGAATAACTCTCAGGAACAGCCGCGAGTAAAAACATTGAGTTGAAGAAGGAACAATTTAACATTTATCTGAAGTTTTAAAATATGCAAAACAATACTATAAATTGTATATGAATTTACATGTGAACAAGGAATAAAAACAAGGTCAGGAAGCATGAATACCAGCTGTAAAGTGGTGAGGAAGGAAAGGGGGTGGAGAAAGGTGTGAAAGAGAAGGCAATACGTATTGTGTATTTTTTGGAGAGGTTTTTGCTATAGGGCACATGTGCTCGCCAGACAGACAGACAGAGACAGAAATGACCCCCCAAGGGGATGGCCACGCCGCAATCCCTTCTCCTCCATTCTTCTCTCAGGATCTTGGGCACGCACGCACATGCGCCCGGCATGCATTTAAGCCACTGGGTTCGGGGCTCGAACCACAGTTGACTACATGGGAGTCCAGTGACATAGCCATTACACCAACTGCTGGTCTCAACAATATGTATTTTTTTTAAAAGAATTATTTATTTAATTTATTTTATTTATTATTCTTCAGTTTGAAGAGAGAAAGAGAGAAAGCAAGCCACCAGGTCTGGGACTCAAACCATGGTCGGCCATATGGGAGTCCAGTGCTTCAACCACCATGCCACCTGACGACCCCAGCCATATGTATTTATAATGCCATATTAAAAATTATGGGCACAGGGACCAGCAGATGGCATGGTGATTACGTTGCTGAACTCCTATGTAGTTGACTGTGGTTTGAGTCCTGGACCTGGCAGCTTAAAACTCATGCCAGGCGTGTGTGCATGTGTGCCCAAAATCCTGAGAGGAGAATGAAGAAGAGATTGCAGGATGGCCATCTCCTCTGGGGGGGGATTTCTCGCTTTTTGTCTCTCTGTCTCTCTGATGAACACACATGCCCTATGGCAAAAATAATCTCTCTAAAAAAAATTATGGGTGCCAAGGACACGAGTGAACATCTCTTCAATCTGGATAATGATACACATGTGTTTATTATATATGCTATAATTTTCAATATTTAAAGTACTTATTTTAGTGTGAGTAGGGGAAAAGAAGAAAGGAGAGAGAGAGATTTTTGACAAGGCCCTGCCATGCTGAGGTCCCTCCACCCCAGCCTCCCCGCGAGCTGGAGCCGCGGGTGCAGTGCACAGTGCCCACTGCGCATGTTGTCCGGGGGACCAAACCCAGGCCTTCATGAGCCTCAGCCCTGCACTGCCGGGCCCTCCCACGGTGCCACTGTAGCTGGGCCTTAAGGTATTTCTTAATTAAGAACAAACAAACAAAAAGGCATAAAAGTAAAAACAAAACAACTCAAGGGGGGTGATTTCTCGCTTTCTGTCTCTCTGTCTCTCTCTGGTGAGCGCATGCACTCTATAGTAAAGATTTCTCTTTAAAAAAATTCAAAATAAATTTTATCTGAGGCAAAAACATTTAAAATGAACACGGCCACTCACATCAGGAACCCCTTAGAGGGCACGTCTCCGTGGTAGTCGAACTCGAAGATCTAAAATGTCCTTCTGGAGCTGCTGTTCCCCTTAAGCCTACGGAGCACCTGCTTGCTTTCCCGGTGGGAAGCGACGTCACTCCTGGCTAACTGGCCCAGTCTCGCAACGCAGCTTTCCAGATGTCCCCGGGCCAGCTGTGGCTCCGCCAGGGCGTCAGACGGCCCACGCTTCGGCTCTTTGTGGACAGAGGGTCCGTGCAGGGGCGGGCACGCCCGTAACCCCAGAGGCTCGCTCCTCCCCTCCCCACCTCTGCTGAGTGCAGTCCATGCCTGCCCGTGGCTCCGCGTCAGTGTGCTGACCTGGCACGCGGAGTCCTGACCACGCTCGTCATCCATTAGCTGTCCCCACTACCGCTCCGGTCTGCGCAGCTACACCATCCGGTCACCACCTGGGCTGGGGAGGCCAGCTGGGCGTTTCCTTCTCAGTCACCCCAGCCGCCCCTGAGGAGCGAGGCCCATCCTGACCGCCTCATCACCCCCACCCAGGGACCGCAGTGGTCTCCAGTGGTGTCCCTCCGTCCCGCTGGCAGCAACAGGTCCTGCCACCCCTCCTGCCTAACTCCTTTCTCACTCCCTCCGGACGTTGGGCTCCACAGCTGGAAGGCCCAGCACAGATGGCAGGGCCGGCCTCTCCAGCCTGATCTTCCTGCCGACTAGGTGACCACCAGCGCAGCCAGCGGTTCCTCCTGCTCTCGGTGGGCCACCCTGTCGTCGTCGGAGCCCACGTTCCCCCAGGCTCGTCCCTCCGCGGGGGAAGAACACCTGACCCTGTCCTGTCCCAATGCCATGCTGTGCTTCCTAACGACTGGAACGGTCTCCTTCCGAATTCTTTCTGAAACAGCTCCCGTACCCCTCGCCTTGTCACCCCTTCTTTGTCTTAGCGAAGCACATGTGCGATCGTTGACCTTTTACCCCACCTACAGTCACTTTTAACCCACTTTCTCTCCTTTCTACTAGACCCGAGGTCAGCCACGAAAGCCTGCGGCCACGTGCAGACCCTCCGTTTCGCAGTCTGCTTCCTGGAGTGCAGCCTGCCCTGGCTGTGTGTCGTGGCTCCTCTCACCACTGCGGCAGAGGGCGGCGTGACAGGGACCCCGGCCACAAAACCAGAGGTGCATGTGCGTGGCTGGCACAGAAACGTGTGCAGGCCCGCCTGGACGAGTCCCAGAGCAGAGCCGCCTCAGAGTTCGTTCTCGTTCGTCTTTGAACCTCACCCCGGCTATGCAGGGTAAGTCAGCGGGTCACTGCGGAGTTAGACGGGGCGTGAGAGGGAGGACTTCGCGAGAACCTGTCATTCCGTTTCCCTTTACTTCTTGCACACCCCAATTTGTAGTCAGAAACTAGAACGAGACGAGTTGAGATTGGGTTTGGGGTTGGGGTTTGTTCATTCTGTTTTGTTTAGACGAGTCTCCCCGCTGTGGCCCTCCTGCCCCAGCCTTGGCCGGGACTGCAGGTGCGCACCCCCACCTGGCTCTTCCCTAGACCAGGTCTTAGCGTGTCACCAGAAGAGCCTCAAGCCTGGACGCCCCTACCCCGGTCTCCTGAGGAGCCGGGAGCACCCACACCACTCGCCCAGCCTTCAGGCTGTGTCAGGAAGCAAGCTGGGCCCCACGCGGCCTCGGCCTTGAGGAGGGGGAGTCCTAACAGCACCTGCTGCCGTGTGCGGGCCTCAATACGGTTTAAATATCTTCTAGAACGGATGCTGGACTCCAGCCCTAAGTTTTACACTGGTGGTCCTCTGCACCGTGTCATAGTCACCCAAGATTAAAGCACATTCATTCAAACGCACTGACTCTCACTCCCCAGGCCTGCCTGACAGAAGGAGGCTGAGGAGGGCAGCATCCATTTGTTACAGGGCCGCTAAGTGATTCCAAGAGCTTCCTGAAGATCGGGGGCTCTGAGGCAGCTCAGAAATGAGGGATCGAAGCACACAGCACGCCAGCCGGTAGCGTGGCGATTCGGGTGACCCCGTGTGGGTGACCAAGGCTGGACAATCCCGCCGGGCGTGCGTGCGCACACAGCATCTCGAAAGGAGAATGGAAGAGGGGACTGCAGTGTGGCCATCCCCCCCAGGGTGACTTCTCACTCTCCCTCCTCTCTCTCTCTCTGGTGAGTGCACGTGTCCTATAACAAACTAAAAAAGTAAAAGTACAATTAGAAATTAAACCCAAAAAAACTGTAAGTGGTGGTAAGATATAAGGAAATTGACATTTTGGAAAAAGTCTTACAAAAGAAGAAATGGCCATGTATCGTATATGTCTCTCCTGTCTAGGCACAAGTTTAAAATTTCTGGTTGAAGAGTATGCTAAACTCTACTTGTTTATAGCTGTTTTTATATACTATTTTTTATGTTTTTTTATACTCTATTTTATACCTCTAAAGAGGCAGCGAGGGCCAGCCAATGTCATGGTGGTTTAGGCAGCCAGATCTCACACGGACAATTGCATGGTCTGAGACTCGGGCCTGGTGGCTTGAAAAAACCAAGCTGGGCCCATGGCCGTCTGTGCCAAGTTCCTGAAGAGGAATTGTGACATGACCATTCTCCATGGGGGCTGTTTTCTTACTTTCTCTCTCTGTCTCTCTCTCTGAGTACATGCACCACAGGCAAGTTTTTAAATAAATAAATAGTTCTTAAATTAAAGAGGTAGGTGAGCTTTCCTTCACCAATGCCATGTGCAAGTCCCTGCCTCCTTGACAGCACTTCTTGTTACAAGACTCACGTTTTGGCAGTCTGGTAGTGAGAGTACCCAGTCATTCTAATTGGCATCTTCCTTACGTGTAGTGAGACTGAGAATCTTGGCACATCTTTATCGGCCATCCAGGTTTTTCCTCCTGTTGACTGTTCACGTAGAGTACTCCTTCTTCTATCGGGCTATTTTTCCTTGCATTATAGAAATTCTTCACCCATCTCAATACTAGTCTTTGCTATATCTCAGATTACATTAATGACCTATTAGGAGGTTTTTTTTTTTTTTTTGAAGGTAATTTATCAAAGCAATTTATGCACATGGTCAGAAAATAAATTGGTACAGATGAGTCTGACAAAACACGAGTCCAGTGCCTGGCCTCTCACCTCGGTCACACCCAGTCCCAGAGGCGATGCCGACAGCCCCTTCCGTCACTCTGGGTCACGTGCTGCCCTGGACCGTCTTACCCCCGCCGTGGGAAGGCCGAGAGCCGCGCAGTCCCAACCCACCTCTCGTTCTCTCCACTGCCCTCCCAGCCGCGCGCCCAGAGCCTGCACTGTCACCACCACCTCCCTGGCTGCCTGCTCCAGGCGGGGACTCTGAGCAGCTGTGTCATGGTGAACATCTTCCTTCTCTGTCTGAAATTTGTTGAAATTTAAGTAACCTCTCTCCTTTTACCTTAACTATTGTTTTGTTTGCTTATTTACTTAATTGTTTTGTATTTCACTTTACTTATTTTACTAAAAGTAAAGAAAAGGAAAAATAGAAATATTTCCTGGTTTTTTTCCCTCCTTGCAATAGCACTGGGAAGCAGTGACAAAGAGGGTTTGTGAATTCACTCTTTCAATTGTCACTTTTTAAAAAAGAATTCTTTATTTAATTTTATTTATTCATTCATTATTTTAATTTGACCAGAAAGACAGACACACACACACACACACACACACACACAGATAGAAAGAGGGAGAGAGAGAGAAGAAGAGAGAGAGGTGGAAAGTGATAAAGCAAGCCACCAGGTCCGGGACTCACACCGTGGTCAGTCATGTGGGAATGTCCAGCACTTTAACCACCACACCACCGGCTGATCCCCTCAGATACCACTTTTATTGGGCCAGCAGGTGGCATCACGGTTAAGGTGCTGGGTCTCTCTTTTTTTTTTTTTTTTTTGGAGAGATTTTCACTGTAGGGCACATGTGCTCGCCAGACAGACAGAGAGAGACATAGAGACAGAAAGCGAGAAATCACCCCCCAGGGGGGATGGTCACGCTGCAATCCCTTCTCCTCCATTCTCCTCTCGGGATCTTGGGCACGCACGCACACGCGCCCGGCGTGAGTTTTAAGCCACCGGGTCCGGGACACGAACCACGGTCGACTACATGGGAGTCCAGCGACATAGCCATTACGCTAACTGCTGGTTCCCGGTGCTGGGTCTCTCTTGAGACTGCCCGGTTTGGGTCCTGGACCCAGGGACTTGAAATCACGCTGGCACTTGTGGGTGTGCACCCAGAATCCCGAGAGGAGAATACCAAAGGGACTGCGGTGTGGCCATCCGTAGGGACATGTTTGGAGAGAGGCCCTGAGGTGTGGGGACCTGCTCTGAGCAAACACCACCTGTCCCTTTGGGCTTTGGCAGAACCTTGTAACTTGTCCTTTCCTTGACCCTCACTGCAGGCAGCGCAGAGGGTGGGAATTGCTAGGGGCGTTCCCACAGACATCTGATGGAATTCAGGAGACATCCTGACCCCAGGTAGCAAAGTCCAACCTCTGCTCTGCCTCTGTGAGAGCCTTTAGCCTTCTCTGGGCTTATGGCAGGACTCTAGCCTTTTGTATCCTCCCCACACCTGCAGCGAGGCTTCTCTCCATTTAAAAGAAGACAACGGGATTTCTCCTTGATATGATTATCACCAAAGGATACCGGCCCAGTATGTCTAAGCCCTTAGAGATTTGTCACCTGCTTCTGACTGTCTGTAACACATCAGCGTATCTATGGGATGTCATGAAATACACATGAGCAGTGTCGCTTTGCCCTGCAAACAAAGACGCCCGGGTTGCTTGGGCTTCCTAGGCTCGGGCTGCCTGCGTCCACTGCCACTCTGTCTCTCCGTCTCTTTCCTTCTGTCCCCCTTAGATCCAGTGAGTGCACACGCCTCCCTGGACCCCCTCCGGAATCTGTGCGTGTGTATTAACAGGAATGCACTTTCCTTAATATTCAGATCATTCCTCATCAGAAGACACGGAGAAAATACACCGCCAGGTTACAAATTCCACCGTTTGGGCTTAATATTGGTCTCTTAAGTGCATTTTAGGGGCCAGCAGGTGACATAGTGGCTAAGGCACTGGACTCCCACATGGCTGACCACGGCCTGAGTCCCAGACCTGGCGGCCTGCTTTCTCATGTTCCCTCTCTCTCTGGTGCACGTGCCCTGCAGCAGAATGAATGATAACGATAATAATAAATAAAATGAAATAAATGTACTTCTCTTAAAAATTAGAATTTTAAAATGATAATTGCAGCGTCTATTTAACTTTGTTTATTATTATTATTGTTTACTAATACTACACCAGTCTCTACCTGTCACTCAGCCAAGCACATGAGCACTTTAATGGTGATTAAGATTTTTTATTTTATTTTATTTTTTACTATATGCCACCTGCATAGGACCGTTTTCTACAAGAACTAAAGTAGACAAACAAACAACTTTTTAGTCATTTTTCTTTCCTCAAGGATGGTATGAAGACAACTATAAAGGTCACTTTTAGGCACTAATTTCTTTATAAACTTACCACTATTCCGCTGGAGTTAATATCCAGTTTCCAGTTCTAGAACAAGCTAGATTATGCTGCAGTAACACCCCTGTCCCCATCTCAGTGGCTTAAAAATAAAAGGTTTTTTTGTTGTTTTGGGGTTTTTTTGGAGAGGTTTTTGCTATAGGTTGCATAATCTCTCCAGAAAAATAGAGAGATAGAAAGCGAGAAATTGCCCCCCAGAGAGGATGGCCACACCATAGTCCCTTCTCCATTCTCCTCTCAGGATCTTGGGCATACATGCACAGGCGCCCGGCATGAGTTTAAGCCACTGGATCTGGGACTTGAACTGTGGTCAACTACATGGGAATCCAGCAACATAGCCATTACGCCACCTGCTGGTCCTGAAACATAAAGGCTTAATAGCTGGTAGAGTGGTGTGCTCCTCAGCCCGAGCTATGCTGGAGACTGAGGTGGGAGACGTGAATTCAAGGCGCGCTTAGGCGACAGCAAGACCTTGTCTCTGAAAGCACAGATGGAGTGTTTATTCCCCACACACCAGCATCTGAGGAGCAGCAGGGGTCTCTGCTCACAGTAGTCACGTAGGTCGTCCATCCCGTGAAGGACAGTTGGGGAGAGTCCTGTGTTGGCAGTTCATGGGCACTGAAGTGGCCACGGCTCACGACCAGAGTCACACGGCCCCACCTAACCCAGAGGGAGTCTCAGCCGCACAATCTTAGTGCCTGTCCAGATGGCAAAACCAGACACATTTGGTCAATACCAGACGGAAGTGTCAGAGTGCAAATGTGTCGGATTTTCATGGTCTCTCACACATGGCAGCATCCAAGGGCTTCTTTCCCCTTTTCCTTCTTTTTAAAATGTTGCTATAGGACACGTACACTTGCCAGAGAGAGACAGAAATAGAGAGAGGGAGAGTAAGAAAGTGTCCCCCAGGGCGGGGCGGCCATGCCACAATTCCTTCTCCTCATTCTCCTCTTGGGACTTTGGGCATGCACGCATGCCCAAGACAGCTGGGTCCTGGACTTGAACTGCTGTCAGCCATGTGAGATTCAGCACTTTAACCACCTTGCCACTGGCTGGCTCTCTTTTCCTTTAAAAAAACAAAAAAAACCCTCTTCACTGCATTATGACCAATCACATGCCTCTATTGTATTACTCTTCAGCATCCAGAATTAGTTGCCAAACGTTCTCCTTTGTTAAAACAAGAACGTGGTGGGACTGGCAGGTGACATAGTGGTTAAGGTGCTAGACTCCCACATGGCTGACCACAGTTCGAGTCCTGGATTTGGCGGCTTGCTTTTTCGCTTTCGCTCTCTCTCTCTATGTTGCTCTGTGGTCAAATTTAAAAAAATGATGAGGATGAAGAAAATTAAAATAAAATAATTACTTTAAAAAAACACGCAAGAGTGTGGCAATATCACTTTGTTCGTTCATAGAAAAACATTTAGAATGAAATACAGTAATCTTCTGGATTTTAATACATTATCTTTATTGAGAAATTCTCTATATGCATATATGTGTGTGTATGTGTGTGTGTGTGTGTGTGTGTGTATATATATATATATATTACAAAACGATATAGTATGTTAAAAAAGTGATGGTATAAGGAAAATAAAAGCTTACTTTTTTATTTAACTTCATTTTTAAAAAAATTTGACCAGAGCGGGACAGAGTGAGAGAGAAAGCCACCAGATCCAGGACTCAAACCGCAGTTGGCCATGTGGGAATCCAGCGCCCTTAACCACCATGCCACCTGCTGGTCCCTAGTAAGCCTTACTTGTATTTTGCTTACCTGTCTTTTGACAGTCAAAAGTCCTAGAAAAATTGAATGCTGACGAACTTGGTGTTGATTAAAACCTCCCAGAAAGATCAGGTGGGTTTGCGGAAGCGCCAACTTGCCGGCTGTCAGTGAGGACCTTACCGAACGTTAAAGAATCTTCCTTTAGGTTGAGGATTTTCCTTCTTTCCTTATTATTTCTATTACCTTTTACACTAAGAGATAACAGCCTCTTTCTCCCCTGGCTCCCCAGATGTTGTCTCCTAAAGAGCTGACCCGCGTCTTACAGACAGACCTACGGGCAGGCGGGTTGTCGGCGCTGTCCTCCCCGCTCCCAGGCGCTGGCCCCAGGGCAGAGCTGCCCCTCAGCCATGCAGGCTGCAGCGTCGACGCCCTGGGCCGCGTGGCTTCCACAGCAGAAGCTCCTCTCCTCTCCATTCTGGCAGCTGGAAGTCTGCAGTCAGGGTGCTGGGCTGTGAGGGTCCCTCTCCTGCCTGCAGATGGCTGCCTTCCGGCTGTGTCCTCACGCGGGCAGAGGGCATGAGCAAGCGCTTGGGTGTCTCTTCCAGGACGTGCCAATGCCAGTCATGAGAGCCCCACGCATGACCTCCGACCCCGAGGGCCTCCCAAAGCCTCATCTGTGAGCTCGTCACCTTGGGGGTTAGGGCTTCAACATATAAAGTCAGCCCATAACAACCTCCTGAGCGGCTGTTCTGCGGCTCGGTAGGGAAAACGGACTTGCTGGCACTCCTTCCAGTCCTGACGTCTAAGGCACTCTGGGCCGAGGTCTGCACACGCAACGTCAGAGGAGGCCGTCATGCCTGCCTCCACGAGTCCTACAGGGCACTCTGAAGTCAGAGTACGGTGTGCTCTTAGTCATTTATTTACTTATTTTGCTAGAGGCCACATGCAGTCACCAGAGAGAGACGGAGACAGAGAGAGGGAAAGTGATAAATCACCCCCCCGGGGGCAGGGAGATGGCCACGCCACCATCTCTTTTTTATTCTCCTCTTGGGATTTTGGGCATGCATGCACACATGCCTGGTGTGATTTTCAAGCCGCTGGGTTTGGACTCGCCATGATCCCGTTGCCCTTTTCACAAAAGCACAGGAAACAAGTGACAATTGCACATGTTTATAATACTTCACCCAGAAAGTCCTGCTCTCAGAGCACTGAGTAGAAACCTGGCCCTGCTGCATACCTGGCAGCTCCGGGCTAGTACTTTAATCCCGTCTTTGAAGTCACCCAAGTTGAGCTCCACGGCTTGTAATTACGTGCTGATTCACCAACCGCACTAAGCCGCCTTCCCGCAGGCCAAGACTCCCGAGAGGATAAGGCGGACCAAAGTTTCCGGAACACCTAAATCCACCTCAAAGGCAGGAGCAGCTGCGGTAGCTGAGGTCCATTCAAAGCAGAGAGGGCAGGGCGGGCACTGTTCTGAGTGCTTTACGTACTGTATTGTATTTGGTCTACCCAACGGCATATGAATAGCGGAGAATCACCTTTCCTATTTTCAGAAGAGGACATTTTCTCTCTTTCATCTTAATTTTGTAGGCATCGCTCATTTGCATAGAATGCTAGTTAAAAGATGGGGTTTTACAGTCACTGACTTGCTGGCACTCCTTTGTCACCCCTTGACTTGGGGTCACATCAAAGTCACTGTAACCAGCTATGTGATCTCTAGCAAGTTATTCAACCACAGTCTCAGTTTCCTCATCTGTAAGGTGAAGATAATAAGAGCCAGCAGGTGGTATGGTGGTTAAGCTACTCGATCCCACATGGCTGACTCTGTGGTTCGAGTCCCAGACCCAGCAGCTCAAAAATGATGCTGGTTCTGTGTGTGTGTGTGTGTGCGTGTGTGTGCACGTGCACGTGTGTGTCTGGGTGTGCATGTGTGCCCAAAAGCTCAAGAGGAGAATGGAGGAGAAGGGATTGTGGTGTGGCCAACCCCCTGGGGGATGATTTCTCACTTTCCCTCTCTCTGTCTCTCTCCAGTGAGCAAATGTGCCCTATGGCAAAAATTTAAAAAAAAAGAAAAAAAGATGTACTTTATAGGTTTGTTGAGATGATGAAATAAAATTAAGATAAGTGAGCACCTAAGACAATTGCTGGCGTATGGGAAACTGATCAACAAGTGTTAGTAATTAACTGGACACACCTTACAAATTTGTCTGGAATCTATTTTAGAAACCTTAACAGGAAGCATATATGTAGGAAAAATGTAAACTCTCTCCCAGTTTCTGAAAAGAAAGAGAAAGTGAGAAAGCAAGCTACGAGGTCTGGGACTCAAACTGGGGTCAGACATGTGGGAGTCCAGCACCTTAACCACCATGCCACCTGCTGGTCCCTTCCTTCCTTTCTTCCTTCCTTCCTTTCTTTCTTTCTTTCTTTCTTTCTTTCTTTCTTTCTTTCTTTCTTTCTTTCTTTCTTTCTTTCTTTCTTTCTTTCTTTCTTTCTTTCTTTCTTTCTTTCTTTCTTTCTTTCTTTCTTTCTCTTTTACATAGTTTATTTATCAAGGCCAGCAGGTGGCATGGTTGTTAAGGAGCTAGACTCCCAAATGGCCAACTGTGGTTCTAGTCCCGGACCTGGTGGCTTGCTTTCTTACTTTCCCTTTCTTTCTCTCTGTCTCTCTCTGGTCAAATTTAAATAATAATAACAAGTAAAATAAACTGTAGTTTATTTATCCACGAGGGAGAGAAAAGCAGGCTTTTCATGCTTTCCCCATCCCGGTCAGCCAGGATCACAAAGACATGAGCACACCCTGAACATACGAGAGAACCGTGGGACGCGGACCTGGGACATCCCGCAAGGGCACCAGTCCCACAGAGCGCTGTGTCAGGGCCGCACCCCCACGACTGGACTGCTCACCAACAGTTTACAAGTCCGTTTCTTTTCTTCTTCCATGAGAAATAAAGAGACATAGGAAGGCACTCCCAACGGATGTTCACAGTGCATCCCGTCCCCAGTCTCAGCTGGTCCAGATCACCGGCATGTGCATCCTACGAACTCAGGGAGGTCCTAGGACACGAACCCAGAACCTGCTCCATATGGGTCCAATTGCGTTACTGCTCGACACTGCCTGATCCCTGGTTACTAATTTGTTCTTACTATTACTATTGTTTAAATTATGATTTCTGGTTACATCTACTCCGTGTATATCTTTGTGAGTACAGCAGGGTTTCTCAAAGCATGCATACAGAACACCTGGCAAAGCGATCCACGTGCATCTGAGGTGGGCCCAGCCCTGCCCCTTTAATCGGAAGTCTCTGCCAAACCTCTCCTTTGGGCCCACCACCTACTGAAGCAAGGAAGGGAGGCCTCTGTCTTCTTTCTGTCTCTTTCGCTGTCTCCCTTTCTCTCGAATTTTTTCTTTTATATACGTATATGTATATCTATATGTTTTTTAAAACATCTGTAAGTACTGTCTCTTGTCTCTGACCTCTCCTTCCTCTTACTAATTTCAAAATCTATGTGCACCTGAGGTGGGCCCTGCCCCTTTCACGTGCTGTGCTAGTGCTAGTGCATTGCACAGTTTCCTTTTTTTTTCCCTTTTTAAAAAAATTTTGCCCTTTCCATTTTTTTGTTTTGTATTTTTTTTTGTCTTTTCCTCTTTTTTTCTTTTCTTTTACCTGACTTTCTCACCCTGCTTCCCAGCTTCCACACATTGTCTAGGGAGATCTAGGTGCACTGTAGTGAAACATCTGAATACTTTAGGGTCATAGAAAACCTCAACCCTCACTGAACTGCTACAGAAAGGCAGAAACTCATCTTCATAAATCTGAACTCAAATATCTTTCTGTGGATACCACATTACAAAACACAGTAGTAGAGGGAAAACAGGCATAGAAGTATCTCACAGTAAAGTGAAGCATATGAGCTTATAGTTGCAGAAATCTCCAATGAATTAGCCAAATGCAAATATACCAACAAATGACTACAAATTAGAGAGTCTGCAAAGTGAGCAGCAGGGAGAAATACAGAGCTGCAGTGAGCGTGGCTCACCTCCCACACACCTCTGAAGTCTTAGTTGAAACACCACTACTCAGCCCAGGTGCACCTATTCCCTAGAAACTGTGAGACCTTTATAACATTCAGTTCCATCAACAAAAGTGCAGTTTGCTGGGTGAGGATCAGGGAAACAGAACTGCAGAAATATTGCAGGTCGTCTCCTCCTGTACGCCTCTAACACTCAGAATTAACTCCAAGAAAGTGGGAAGTAATGTATAATCCATCAGATGACCAGAAGTGACTGCAAAGGCACAATAAATATGGGAAACCAAGAAAATTTCTCTCCTCCAAGGGGAAAGAATAGCCCTTCGTTATCCGCAGACAGTACAATGGAACTCATGGAAATGTCAGATAAATAATTTAGAATATTCATAGCAACAAAGCTAACAGAGATGCAAGAGAAGAGAGATAAGAGGTGAGGAAGTTCTTACATGATCTGCAAGAGGAACTACACACCATAAAAATAATTAAATGGAACTGTTAGAGATGAAGGCTGTAATACGGGAAATCAAAACCTCCATTGAATCGATTCTCAGATGTAGAATACAGAACCTCTGACCTATAAAAATTCACCAAAAAGACTGAGAAAATAATCTCCAAAATGAGAATAATATATTAATAATACTAGATACCATTAGATGCCCAAACATCCAGATAATTGGTATCCCAGAAGGTGAGGAAACTAATAAGGGCATTGATAATCTATTCCATGAAATCCTAGAAGAAAACTTTCCAAACCTAGAGAGGCATCCAAATATCCAGACCCAAGAAATACAAAGGACCCCACATAGAATCGATCCAAGAAGAACTTCTTCAAGGCACATCATATCAGGATAACATTAGACCTCTCATCAAAAACAATGCACCTCGGGACCAGCAGTTAGCATAATGGCTATGTTGCTGGACTCCCACGTAGTCGACCGCGGTTCAAGTCCCGGACCCGGTGGCTTAAACTCACGCCAGGCGCATGTGCGTGCGTGCCCAACAACCCGAGAGGAGAATGGAGGAGAAGGGATTGTGACGTGACCATCCCCCCTGGGGGGTGATTTCTCGCTTTCTATCTGTCTCTTTCGGGAAGCGAATGTCCCTAAAACAAAAAACCTCCAAAAAAAAAAAAAAAAAAAAAAGGAAAGAAAGAAACAATGCACCTCTAAGGACCAGCAGTTAGCATAATGGCTATGTTGCTGGACTCACATGTAGTTGACCACGGTTTGAGTCCCGGACCCGGTGGTTTAAAACTCACGCTGGGCGTGCGTGTGTGCGTGCCCAAGATCCTGAGAGGAGAATGGAGGAGAAGGGATTGCAGCATGGCCATACCCCCCTGAGGTGTGATTTCTCGCTTCCTGTCTCTCTGTCTCTCTCTCTGTCTGGCGAGCGCATGCACCCTGTAGCAAAAACCTCTCCAAAAAAAAAAAAAAAGAAAAAGAAACAATGCACCTCTTTTTCTTTTTTGTCAGAGGGTAAATGCTCTTGTGTGTGTGTGTGCGTGCGTGAGAGAGAGGAGAGAGAGGGAGGAAAGAGAGAGAGAGAGAGAGAGAGAGGGAAAAGCACCCCCACACCCCCGATAGGGAATGGTCATACCACAATCTCTTCTCTTCCATATCTCCCTCCTTTTGTGATCTTGTGCATGCATGTATGCACATGCTTCTGGTTTGTTTCTTAAGTTGCCAGGTCAGGGACTAGAACAGTGAGTTGGCCATGCGGGATCCAGGTACCTTAAACACCATGCCCCAATACTCAACTTGACTCTTTTTGCATTGTGTTGCTTTGGTGATATGGAATATATTGGGCCTCCAGATAGATTTTATGGTTCTTTTTTCTATTTCTGTGAAGAATGTCACTGGAAATTTTACAGGAATTGCATTGAATTTGTTGATCACTTTGAGTAGTATCAACATTTTAACTATGTTGATTCTCCTAATCCATGAACAAGGAATGTCTTTCAATTTTTTTTAGTCTTTTTTCAGTTTCTTTGTATTTGTTTTTTTTATAATTTTCATAGTAGATACCTTTTACTTATTTGGTTATGTTTATTCCTAGGTATTTTAATGTTTGTGAGTATTGTGAATGGACTAGAGCTCTTCGTTTCTGCCTTGCCCATTGTTAGAGTACAAAATTCTACATATATTTGTATATTGATATATATTTTTTTTTGAGAGAGAGATTTTCACTATAGGGCACGTGCACTCGCCAGACAGACAGAGAGAGACAGAGAGACAGAAAATGAGAAATCACCCCCCCAGGGGGGATGGTCATGCCACAATCCCTTCTCCTCCATTCTCCTCTCAGGATCTTGGGCACTCACACACAAGCGCCCCGCGTGAGTTTTAAACCACCGGGTCCGGGACGCAAACCGCGGTTGACTACGTGGGAGTTCAGCGACATAGCCATTACGCTAACTGCTGATTCCCTGTATGTTGATTTTTTATGCTGTAACTTGGGGCTGAATTTGTTTATAAGCTTCAAAGAGTTTTTTTATGGATTATTTAGGATTTTCTATATATGTAATCAGGTCGTCCACAACGAGGGACAATTAACGTGTTGTTGGATTCAGTTTGCTATTATTTTGTTGAGGACTGCTGCATCTATATTTACAAGGAATATTGGTCCAGGGACCAGCAGATGGTGTAATGGTTATTTTGCTGACTCCCATGTAGTTGACTGTAGTTAGTTCTAGTTTTTACAGTTCCTTGGGCCCAGCAGCATAAAATTCACACCAGGCATGTGTGCCCAAAATCCTGAGAGGAGAATGAAGGAAAAAGAACTGTGGCTTGATCATCCTCCCTGGGGGTGATTTCTCACTTTCTGACTGTCTCTCCAGTGACTATTGAAAAAAAAAAAAAAAAAAAAAAAAAAAAACTCTCTTTAAAAAGGAAAAGAATATTGGTCTGAAGATTTGTGTGTGTTTATGTGTGTGTCTTTGCTTTTGGTATCAAGATGAAGGTGGCTTCATGGGATGAGTTTGGAAGGGTTCCCTCTATTTGGATCTTTTGGAATAATTTGAGGAGAACTTGTGTTATTCTCTTTTAAAGGATTAAAAATGAATTCTGCAGTGACTCTATCCGGACCTGTTACTGATTCAATCTCATTAGTTCTATAGAGACACCAGGCTTTCTGTGTACTCCTGACTCAATCTAGCTATGCTACATGTGCCCAGGTATTGTCCATCTCTTCTGTTTTCCAGTCTGTTAGCATACAGGCATTTTTAGTAATTCCTAATGATCTTTGTATTCCTGTTACATTTATTGTCATGTTTCCTTTTTGTTTCTGATTTGATTATCTAGATCGGCTCTCTTTTTCTTAGTTGACAGAACTAATGGTTTGTTGATTTTATTTATCCTCTTTAAAAAAAATCAGCTTTTCTTTTGGTTGATTTTTTTTGTGTTACTCCTCTGTTCTCTATTTCAGTTATTTCTTCTCTGATCTTTGTATTCTTCTGTTACTTTTGGGTTTAGCTTGTTCTAGTTTTTACAGTTCCTTAAACTGCATTGTTAGGTTACTTCAGTTTTTTTAGCTTGTTCTAGTTTTTACAGTTCCTTAAACTGCATTGTTTTGTTACTTCAGTCTTTCTTTTTTTCCCCCTTACGCTCAGTAATTGCTATAAAAATCCCTCTTAGTACTTCCTTCTCTGTATCCCAGAGGTTCTGGAGTGCATTGTTTTCATTATCATTTGTTTCAAGAAATGTTCTTCTTTTATGGTGGGGGGAGCCTCTGGTCTGGCTAGTTTTTACAGTTCCTTAAACTGCATTGTTTTGTTACTTCAGTCTTTCTTTTTTTCCCCCTTACGCTCAGTAATTGCTATAAAAATCCCTCTTAGTACTTCCTTCTCTGTATCCCAGAGGTTCTGGAGTGCATTGTTTTCATTATCATTTGTTTCAAGAAATGTTCTTCTTTTATGGTGGGGGGAGCCTCTGGTCTGGCCCAAATTCTACTCTCAACTTCTTCAGTAGATTTGAAATCTCTCAGAGGCATGTTGTTTTGTTTCCATAGATTTATGTATTTTCTGGAGTTCTTTTTGTTGTTTATTTCAAGTTTAATTCCATTATGGTCAGAGAAGATGCTACAGATTATTTCTATTCTTTTTTTTTTTTTTTTTGAGAGATTTTCACTGTAGGGTGCGTGCGCTCGCCAGACAGACAGAGAGAGACATAGAGACAGAAAGCAAGAAATCATCCCCCAGGGGGGATGGTCACGCCGCAATCCCTTCTCCTCCATTCTCCTCTCGGGATCTTGGGCACGCACGCACACGCGCCTGGCGTGAGTTTTAAGCCACCGGGTCCGGGACACGAACCGCGGTCGACTACGTGGGAGTCCAGCGACATAGCCATTACGCTAACTGCTGGTTCCCAGATTATTTCTATTCTTATAATTTTTTTTTAAATATAAACTATTTATTAACAGACAAGGCTTACAGCCATATTTCTTCATGGGCACACCCACAGCACAGCCACAATGGCCAGTTGTCTTAGTGTGCTGGCCTCTGGTGCAGTCCTCTATGGGCTTGCATGTTCTTCAGTCTCTCCAGGTTTTCATGCGGCTTGTTGTCCAGACCGTTGGCCAGGACCTGGCTGTATTTTCCATCCTTTACATCTTTCTGCCTGTTCAAGAGCCAGTCTGGGATCTAGTACTGGCATGGATTCTGCATTACAGTGATCACACGTTCCACATCCTCCTCAGTTGAGCTCTCCTGCCCTCCTGGTGAGGTCAACACCTTAACACCACATGAGCACATCTTCGCCCCACACCCTTAATGGCAGTGACAGCAAAAGCTATTTTCTGCCACCCATCGATGTTGGTATTGAGTACTCACAAAATGTGCTGGAACTTCTCAGGGATCCCTAGAGACATGGCGGCACAAATGGCGGTGTGTAGGCCTCCTGTGGAAGAGCTCTATTCTTATACATTTTTAGAGACTTGTTTTATGCTCTGTTATGTGGTCAATCTTAGAAAATGTTCCATGTGCCACTGGAAAAAAATGTAAATTCTGTTTGTTGAGTAAAACGTTCTATAAATGTCTGTCAGGTCCATTTGGTTTAAGGCATTATTTAAATCAATGTCAGGACCAGTGGTTGGCATAATGGCTATGTTGCTGGACTCCCATGTAGTCAACCATGGTTCAAGTCCTGGATCTAGTGGCTTAAACTCATGCTGGGCGTGTGTGCATGTGTGCCTAAGATCCCGAGAGGAGACTGGAAGAGAAGGGATTGTGGTGTGGCCATCCCTCCTGGGGGATGATTTCTCACTTTCTGTCTCTCTGTCTCTCTGTCTTTCTGGCAAGCGCAAGTGCCCTATAGCAAAAACCTCTCCAAAATAAATAAATGGCTCTTTGTTTCGTTTTCTAGGTTTGTTTGGTTGTTTTGTTTAAATGATCTAGGCAATAGTGAGAGTGGAGTGTTGAAATCTCTAATAACTAATGTGTTAGAGTCTATGTTTGACTTAAGGCCTAGTAGTCTTTTTTTTATGCATTTGTGTGTCCTGATGTTAGGTGCATAAATATTAATAACTGTTATGTTGTTCTGTGGGTTGATCATTTTGATATAATGACCTTACTTGTCTTTTTACAGAGTTCATCTTGAAGTCTATTTTTTTCTGATAATAGAATGACAATACCTGGTTTTTGTTTTGTTTTGCATTTGTACAGAATCACATTTACCAACTTTTCACTCTCACTCTCCTATATGCAAGCAGCATATAGGAGGATTCCTTTTTTTCCCCTATTCAGGCAACCCATATTTTTTAATCAGAGAAATTAATCTATTTACGTTCAGTGTTTTTGATATGTTCAGATTTACAGCTGCCATTTTGTTTGTTGGTTTCTGATTGTTGTGTTTTCTTATATGCTCTTTTCTTCTGCTATTATTTAACTTTACTATTTATTGGATTTACATAGTGAAATGGATTGAATCATTTCCTTCTTTTTAGTGTTGTCATTCTACTGGTGAGTTTGATAGTTTCATATGTCCCGTGGTGTTATTTCTCTTCCTTTTGTTTCCAGAAGTAGTCTTAATTATTTAAGAAGTACTAAGGATTAAGAAATATTCCTTTAAGTATTTCTTGAAGAGCTGACCTAGTATCAGTGAATTCTTCCAGTTTTTGTTTGTCTGAAATGATTTTATTTCTCCTTCAAATTTGAAGGGGATTTTTGCTGGCTATAGTGTTCTTGGCTGAAACTGTTTACTTTCAACATTTTGAATATGTCCATCTCATTCCCTCCTGGCCTGTAAGGTTGGTCTTGAGAAGTCTGAGGTTAGTCTGATAGGACATCCTGTATAGGTAACTGGGTACTTATCTATAGCCATTTTTAGGACTTTATCTTTGACCTTTTACATTTTGACTATATGTGCCTTGGAGACAATCTTAAGTTGAATCTATTTGGCATCCTTTGAATTTCCTGGATCTGGAAGATCTAGAAAATAATTCTATTCTCTATAGAATTAAGAGGCTTTATGTTAATAATTCATAAACTATATATTCTATGCCTTTTCCTGTCTCTTTGCCTTCTGGGATACCCATTATGCAGTTATTTAGTCATTGAATGATATCCTATAATTCACATATGTTCTCTTTCTTTTTAAATTTTTTTTATAAACATGTCTGCCTTTTCTCTTGCTTTTTTTTTTTTTTTTTAAAGAATTATTAATTTAATTTATCGGGCCCACAGGTGGCATGGTGGTTAAGATGTGGGACTCCCTTGGGACCAGCAGTTAGCGTAATGGCTATGTCGCTGAACTCCCATGTAGCTGACCATGGTTCGATTCCCCTGGTGGCTTAAACTCATGCCGGGTGTGTGTGTGCGTGTGTGCCCAACATCCCGAGAGGAGAATGGAGGGGAAGAGATTGCAATGTGGCCATCCCTCCTCGGGGGTGATTTCTTGCTTTCTGACTCTGTCTTTCTGGCGAGCACATGCACCCTATAGCAAAAACATCTCAAAAAAAAAAAAAAAAAGATGTGGGACTCCCACACAGCTGACAACAATTTGAGTTCAGGCCTAGGCAGCTTTCACTCTTTCTCTCTGATCAAATTGAAGAATAATAAATAAATAAATGAATAAATTCTTTTTAAAAAGAGTTTTAAAAAAGAATGATTTAATTTAATTTATTTGTCATTATTATTTTAATTTGCTACAGGGGATGTGCACTCACATGAGGGAGACAGTGAAAGGCAAAGTGAGAAAGCAAGCTGCTGGATCCAGGACTCAAACTGCAGTTGGCCTTGTGAGAGTTTAGCACCTAAACCACAATGCCACTTGCAAGCCCTGTTCTCGTGATTGTTATTGTTAACTCTTTTTGAGAGTTTAGACTATTTCAAGTGTTATATCCCCAAATTTAGAATTCTGTTCTCTTCATGGCCTAATCTGTTATTGACGCGCTCTACAGAACAGTTATTTCCTATATTGTATTCTTTAACTCTGCGATTTCTGTTTGATTCTTTTTTTTTTTTAAGAGGTTTTTGCCTTATGGTGCCATGCACTCACTGGGGGAAGAAAGAGAGACAGAGATGGTGAGAGGGAAAGTGAGAAAACATGCTCTGGGGAGGATGGCCATGCCACAATCTCTTCACCATGCTCCTCCCAGGATCTTAGGCATTCACACATATGCACCTGGCATGATTTTCAAGCCACCAGTACTTAAACTGTGGTCAGCCAACCATGTGGGAGTCCAGTGATATAGCTGCTATGCCATCTGCTAGTCCCTGTTTGATTCTTTTTAAAGATGTCTCTCTCTCTTCCATGTATGCATTGTTTTTCTCATCTCTTGAAATTGTTTGTCTGTGTTCTCCATCTCATTTAGTCTTGTTATCATCAACGTTCTAAAATCTGTTTCTGATACTGCTGTGATTTCTGCATTTTGTCTTGTTAGTGGAGGTAGTATGTTCCTTTGAGAGAATTTTCTTATTTATTTGTTTGTTTCCATTTTTCTTGTATCCCTGTATTGATATTTTGGCATATGATGAAATGCTTACCTTTTCTTTATTCCAGAATTAGGTTTTCTAGTGGTTATATCTTCTTATTTATTTATTTTTTCAGTTTTATTTATTGAAGATTTTATGTATTTTTGGAAACATCAGTGAGGATGCTGGGACCTCTGGGCCTTTTTTTTTTTTAAACAAATGATTTTATTTAACTTTATTTATTTATTTTATTTTGACCAGAGAGAGACATAGTGAGAGAGAGAGAGAAAAGAAAAGTGAGAAAGCAAGCCGCCAGGTCAGGGACTCGAACCATGGTTGGCCATGTGGGAGTTCAGTGTTCTTAATCACCATACTACCTGCCGGTTCCTGGGCCAATGTTTTTGAGTTTAGGTGAAGTTACAGTTGTGCACTGGTGCTTTACCTGTACAGGGGGTTGTTTCCCACAAATTGATGTTGACTGTTGCCCTGCAGGGTGGATTTTTGAGTTATCAGACTGTAGAGAGCAGGATCCTCCTTTGGGGGGGGGTAGCCAAGTGAAAATAGCTGAAAATAAGTAATGACCTCTGCTTTGTATGGCTTGCATACAGGAAAGATGTAGGTGTTGGTTGAGAAGCTTAGAGTCAGAGGGTAGATTTTTAGAAATTTGTGTGAGTATCTGAGACTCTCCATAGCCGAGGCACTTCTCTGTAGGTGGTTTGATGCAGATGAGCATGGCAGGAGGTTGTTGTTTGTATAGGAAGAGGCATGCCAAGGCTACAATGCTGAGTGGGAATAATACATACTGCTGCACGGCTTTGGGGGAAGGTTGGAGCAGTTGTAAGTCCGAATGGCTAGATGTAAGGCTGGGGCTGTGTAAGTCTGTCCACTGAGCCCTAGGGCTGTGCTGTGGGACCATGATGTAAGGGTGTGTAAGAGAGGCAGTGCAAAGTGCACGGGTGTAGTGTTGCTAGGTGTGCAGGACTAACAGTGCAAGCATTGAAGGTCCAATGGCACAAGTCGAGTGGGTCTGCTGGCCTGTGCATGTCTCTGCAGCTGGAGGGCAGTGCTGGAGCTGCTGCACGTATGCAGGGCCAAGGGGTGGGTGCTAAAGCACATGAGTCTGCACGCTGGCTGATGATACGAGGTGGGTGGTTCTGATGGCCTGTGCACATTTGTGTGGTTGGAGGGAGGGGCTGGAGCTGTGTCCAGTGGGAGCTGCTTGGGCTGACATGCAAGACTGGACCCCTGGGGCTGGAAAGCAGGTGGGGTGAAGCCTTGGCTGTTGCTCCTGCCCCACAGAGGGAGTATCTCTTGCACTCTCCTGTCTGTCGGTTTCCCTCACTACTCCTTCCCTCACTCTTACTATCCCAGGAAATCCAGATAAGTTACTCTGCAGAACCAACCGAGGAGGCAGGGAGCTGCTCCTAGTGACTATTGGATGTGGGGAGAGGAGTGGGCATGGAGTCCTACCAGTCAGGGGGAGCGTCCTGCTCCTCTTTAGGTGACTCTGTGCCCCTGGGGCTTGTCGGGGGTGTGGTTCAGCATTTTCTCTGGGGCTGCAGGTCTTTGCAACTTCCCAAGATGTGCAGATGGTCTGGGTTACTCCCTGTTCTCTCACACAGTTGGGAAGTGCTGGGTTTGAGGCGGAAGTGGGGAGGCGGAAGCTGGAAGCTTAAGAGGAGGGTCCTGCTCACCTTCCCGCTGCTGTGGGAGGCCACAGCCATCCCTGCTTCCTTTCTGACGTCAGACAACTGATCTCTTTTTTCTGTCTTCCACCTCAGACTCAGCAGCCCCGACACCCCCCACCCTGCTCCCGTGAGCTCTTGGTGCCACCTCGCTCCTCTGCTCCAGGGGCAGCCAACCGTCCAACTCTTTCTGACTTTCTTATCAGAGAGATGCCACAAAGGATGCTCCTAGGTAGCATCTTGCCCCTCCTTCCCAGACAGTTAAGACTTCCTGATTACTAATTCTGAGAAACAAAGCATTTGGTACCTAGCCAGTGCCTAAAACATCATACAGTCGTTATGTACTTAATGTTAGCATATTGTGAAGAAAATAACCAGTTATGTTAGGGGTGAAGTTAGATTCTCTGAGTATGGGATATTCCATGAATAAGTCAGTCTTTGGCTATGGGCTTTTTTTTTTTTTTAAGGAATTATTTATTTATTTATTTCCATTTGTTGTTGTTGTTGTTATTATTATTATTAAATTTGACCAGAGACAGAGAGAGAGAGAAAGGGAAAGTGAGAAACCAAGCCACCAGGTCTTGGATTCGAACCATGGTCAGCCACATGGGAATCCAGCACCTTTAACCACCACGCCACCTGCCAGCCCCACTATCGGCTTTGATAGCTTCTGCTTCCCTGTCTACTAGGTCAGCTCTTGAGAGAGCAGCTGGCGTGGCCCACACTTGTGGCCACACTGTGAGGTCTGCAGGGCCAGCAGCAGCTGCAGCAGTGTGAGGCAGCCCTGCGATCTGCTCTGGCCACCACAGCCACACGGGTTTTCCACCTCTCGTTCCTCCTGTTCCGTCTTTATCTGTGCGTTGGGGCCTTTGGCACAGGGCGTTTGGGGGTCCCGAGACTCGTCTGAGGTTATGATACTGTCCACGCAAGCAGCCATTTGGCCTTCCACTATGTGCATTGCTTGGAGAACACTGCCTAACTTATTACCTTCATGGCAAGAGAGAAAGACACTCCTCTCAGAACACCAGAAGCGGCTACCTTTCCGAGTTTGCAACACGCGCATTAAGAGAAAGTGGCGTGGGAGACCGGACACACTGGCTTCCAGGCATCTGCTCCCATCACGGCACGTGACAGTTTCTGAGAACCCCGACACCTGCAGGAGCAGAGCGAGTCGCTCAGCCCACAGTGGCGTCTCCAGAGGAGTCTGTAGACATTGATTAAAGACAGTGCTCGGTACGGAACTCAGAAGCCTGGCTCCCAGGAGGGCCGCTAGGCCCAGGCCCACTGTCTTAAAGCCTGTGCCTGTGGCCACAAGGAGAGAGAGGGGGAGAGCACAGATAAACAGACTCTGTCCGACTCCTGGGAAAAAACTGAGAAACAAAAAAGCAATTCAAAGCATATAGCCTACAAAGGGAAGGTCAACGATACTGCCTTGCAGATGATCGAAGTCAGTTCTCTGCCTCTCGGCTATCTCTGGGAAGTAAGCCTATTAATGCCCTGTTTCGGATACACTGGTCACATATGCCCCGCTGCGGACACTGCTGAATTTCAGTGCACCACTGGAAAGTGCACCACTGGACACAGAACCTCCCCTCTGCTCCCACTGTCGACAGGTGAGAAAGCACAAATGAGAACCCGCCTCTCCCTCCGATGCCTGCTCACAGCCCCTCGCCCTGTGTTTCAGGGTCCCTCTGCACGAAGCAGGCTCCACAGGCCTTGGCGTGGTTAAACAGGCTTGAGGACAACTAATGGGAGATATTTCAGAGACAGCTGAAGGAACAGCTGGAATAAACACCCTGTCAAATTCTTCTCCAGCTTGAGCCCCTATTGTTTTGTTCTTCACCAAATTCAACATAAAGGCAGAGTATCTGCCCTTTGACAGTTAACGATTTAGTTATGAAGGCACAGCTGAGGCAAGCATCTTTAACCTTTTTAAAAAACAATGAAAACATCCGGCCGCTTATTTTCTTGGCCTATGTAAACTAGACACATGAAGGAGGTAAGCAAAGGATTGATTCCCCGCCGAACAGCACAGAGAAGAGCTCGGGAAAGTGTGTCAGTGGGCGCCTTAGAGCCGAGGGGAGGTCACGCGCTGCACTGGAGCTGGACAGCGGGCCTGGCCATGCAGGCTGCTGAGGCCGGTGTGGATGGAGATGATATCCAGAGTCCACAGGAACTTAAGCTTCTGTTCTAGGGCCAGCAGATGGTGTGGTGCCTAAGGCACTGGACTTCCACATGGACAACTGCAGTTCAAGTCCTAGACCTGGTGGCTTGCTTTCTTACTTTCCCTCTCTCTGGTCAAATTGGAAAAAATAACAATGCTGAATAAAAGTGAATGAAATAATTCTTTACCCCCCCCAAATAAAGAGAAAGAAAAAGAAAAATCACACTGGGTGTGTGTGAATGCATGCCCAGAATCCTAGTTGGAGAATAGAGAAGAAGGGGTTATGGTGTATCCATCCCCACTGGGAGAGTGATTTCTCACTTCCCTCTCTGTCTCTCTGGTGCATACATCCTATGGCAAAAAAAAAAAAAAAGTCTTTTTCTCAACAGAGATTTGTCTCTCTTGGCTAGAAGATAGAGGCTGCATTTGGGATCAACTTATCTTTCTCTTATAAAGGCATACCGATGGGCCATGTACTCGGTGAGCTCTCAGTAACCACCACGTTTAAGTCCCTAGGATGGCACTTAAGTACTAATGTGGAAATGCCAGTCTGGGCCTACCCTCTGTGACAAGAAGCAGCGCACGCACCCCCTGACTGGCATGTCCACAGCACCGGTCATACTTTTTATTTAGGTTCCCACAATCCCTTCTCCTTCATTTTCCTCCTGGGATTTTGGACATAAATTCGCATGCACCTGGAGTGATTTTCAAGCTGCCAGGTTCAGGTCTTGAACCATGGTTAGCCATGTGGGAGTCCAGCACTTGAATCACCATGCCACCTGCTGGCCCCAATATTTCAGCTTTCTAAGTTGTTTCAGCTAGAGGATATGCCCTGATGTCTCGTCATGTTACTTGACATGAAAACCAATGTTTATTATTTAAAGTAGGACTGGATCGCCCCGCTGCGGTGGTCCGGTGGTGACGGAGTGCCCGTAAGGAAGCCATGCGGCAGCTGTGTGTTTGGATCCCTGCTTCGGCCTGAAAACGCCGGGTGCCTGTGTGGGGTGTCCACACGGAGGAGCCGCGGAGCTGGGACGGGGGACGGCGGCGTCGCGAGGCCCGGCTGAGGGTGTCCCTCTGTCCTTTTGTGTGTGCATGTGCTCTCTATAAAATCACAGTTGTGATCACTGTACGTTATGAGAATAAGACTACATTCACAGGTGGGCCAAGGTGCCTTTTTCTGTTACATATATAGATTAGTATTTTCACCTCTTTGGTTCCCACACATGATGAGTTCGGTCTCAATTCCTAGTCAATTATCTAAACTGCCCCTTTTCTAAAACGTTTTTAGCACAGACACATTAATTTACTAACCAAAGCGATGATCCTAATTAAAGCGACAGTTGGAAATAGTCGCATATAAACGTTTGCGATAACGGTAACTAAACACGATAATGGGAAAAAGTCGTGTGGAGACCTGCTCATTGCACCGCGCTTGTTCGTTCCCGCAGCGGACTCCTGTCTGAAGGCATGAGGGAAGGTGTGTTCTCCGTTTGGACTCCAGTGCAGGTGGATTATTCTGCATACAGCCCACTGCTGGTTTCCCATCTTGCCATTTCCTGGTTACTGTGCTTTCTTTCCCATCCCATTCTCTAAGTTGAACCAGCGCACGGTCCTTAAAGTCGCAGACGGTCTGAGTTTTTCTGCCGTCAGCTGTGGCTTCTTCAAACTCTTCTCCCGGCAACGAGAGAACTGTTGTTAAAGTGCTGTCGGTTTTTACGGCGAGGTCATTCCCATGGCAGGTGAGGATAGTCTGGTGTGGCCGCTGCACCCATTTCCCGCAGAGCTAGCCCCACAGCTGCTTCCTCCATGTACCCATCCCAGCCTTTGCCGCCCCCAGGCCCCGGCTTCCTTGCGGCTGCTGCGGCG
>NW_006159670.1:1541175-1554973 GCF_000334495.1 Tupaia belangeri chinensis | reverse complement strand
AACTATCTGTTTTTTTTTTTTTTTAAGAATTATTTATTTAATTTTATTTACTCATATATTTTAACTTGACTAGAAGGAGAGACACAAAGAGATAGAGAGGGAAAGCAAGAAAACAAGCCACCAAGTCTGGGACTCGAACTGTGTTTGGCGAAGTGGGAGTGTCCAGCTCCTCAACCACCATGCCACCTGCTGGCTCCTCAGCTAGCCTTTAAGAAATGAGGCACGGAAAGTAAATATTCTGAGACTCCACGTACACTAAAATATTTATATCTTTTTTAAAAAATTATTTTATTTAACTTTATTATTTATATATTTTAATTTAACCAGAAAGGGACAAAGTGAAAGAGAGAGAGAGTGAGAAAGCAAGCTGTCAGGTCCAGACTCAAACCACAGTCCGCCATGTGGGAGTCCAGCACCCTTAACCACCACACCACCTGTTGGCCCCCTAAAACATTTATATCTTATCTTTGCACTTAATTAGTAATTTTATTGGTAAAGAATTGTAAGTTAAAATAATTTTCTTCAAGATTTAAAAATATTGCTCACTTAATATCTGTCATTATCTGTGAGGATGATTTTTTTTTTTTTCTAGAGGACTTGTGTGCTCACCGGAGAGAAACAGGGAAAATAAGAAAGCAACCCTCAGGGGGAAGGCCACACTGCAATCCTTTCTCCAGTCTCCTCTTCAGATTCTGGGCATGCATGCACATGTGCCCAGAGTATTTTTCAAGTCACCAGGTCCAGGGCTTGAACTGTACTGTCAGCCATGTGGGATCCAACTGCCTTAACCACCATCCCAGCAACTGGCCGCCTCTCTGAAATTTTGAAGATTCTTTTCTTTGTCCTCAGTGTTACTAAATTTTAGTTATGCATGTCTTTTTTTTTTTTTTTTTTGAGAGAGAGATTTTTGCTATAGGGTGCATATGCTCGTCAGAGAGACAGAGAGACACAAAGCGAGAAATCACCCCTAGGGAGAATGACCACGCCACAGTCCCTTTCCTCTACTCTCCTCTTGGGATTTTGGGCATGCATGCACACTCTTCCAGCGTAGTTTCAAGCTGACAGGTCTGAGCCTCCAACCAGGGCTGACCACATGAGACTCCAGTGCCTTAACCACTATGCTACCTGCTAGCCCCGACAATCCGTTTTTTAGTAGTAAGCATCAAAAGAAATTCCTGATCCTTAAAATCTAGCTATTTATGATACAGTCAGGAGTGATCAACTTTCCCTGGACCCAACCGTAATGTAAATTTTTCTTTCCCAGGGTGGTTTAGGACTTGAAAGAATTATAAACAGTATTTGGTTCTTTCTAGCCAACTGAGTTTTATTTGTTGTGCAATAAGCTGCCTTACATCTTTCAGCTAGAAAAACACTAAATTTGAATAAAGATATTACAAAATAAATTAGAACCCACTGGGAGAGAGGGCATTGCAATTCTACTGAGTTAAGAAAAACATTTTTTTTTTTTTTTGGAGAGGTTTTTGCTATAGGGTGCATGCGCTTGCCAGAAAGACAGAGACAGAGAGACAGAAAGCAAGAAATCATCCCCCAGAGGGCATGGCCACACCACAATCCCTTCTCCTCCATTCTCCTCTTGGGATCTTGGACACGCACACACGCGCACCTGGCGTGAGTTTAAGCCACCGGGTCCAGGACTTGAACCATGGTCGACTACATGGGAGTCCAGCGACATAGCCATTACGCCAACTGCTGGTCCCATGAAAAACATTTTAGTAGACCATAGTTTCACTTATTTTTAACACTCATCCTGCCATGAATTCATAAGGAATAGATTCCAGCAGCTCAGGCCCCTTTCCATTGGTTCTCACACAGTGGCTGCTCTGGGTGGAGCAGGCTGGTGCTTCAGTTGAACCCAGGGCCCTTTCTCCTTGGCTTCCTCCTGTTTCTGGTCATTTTCCTTCACAGTTTTAGGAAGCTGTCTCTGCTCTTATGTTGCTTAATATGCTCAATACGCACACTGATTCTCTTGGCAAGACTCTTGCCCTTAACTTGTTTGTTCACAACGATGCCCACAGCATGCCGGGTGACAGTGTAGACTCTTCCAGGTGTGCCATGGTCACATTAGTGGAGCATTCCCTTTTGAGCAGTCCCCATTCCCCTGATGTCTACACCACACTACTGCCTTTCTTGTAGATTCGCATGTATGGTGCCCAAGGAACCACTCCACGCTTTCCAAAGTCCTAGAGGGCACGCCTCTCCCCTTTCCCTGTGTGTGTCATTTTGGTGAATTACTGGAAGATGGCGGTTCTGGCCAGAAGACTGAGGCGAGTCTTCATGTTTGCTAACATTCATCTTTTATGCTAGGGTACTTTACTAACATTTGGTAGGCACTTTATATCCAGAAAGATGACCTTCAGTGTTGAGGAAGATTTCACAGATCATTTTGATGACAATTTCATTCCTTCTTTTTCTTTGCTTTTTCTAGAATGCCTAGTATTGAATGCCGACCTCCTCATTAAAGTGCTAATTTTCTTATCTTTTCTTTCCTATGTTCTATTTCCTTGTCTTTTTGCTTCTCTTTCTGGAGGATATTCTAATCTTTATTTCTTATTCTTTCTACTGAGTGTATCATTTATTGTATATTTTTGCCAGAGTTTAAAAATATGTGTCTTTCATCATGTTCTTTTCTTTTTCATGGATATATTTTCTCCTGTTTTTTTTTTCTTTTCTTAGAGTATATTAGTGAGACTTGTAAAAACAAATGATCTTCCTTTGACTTTCTTCTTTTTTTAAGAGAGAATTTTGCCATAAGGCATGTGCACTCATCAGAGAGACAGAGAGAAAGAGAAAGTGAGAAATCACCCCCAGGGGGGATGGCCAAGCCATAATCCCTTCTCTTCCATTCTCCTCTTGGGATCTTGGGCACACACGCACGCACATGCGGTGTGAGTTGCAAGCCGCAGGGTCTGGCCACACAGGAGTCCAGCACTTTCACCCCTGGACCAACTGCTGGCTCCCTTCTTCCTCCTCCGTCCCTGGGCTGGATCCTCACAGGGTTTTGCCACTGCAATCCCCCTAGCCTTCAGGCCAGCCGGGGTCACAGGAGCCTGAGGCACACTCAGCACGTGCAGGCCACCCTGGGGTCTGAACTCAGGGCCTTTCCATACCGTGCACGGGTACCCTAAGGCCTGTGCCACTGTGGCTGGGTCTGAGGAGAGATTTTGGAGTGTTCTCTGTGAGGAGTCTCTGTTCCATTTAAGTTACCTTTTCTATTTGTCTTGGTCTGTTTCGCGGTAGAGGAATTCTCCAGACACCTGGTGCTCTCTGTCCACGGCCCCCCTCGGGGCACATAACCTTCTCTGACTGAGAACCTGGTTTGCCACCCTTTACACTACAGTGGCTTGTGGGACCTGAGTTTAGAAGTCCTGAGCCCCTGCTGGAGGAGGGGGGAGCTTCATCCCAGATTTAGGCAGAAGTGAGAGACTGAGTGTGCCTCCCTCCCCTTCTTCCAGAACTCCACTTCTCTGTCACTTAGCACTCCCCAGTCCCTTTCCCCTGAGAGACAGCTCGATTAAAAATCAGATCAGTATATTAACACACAGAATGAGTCCTTTATATGCCAAATACATCCTCAGGTATTTAGCTTCTAAAATGAGGAAAAAGTATTCCATGGGGGCTACGCCAACAGAATAAACTTTAAGGGTATGACTTAGTTAACATCAAAGCAAATCCGTGCAAAAAGTGTAAAAAATAAAAAAAGATAACTTCCTTAATAAAAACAAGCCTGTGATCCTACAAGACTGGCCATGGAGGGAGAATCTCATCAGTCCCAACTGCCACCTTCTCTAATCCCTTCCCCTCCAAGACTTTCTTCTTCTTTTTAACAGAATTGTTTTATTTAACTTTATTTACTTACTTATTTACTTTAATTTGACCAGACTGAGACAGAGTGAGAGAGAGGGAAAGCCATAAAGCAAGCCGCCAGGTCTGGGACTCAAACCACGGTTGGTCATGTGGGAGTCCAGCGTCTTAACCACCATGCCACCTGCCGGCCCCACTAAGACTTTGTTCTAATCATTCCGCAACCATCTCAGCCCTGAAGAGGCAGAACGAGCGTCCCTTTGACATTGTGGTCTGCTAATACATGCCTTAACACGTGGAGAACAAGGTAGCAACATCCATAAAAATGGCATTAATGTCTACAGAACAGAAGTGCCACGAAAGCAGACAGCTGGGTGTGTGGGCGTGCCGCCCCGTCGGGGCACTAGCCCTATCCCGCCCTCATCCCGGTCCTCAGCGCCAGCACCCCGTCTGCTCGCTCGCTCTCACTCCTCTTAGGTGTACTTACCCTGCACGCCTTTACAGTGAACAGCACGGTGCTGTGCAGCACACGGAGCAGCGTGGTACTGGGGAAATGGACTTGTAGACCAACAGGGCAGAGCAGAGACCCCCGACGGGAACCCAGGACATACAGCCAGCTGATTTACTCCAGGAGCAAGAGATGAGGGTCAGAAGGACGCCACGTCCTCTCTGCTGACTGAGGCCTTTCTCCGGCAGAAACAACAGACCGGTAGGCCAGGACTCTCCCCGACCCACAAGTACATTTAGTAAGTTCTGCTCTACGTCAAAATGACTGCTGAAACATTTAGAAATCAGCGCTGAAGTGCCGGGGAGGTCATATTTTTAAAAAGCAAATCCATTTTCCAGCACTGAACACACACACACATTACCTAGAAACACGTGGGTCCCATTCTCGCGTGACAATACTTGGCTGGGTGTGGACATCAGCGGCAAGTCCTTTGCAGCGAGCTCCTGCAGCCCTGCTTCTGAGCTGCAGCTGTGTCTGCGAGGCTTACGCTTGCGAAGGCATGGTTTTGTAGTGAGAAGGGCTTTTTGCCAAGAGCCAGGACCATCTACCAGCCTGTTTGAAGACGGGTGGCGTAACTAAATGCTCTGTTGACATACGCTGCAAGGTGAAAATGTGTGTTTATACCCTGCGATTCTGGGTCTAGTTACTGACACATCACGTGAAGAATTCTTTGAAGTATGCTGTGGTCTGAATCTTGATTCATATGTTGAAATCCTACCTGCCAAGGTAAAGGCAATAGAAGATAGGGCTGGGGGCCAGCAGGTGGTATAATGGTTAAGACACTGGACTCCCACATGGCTGGCCTTGGTTCGAGTCCCAGAACTGGTGACTTGAAACTTACACTGGGCACATGTGTGTGCATGCCCAAAATCCCAGGAGGAGAGTGGAGAAGAAGGGATTGTGGCGTGGTCATTCCTCCTGGGGGGTGACTTCTTTCTCTCACTGTCTCTTTGGCAAGTATATGTGCCCTATAGCAAAAATCTCTCTAAAATTAAAAAAAAAAAAAGTAGGTAGGGCCTTTGGGAGGTGGTTAGTATGCTTATAAAAGAGACCACAGAGGGCTGGCTCTATGGCCTGGAGGTTATGGCAGTCAGCTCTCACATGGCTGACGTGTGGTTAGAACCTGGGACCTGGTGGTTTGAGAAACACATCCAGGTGCACATGCATGTGTGCCCGAAATCCCAAAAGAGCGAGAGATGGAGAAAAAAGGATTGTGGCATGGCCATACCCCATGGGATGTGTTCTCCTTTCCCTCTGTCTTTCTGTCTCTCTCTGGCAAGCACACGTGCCCTCTAGCAAAAACAAAAGCAAAAACGAAAACACAATACTAAACAAAAACCAGAACAGCAGTTAGCATAATGGCTATGTATGTCGCTGGACTCCCATGTCGTCGACCACGGTTCAAGTCCTGGACCCGGTGGCTTAAACTCATGCCTGGTGTGTGTGCATGCATGCCCAAGATCCCGAGAGGAAAATGGAGGAGAAGGGATTGCGGCGTGGCCATCCCCCCTGGGGGGTGATTTCTCACTTTCTGTCTCTCTGTCTCTCTCTGTCTTTCTGGTGAGGGCATATGCCCTGTAGCAAAAATCTCTCCAAAAACAAACAAAAAAACTAAATAAAAACCACCGCAGAGAGCTGGAGAGCTAGTCCCTTCCTGCAGTGCCCCATGAAGACGGGATGGAAGGCACCGTCCACCACCAGGAAACGCCGCCCGCCACGGAGTCCGCCAGCGCAGGGATCCCGCACTCCGCAGGCCCACGCCGGGGAACGCACCTGCTGCTCCTAGGCTGCCAGTGTGGTGCCTCGTCCTGACAGCCTGCCCTGACCGGACGGACGGCAGTGCCAACAGTGAAGGGATGCGGTCGAGGGCAAACTGTCGCACTCCTGGGGTGTGGACCGGAACAGCTGAGCGTGTGAGACCCCGGGTCGGTTACTCTCTAGGAGTCTAGGCTGGCTTCTCACACCTCAACTCAGAGACACTTCTTTCTTTTTATTTTTTTTAGGCCACAGATTACTTTATTTTTAACACCCATCCTGCCATGAATTCATAGGGAAGAGGTTCCAGCAGATAAGGCTCCCTTCCGATGGTTCTCACACAGTGGCTGCTCTGGGTGGAGCAGGCTGGTGCTTCAGTTGAACCCAGGGCCCTTTCTCCTTGGCTTCCTCCTGTTTCTGGTCATTTTCCTTCACAGTTTTAGGAAGCTGTCTCTGCTCTTATGTTGCTTAATATGCTCAATACGCACACTGATTCTCTTGGCAAGACTCTTGCCCTTAACTTGTTTGTTCACAACGATGCCCACAGCATGCCGGGTGACAGTGTAGACTCTTCCAGGTGTGCCATGGTCACATTAGTGGAGCATTCCCTTTTGAGCAGTCCCCATTCCCCTGATGTCTACAATATCCCCTTTCTTGTAGATTCGCACAGATGTTGCCAAGGAACCACCCCATGTTTCCTAAAAGGCCTGCAGAACATACACGGGTGCCTCCCCTCTCCCTGTGTGTTCGTCATTTCAGTGAATTACTGGAAGATGGCGGTTCTAGCCAAAAAGCGAGAAATTCCTAATAAGCAAAATGAATCTCCTCGGCGACCCACATGTTAAGCCTTGCTAAGGGCCGAGGAAGGCGGTGTGGACGAGTAAACCACAGCCATGTCAGGAGTCGCGCGAGGCCTGCTCTAGTCCCGGCGGCCCCCAGGTAGCTCGTGACCTGGGAATATGATCTGGGTTTCTGGGTCTCCATCTCCTCGCTGTATCGGAAGGTAAAACTCAAGTGATATTTTACAGACCCTCTGGGCTATAACTCAAGGGCAAACGTCTGTCAAAATGCTCGCAATTGTAAATCGAGTAAATCAAAACCACTAAATTCTGGGAGAAAAGTCTGACGCGGTAATCTCTTGTGTGTAAAGATTTATCTAGAACTGGTGGATAGGCATCCATAAAAGAAGGACGGGGTAAATATGCACGGTGCCAGATCAGAGCCCTGCACTGCCACTCTGCAGGGACAGCCCGCGAGTGGCCGCACCTCCGAGAAAGGAGCCGTAACTTGAGCGCTGACAATGAACCACCAGGTAATCGCTGGCCCCGGGCTATTAGGTTGTTGGGGAAGTCATGATGTGTTTCTCTCTCTCTCTTCTTTTTAGAATTATTGTTATTTTAACTTTAATTATTTATATTTTTTTAATTTGACCAGTGAGGAACAGAGTGAGATGGAGAGAACGAGAGGGAGGGAGGGAAAGTGAGAAAGCAAGCCGCCAGGCCCGGGACTCGAACCGTGGTAGACAACATGGGAATCCAGCACCCTTAACCACCATGCCACCTGCTGGCCCCCACGAGGTGTTTTCTATGCAAAAATGCATCATGCCTTTGCTGATGACCCTGTAGGTATATGGGACCAAAACTTGCTGGATACAGCATGGATGGGTCTGGAGGCTCAGACATCTTCCTCTCATGGAAGAAATAAATAATAAACTTAAAAAAAAAAAGGAGTAGGATAAATTAAATAAACATGTTATTTTCCCTATGAAACAGGGGCTAGAGTATATAAAACAAAACAATAAACAAAATAAAAAACTCTTGAAATATTCTTTTCAATTGGGGCTAAAAACAGTTGTAATTTTAGTCTGGTTTTATGTTAGCGGATTGTGCGTTTAACAGTGAATCACTCTCATGAGCAATTTTATTTGAAAAGTTCTGTGTTAATTATTAATTGCTCATCCAGAGCCCTTGGGGACTCCTGTTTCTGGTCATTTTCCTTCACAGTTTTAGGAAGCTGTCCTGCTCTTAGAATGCGTAATATGCTCAATACGCACATTGATTCTCTTGGCAAGACTCTTGCCCTTAACTTGTTTGTTCACAACGATGCCCACAGCAGGCTGGGTGACATTGTAGACTCTTCCAGGTGTGCCATGGTCACATTAGTGGAGCATTCCCTTTTGAGCAGTCCCCATTCCCCTGATGTCTACAATATCCCCTTTCTTGTAGATTCGCACAGATGTTGCCAAGGAACCACCCCATGTTTCCTAAAAGGCCTGCAGAACATACACGGGTGCCTCCCCTCTCCCTGTGTGTTCGTCATTTCAGTGAATTACTGGAAGATGGCGGTTCTAGCCAAAAAGCGAGAAATTCCTAATAAGCAAAATGAATCTCCTCGGCGACCCACATGTTAAGCCTTGCTAAGGGCCGAGGAAGGCGGTGTGGACGAGTAAACCACAGCCATGTCAGGAGTCGCGCGAGGCCTGCTCTAGTCCCGGCGGCCCCCAGGTAGCTCGTGACCTGGGAATATGATCTGGGTTTCTGGGTCTCCATCTCCTCGCTGTATCGGAAGGTAAAACTCAAGTGATATTTTACAGACCCTCTGGGCTATAACTCAAGGGCAAACGTCTGTCAAAATGCTCGCAATTGTAAATCGAGTAAATCAAAACCACTAAATTCTGGGAGAAAAGTCTGACGCGGTAATCTCTTGTGTGTAAAGATTTATCTAGAACTGGTGGATAGGCATCCATAAAAGAAGGACGGGGTAAATATGCACGGTGCCAGATCAGAGCCCTGCACTGCCACTCTGCAGGGACAGCCCGCGAGTGGCCGCACCTCCGAGAAAGGAGCCGTAACTTGAGCGCTGACAATGAACCACCAGGTAATCGCTGGCCCCGGGCTATTAGGTTGTTGGGGAAGTCATGATGTGTTTCTCTCTCTCTCTTCTTTTTAGAATTATTGTTATTTTAACTTTAATTATTTATATTTTTTTAATTTGACCAGTGAGGAACAGAGTGAGATGGAGAGAACGAGAGGGAGGGAGGGAAAGTGAGAAAGCAAGCCGCCAGGCCCGGGACTCGAACCGTGGTAGACAACATGGGAATCCAGCACCCTTAACCACCATGCCACCTGCTGGCCCCCACGAGGTGTTTTCTATGCAAAAATGCATCATGCCTTTGCTGATGACCCTGTAGGTATATGGGACCAAAACTTGCTGGATACAGCATGGATGGGTCTGGAGGCTCAGACATCTTCCTCTCATGGAAGAAATAAATAATAAACTTAAAAAAAAAAAGGAGTAGGATAAATTAAATAAACATGTTATTTTCCCTATGAAACAGGGGCTAGAGTATATAAAACAAAACAATAAACAAAATAAAAAACTCTTGAAATATTCTTTTCAATTGGGGCTAAAAACAGTTGTAATTTTAGTCTGGTTTTATGTTAGCGGATTGTGCGTTTAACAGTGAATCACTCTCATGAGCAATTTTATTTGAAAAGTTCTGTGTTAATTATTAATTGCTCATCCAGAGCCCTTGGGGACTTTAACCACTTTTGATTTTCTTAATTTACCAGTAAACCCTACATACTAGGGCCAACAACTGCACTGGAAAATGTCTTCTCATCTCACTTAATTTAACCTATTTTAGAAAAGTTACATGCACAGGATTTTTTTTTTTAAAGAGAGATTTTTGCTACAGGGTGTATATGCTCGCTGGAGACAGAAAGCGAGAACTCACCCCCTGGGGAGATGGTCGCGCCATAGTCCCTTCTCCTTCATTCTCCTCTTTGGATCTTGGGCAGGTATGCACACGCGCCTGGTATGAGCTTTAAGTCGCCCGGCCTGGTCCAGGACTCCAACCACAGTCGTCTACACGGGAGTCCAGTGACGTAAACATTCTGCCATCTGGTGGTCCTGAAAAAGAGTTTTTTAGGAGTAACATTCATGAGAAATTAGGATGTGTCACAATTAGATGGGTTGTATGTATAATAAGTAATCGTCGGGGCCAGCAGGTGGCATGCTGGTTATAGACTCCCACATGGCCAACCATGGTTCGAGTCCTACACCTGGCAACTTGCTTTCTCACTTTCTCTCTCTCTCTCTTTCTCTGGTGAGTGCATGTGCTCTACAGCAAATTTTAAATGATAATGATAATAATAAATAACATTAAATAATTACAAAAATAAGTTGTGGTTTAAATTTTTTCTTTAAATAATTATTTATTTAACTTTATTCATTCATTAATTCATTCATTCATTTTAATTTGACCAGAGAGAGAGAGAAAGTGAGAAAGCAAGCCACCAGGTCTGGGAGTGTCCAGTACCTTAACCACCACGCCACCTGATGGTCTGGCTTTAAATTTTAAAAACAAAATACTAAGCCAAAATTCAGGAAGCTGCTTATTTGTTTCTTCAAAATTGTCAAGGAACAAGGATAGCTCCTTAATCTTTCCATGCTCAGACTGGTAGGGCTTGGGGTCTTTCCCGTCTAAACCGTGTGTGTGCGCGTGCACACACGTGTGTGTGGCTGGGTGGTTGTGTGCATTCTCCAGAGAGACAGAGAAAAAACAAGAGCAGGGAAAGCACCGCAACGGGCTTGGGGATACTCAGTCTGCTTTGCTTCACTTCTCCTCCGTCGGGATTTCGGGCGTGCACACCGCATGTTTTTTGGGGCGCCAGGGCCAGTATTTGAGCCACGGCCTGCCACGTGGGACTGAGCTGCAGTACTGCAGGGCCGACCCTGTGCATTTGCTCAAACTTTTTACTTTCGTTCCTTTAAAGGAAACTTCTGGGTTAGCTTTTCCGAGAAGCTTCAGCCCTTCCTGTTTCTCAAGGACTGGGGGGCACTGTCGCGATGTCACAAATGCTGACATACCAGGTGGGGATCCACCTCCAGTGAAGACACAGGAATTAGGAACCTCGCCCGCCCACACCCAGTGTTCTATCTTAGCATCAATTCCATTTCATTACCTTAACTAGCATGTGTCAATGCCCACTTTAAACAATCTTTTAAAACCTTGGGGGGAACCAGCAGTTAGCGTAATGGCTATGTCGCTGGACTCCCACGTAGTCGATCGTGGTTCGCGTCCTGGACCTGGTAGCTTAAAACTCACGCCGGGCACGTGTGTGTGCGTGCCCAAGATCCCGAGAGGAGAATGGAGGAGAAGGGATTGCGGCGTGACCATCCCCCCTGGGGGGTGATTTCTCACTTTCTGTCTCTATGTCTCTCTGTCTGTCTGGCGAGCACACACGCCCTATAGCAAAAAGCTCTCCAAAAAAAAAAAACCCTGGGGATCTTATTTAAATAAGTTCTCGAGCTCTCTGAGACCTGACGGAGGAAGAAAAGCAAGTGTCCCCACAGCTCTGCCGAGCACAGACGTGAGGCTCCCTCCCAGGCTTGCAGGGCGGCACCCGCCTTCTCGGGTGATCGGCATTTCCCCCGTGGTCACCGCCCTGACGCACGCCTGGTGCACGTCACTCACACATTGCACACGAGTGTGTGCAGGTCACGAGTAAATTCACAGCTTCCTGGAAGTGAGAAGCTATTTAAGGAGGTGCATTTACATGAAGGCTCTGTTGGAATTGCTAACATACATAAATATCTAATGCTAGGATTTTATTGTAACTCTGGTCTTTCCTAACCACAACGAAAAGCACAAATCTTACAATGAAATTTATTTATTTATTTATTTACTTATTTTTGGAGACTTTTTGCTATAGGGCGTGTGCACTCGCCAGAAAGACAGAGAGAGACAGAGAGACAAAAAGCGAGAAATCACCCCCCAGGGGGATGGCCAGGCTGCAATCCCATCTCCTCCATTCTCCTCTCGGGATCTTGGGCACACACACATATGCGCTCGGCGTGAGTTTAAGCCACCGGGTCTGAGACTCGAACCGCAGTCAACTACATGGGACTCCAGCAACATAGCCATTATGCTAGCTGCTAGTCCCTACAATGAAATTTACAAACAATTATAAAATGAATCTAAGTGGTTTGTTTTCCACTGGGGCGTGGGTCTCACGTAGAAAACATTACACCTGTCTGGGTATAATGTACGTGCCACATAATTGGCAAAGGGATGGGCTTTCAGACGGGGCCTGCCCTGAGCCCGCCTCTGACCCCAGAACCACACATCTGCAGTTTCCTGGAGGGGCCTCTGGATTGCAGCATTCTTTCTAGTGTGGATCTTGGTCATCAAGACAAAGTTTCATTTCTAAGTTAAAGTTGCAGGGCACTCAGGCCAGTGGCGGTGTGGTGGTTATGGTGCCGGACTCCTATGTAGCCAACTGCATTCTGAGTCCCAGACCTGGTGGCTTGAAACTCACACTGGGTTGGGACTAGCAGTTGGCATAATGGCTGTGTCCCTGAACTCCCACATAGTCGACCGTGGTTCGAGTCCCAGGCCCGGTGGCTTAAACTCACTCCGGGCATGTGTGCGTGCCCAAGATCCCGAAAGATGAATGGAGAAGGGATTGTGGCATGGCCATACCCCATGGGGGGTGACTTCTCTCTCTCTTTCTGTCTGGCGTACACACACGCCCTATAGCAAAAACCTCTCCAAAAAAAGAAAAAGAAAAAGAAACTCACACTGGGTATGTGCACATCCACCCTGGGGGGTGGTTTCTCCTCTTTCCTCTCACTCTCTCTCTCCAACAAATGCACACACCTTCCCTATGACAAAAGCCAAAAAAGAAAGTTGCAAGAAACTCAAAATAACCAACCTTTCTTTCTTTCTTTCTTTCTTTCTTTCTTCTTCTTCTTTTTTTTTTTTTTAAATAATTCTTGGGTCCAGTAGGTGGCGTAGTGGTTAAGACACTGGATTCCACATAGTCCACTGCAGCTGGAGTCCCAGCTCTGGCTGCTTGCAACTCACGCCAGGTAACATGTGTGTGCGTGCCCAAGATCCCACAAGGAGAATTTAGGAGAAGGGAATGTGGAGTCACCACTCTCCTGGGGGTGACTTTTTGCTGTCTCTCCAGTGAGAGTACACATCCTGTAGCAAAAATCTTTTTAAAAACGTATTTACTTAATTTTATTTATCATCATTATTGTTATTTTTATTTGCTATAGGGCACATGTGCTTACCAGAGAGAGAGACAGAGAGAGGGAAAGTGAGAACGCAAGCCACCAGGCCTGGGATATGAACTGCTGTTGGCCATGGAGGAGTTCAGTGCCTTGACACGCCCCCTGCTGGCTCAGAATAACGTCTTTCAATGGGCGACTTCTTAGGGCTCTCCACCCTGACTCGTCCTATGGCTTAGAGTCTCAGTCCCTTCTCTTTACAGAGAGGATTCGACTCCAAACTTGAGAGCTAGCTGCACGGGTTAGAGGTGGACATGATCATTTTAATAACACCGCTATGACTGAAGCCCACCGTGAATAGGCACCGTGTACAACCTGGGACGTGCTATAGCACCAGATCCCGCCCCCTGGTCACAGAGCAGGACTCCAGTACCCTTACAGAAAGGGGATCTGCAGCACAGAGTACAACCACGGACAGCCCAGGTCCCACGGCAACTCAGTGGTAACGGGGGTCTATTTCCTAGCACATATTACAAAATAGCCTGACTTAAAATGAATATAGAAATTTATTATGACTTACTTGTTCAGATACCTTTTTTCTCCCCAAATATATATATATATATAAATATATATATATATATATATATAAGAGAGAGAGAGATATTTTACAAATATATATATATATATATATAT
>NW_006159670.1:1538745-1541073 GCF_000334495.1 Tupaia belangeri chinensis | reverse complement strand
GGGATCTTGGGCACGCACGCACACGCGCCTGGCGTGAGTTTAAGCCACCGGGTCTGGGACTCGAACCGTGGTTGACTACATGGGAGTCCAGAGACATAGCCATTATGCTAACTGCTGGTCCCTTGATTTATTTCTTGAAAGAGCAGCACTCCCAGGACCAGCAGTTGGTGTAATGGTTATGTCGCTTGACTCCCACATGGTTGACAGCAGTTCAAGTCCCGGACCCAGTGGCTTAAACTCACGCCGGGCGCGTGTGCATGCATGCCCAAGATCCCAAGAGGAGGATGGAGGAGAAGGGATTGTGGCGTGGCCATCCCCCCTGGGGGGTGATTTCTCACTTTCTGTCTCTCTGTCTCTCTCTGTCTTTCTGGAGAGCACACGCGCCCTATAGCGAAAACCTTTCCAAAAAGAAAAAAGAACGTCACTCCCAGCGGGGTCCTTCTGCGCACTCCTCCCACCCGCCCCACTCCCTGACTCAGACAGCTAGGCGTGTGGACAAGCATGCACACCCCAGGTCACAGGAGCAGGGACATGACGTGGGGCCTCCCGTGTGGCTTCGGCACTGCAGAGCACGGTGCTGCCGCTGCGCTGCGGGGTCGGCCTCCAGTGCGGATCTCACCGTGCCAAGGAAGAGACAGAAAAGCAGCGCGAGCTTCTGTGGCTCGGAAGGGCCCCTCGGAGGTAGCTAAGCTGAAATCTGAGTAGTGGGAAAGAGACAGCCATGCGACGGGAAGGCTGGACAGAAGGCAGGGGCAGGCCAGAGGAGGGAGCCCAGGCGGAGGAGGGAGGCTGGCCGGATCTGCTCCCTGGAGGAAGGCCAATGAGGCACACAGAGTGAGTGAGGGGAGCCCACCTGGAGGGGCAGGTCCCGGCCCGACTGCCGTGAGGAATCTGGGCTTTATTCCAAGTTGGTATGGAAGCTACAGAACATTCTAGATATGCTTAGGTTGTAGCTTTATATTATTTTCATTTTTTTAGAAGAAATTTTTGCTATAAGGCACATGTGCTCACCAGAGAGACAGAAAGATAGAAAGCAAGAAATCACCCCCTGGGGCAATCCCTTCTCCTCCATTCTCCTCTCTGGATCTTGGGCACACATGCACAAATGCCTGGCGTGTTTTAAGCCGCCAGGTCCAGGATTGGAACTGCAGTCTACTACGTGGTAGTCCAGTGACGTAACTATCATGCTAGACCCCTGTCTACAGACAGAATCAAACGTAGAGAATCAAAAGAAGGCACTGGGGGCGGGGAGCAATGGCCGGCCACTTGGCAGATCAGGCGCGGTGGTGGGGACAGGGCTGATGGCGGAAGCACAAAGGAAGCGGAGGGCCTGGGCGTGCCTGGACGAGGGGCAGCGGCCCTGCCGGCCGGAGCAGGCAATGGGCAGGATGTTTCCTACGTAGGCCCGAGGGAGTGTGAGCCTGGGAGGAAGGGCGAGAAGGGAACCAAAGGTCCTTTTTCTTTTTTAAAGTTTATTTATCCCATGAGTGAGAGCGAGAGGAAGAGAGAGCGGTCTGCACCCACGACCCACCCTGACCTCCGCCAGCCCGGCTCTTTGACAGGCTGCCCAGCACACATTGGGGCCTCTCCGTGCCAACCAGCAACCGTGCCCATCGGCCCTCCTCAGAGTCGAGGGTTTATCAGCGGGCCCCGCCCGGCCCCTGGGGTGTATGGGATATCCAGGAATTGCAATGTTTGACCTGGTCCTGGAGGTCACGGGGAGGGCTGGACGGGAATATCTGGGAGTCACTGGTACAAAACTGGTGTTTATTTGTTTTTGAGGTTTTGTCATGGGGCATGTGCGCTTGCTGGAGAGAGACAGAGACAGGGTGAGAGGTGAGAAGTCGCCTCCCAGGGGGATGGCCACACCACAGTTCCTTCTCTTCCATTCCCTCCTGGGATTTTGGGCACACACACACACACACACACACACACCGGCATGAGTTTCTAACCACCAGGTCTGGGACTCAAACTGCAGTCGTCCACACAGGAGTCCAGTGCCCTAACCACCATGCTGACCCCCTAAGTGGTATTTAAAACCATGGACTGCACGGAATCATCTGGGGAGAAGCAACCAGAAGCCCCAAGGCACCTCCGAATTTGGAGCTGGCACAAAGGCAAAGGAAGAAAAAAGAGGCCGAGAGGGAGAAGGCGACATGGCAGGGAGACCCAGAGCTGATGTCAAGACCCTGGAAAGGCCCGTTTCACTCCTGGTCAAAGCCAACGGCCGGGCCCGGTGCTGTGCGTGTGTGTCTGGATCCCAGGGAGGCCGAGCCGAGGAAGTCTGAGAGAGTGAAGTGCAGCTTGAACGAGGGTGGGCGGTGGCGC
>NW_006159670.1:1534573-1538730 GCF_000334495.1 Tupaia belangeri chinensis | reverse complement strand
AAACAGAAAATGGACCACTGGCCTGGCCACCGTGGATGTAACCAGGACGGGCAGTGCCCGGTGGGGACTGAGGTGGCGAGAGCGTGGTGAAGGAGGATGAGTCGAGGGGGCCGAAATGCACCAAGGGAGACAAACTCTGCAAAAAGCTTTGGGGATTGGGGGCAGGTAGTAGTCCGAGGGCCAGGGGTGGGGTCCAGAGAGGCTCCCAGCCCTCTCTCTAAACAGAGCCCTTGGGCAGATCAATGGCCCAGAAAGGAGAGGTCATTGTCTGCACCTGGCCCGGCACCCAGGCGAGCGTGGGCGGCTGGGCGGAGTGAGTGCAGTGTGTTCGGGGCCCCCTCTCTCTGTCTCCCCCTCATAGAAAAAATAATGAATGAACTTTAAAGAAAAAAAAAGGAAAAGGCAAAAGGGCAAGACACAAAACCACAGAGCAAGTACGTGAAGGAACTGGTAAAACAGGTAAGGGACACGTGCCCCACAGGGAGCAGCACGGGCGCCGCCCTGGAGGCCACCGGCTGTGCTTGTTTCTGGGTCGGGAGACGGAGGACGGTTGCCTTGGACCCTCTTCGTTTTCAGCACTGAGCAGTTCTTACCTCTGTGCTAGGAAAGGGTTATTTCACGATTAAATATCCCTACCTGTTCTGCCGAGAGCACGCCCGCTCCCAGACGTCTGGCATGACGCGGAAGTGGAACCGTGAACGTAGTGGGGCGGACAGCGCATGGGCGTTTCCATGGTTCCAGTTACTCGGTCACAAACAACACCAGTGATTCCCTGCAGGTGTACTGGTCCGGGTGTGTGTGCGTGTGTGCATGCATGTGTGTGTGTATCTCTCTGTGTGCGTGCATGCGTGTGTGCATATGTCTGTGTGTGCATGTACTTGCATGTGCGTGTAGGTGTGCATGTGTGCATTGCAGGGCACTGCACAATAACCCACGGTAACTAGTGTGCACTGTACATCTAAAACGAATGCGGACGATGAACCCGCAGCCTTGCTTCCTGCCACAGGCCCTGCCAGCTGTGACAGAAACAGGAAAGGGGGTCAGGAGACATGATCCAGGAAACAAAAGGGCCTGAAAGGTACACAGAAAACGCAGGTGCTTTCCTCTGACTCCTCATCGGGCCACACTTGAAGATGTCTCTTTCCGGGACCAGCAGTTAGCGTAATGGCTATGTCGCTGGACTCCCACGTAGTCGACCATGGTTCGTGTCCCGGACCCAGTGGCTTAAACTCACGCCGGGTGCATGTGCGTGCGTGCCCAAGATCCCGAGAGGAGAATGGAGGAGGAGAAGGGATTGCGGCGTGACCATCCCCCTGGGGGGTGATTTCTCACTTTCTGTCTCTCTGTCTCTCTCTGTCTTTCTGGCGAGCGCACGTGCCCTATAGCAAAAACCTTTCAAAAGAAAAAGATATCTCTTTCCTTTTTTTTCTCTTGAGAGAGTTTTGCTATAGGGTATGTGTGCTTGCTGAAGAGACAAAGTGAGAGCCCCCCCCCCAAGGTGGGTGGCTGCGTCACAATCCCTTCTCCCCCACTCTCTCAGGATTTGGGGGCACACACGCATGCATGGTGTGAGTTTCAACATCCAGATCTGGGACTCAAACTGCAGTTGGCCATCTGGGAGTCCAGGGCCTTAACCACTACACCGCCTGCTGGCCCCAAGATGTCTCTTTTCTTTTAAACTTTTTATTCTATAAAACTGTAAATATACTAACAATGTACGTGTAGTAAATCCTCAAAGACGTGGACAGGAGACCTCATGTCCCAGCACCCAGTCGCAATAACCGTCGATGCTATTATTATTTCTTGCCAGAGGGCCTGTAAGCTTCCCAGAGGGAGGGAGAAGCACCTCCAGTGGGTGTGGTCACGCCACAACCTTTGTCTCTTTTTCTCCGTCCTTTTGGGGTTTGCGCACACAAGCACACGTGCCCAGAATGTTTTCCAAGCTGCCGGGCTGGGATTTGAACCATGGCTGGCCATGTGGGATCCAGCTCTTTGATCCAGGAGGCCATGGGGCTGACCCAATTATCGACATCATTCAGAAGCTTCTTTCTAGGGGCTGACATGGTGGCTGAGGTGCCGGATTCCCAAATGGCCAGCTATGGATGAAGTTCCAGACCCAGAAGCTTGAAAAATCACAATCAATCAATCAATCAATCAATCAATGTTGAAAACAAAAAGAAGAACCTTCTTTCTGATTGCTTATCTTGTACTAGTAAGAAATGCAATACTTCGGGACTAGCAGTTAGCATAATGGCTATGTTGCTGAACTCCCACATAGTCAACCATGGTTCAAGACCCGGACCCAGTGGCTTAAACTCACACTGGGCGTGTGTGCGTGCATGCCCAAGATCCCAAGAGGAGAATGAAGGAGAAAGGATTGTGGCATGGCCATCCCCCCTGGGGGGGGGTATTTCTTGCTTTCTGTCTCTCTCCATCTTTCTAGCGAGCGCATGCGCTCTACAGCAAAAAACCTCAAAAAAAATGCAATACTTATGAATAGGAAAACGATTTTTAAACAATTTTTACATTGAATTTTCTTTTAATGATTGATTTATTTTTTATTCAATTTATTATTCTTCAATTTTGACCAGAGAGTTACAGACAGAGAAAAAGGGAGAATGAGAAAACAAGTCACCAGGTCCGAGACTTGAACTGTGGTTGGCCATGTGGGAGTCCAGCACACTAACCACCATGCCACCTGCCAGTGTCAAACTGAACTTCTTAAAATAGCTTTAAAAAACCTTGCACTAAGCTTTGAAAAGCACCACGTGTCTAAGGCCTGCTGATGTAGTTAACCTTCCTACCCAGTCGCCCCTCCTTTCTAGCATTCATTGTTATGCTTGACCCCGGAAGAACCGAAACAGAGAAAGGAATAAGCTAGGCAGTGTGCAGCAGTGGACAGAACCGTGAGAAGCCAGGACGGCAGTCACTCAGGCCAGCAGCCCCAAAAGGAGCCGGCAGCAGGCTGGGAGGACGTCCCCGTCTCCAGGCTGTGACGCAGGGCTCGTGGCACCACGGAACTGCCACCTGCTCCACTTACCCAAACTGTTGTCGCTGCTCATAGGCCGGGAAGCAATTCTGCCCGCAGCCTCTTTTTTTGGTAAGAGCTGTCTGACTTCACAGAGAGGTCTCTTCCTTCCAAATTTCTCGAACGAGCTGCATGCGGCACCTTGAAAATCCTCAAAGGAGATCCCACTCCCGTCTTTGCCCGGCTGGTCATGACCTCACTCACCACTCTTCCATACTCAGCTGGCGGCAGACCATCAGCAAGTCTTTCTGCAGATGGGAGAAGAGGGTGACAGGCATTTGACCCAGAGAAGTGCTAAAATGGTAAAACGGTACTACTTAGATATATCCACACGGAGACTTATTCAACTTTCTCATTGCTTCTAGAAAAGGAGTAACTACATAAGAAATCTGTTTCATCTGGGTTCTTCTAGACAAAAACCCTATTACTATTTGGAAGGGTGAGGCAACTTTTAATCCTGTCTTCCTTTTCTTCCTGCCTGCTCTCTTGCGACATTGGACACTGACGAGTGTAAAGTTCTTTCTTCACATCTGAAGAATGTAGCGCTGTAGTTTCACAGTAAGATAAAGTTTCAGAACATAGAAAAGACATTGTTTCAACTTTTGGCAATGTTGAACATGCCTCTAGTTGTAGAAGAACAAAGGTTTTGGCAAGCTTGATTTTCAGCTAACTGTAGGTCATCTTTAAAAGTTATTTAATCTCATGGCCGGCAGGTGGTATTGTGGTAAAGGGTGCTAGATTCCCACCTGGCTGACTGCAGTTTGAGTCTCGGACCTGGCGGCTTGCTTTCTCACTTTCCCTGTCTCTCTGGTCAAATTGAACAAAAATTAATAATAATAAATGGAATTAAATAAATCTTTAAAAAAAGTTATTTAATCTCAACTTGCATGATTCAGTGCTTACCTCCCTCTGTTTTTTCCTGATTTTCCTTGAGTATTTTCTACCTTTCTATTAACGAATAGTAACTCCTAAGACTTAGAACACTGATCAAAATCCCAAATGCTTTTCAAGACAAGACATAACATAAATGTATAATGTGGGTGGAGTTGAGACAAGAGGGATTGTAGATGGGGTCGGTGGCTACCCTAGAGAGTGTATCCAGTCTAAGGGTCTCTAATGGGGCCAGCAG
>NW_006159670.1:1528778-1534266 GCF_000334495.1 Tupaia belangeri chinensis | reverse complement strand
CCCGGACCCAGTGGCTTAAACTCACGCCGGGTGCATGTGCGTGCGTGCCCAAGATCCCGAGAGGAGAATGGAGGAGGAGAAGGGATTGCGGCGTGACCATCCCCCTGGGGGGTGATTTCTCACTTTCTGTCTCTCTGTCTCTCTCTGTCTTTCTGGCGAGCGCACGTGCCCTATAGCAAAAACCTTTCAAAAGAAAAAGATATCTCTTTCCTTTTTTTTCTCTTGAGAGAGTTTTGCTATAGGGTATGTGTGCTTGCTGAAGAGACAAAGTGAGAGCCCCCCCCCCAAGGTGGGTGGCTGCGTCACAATCCCTTCTCCCCCACTCTCTCAGGATTTGGGGGCACACACGCATGCATGGTGTGAGTTTCAACATCCAGATCTGGGACTCAAACTGCAGTTGGCCATCTGGGAGTCCAGGGCCTTAACCACTACACCGCCTGCTGGCCCCAAGATGTCTCTTTTCTTTTAAACTTTTTATTCTATAAAACTGTAAATATACTAACAATGTACGTGTAGTAAATCCTCAAAGACGTGGACAGGAGACCTCATGTCCCAGCACCCAGTCGCAATAACCGTCGATGCTATTATTATTTCTTGCCAGAGGGCCTGTAAGCTTCCCAGAGGGAGGGAGAAGCACCTCCAGTGGGTGTGGTCACGCCACAACCTTTGTCTCTTTTTCTCCGTCCTTTTGGGGTTTGCGCACACAAGCACACGTGCCCAGAATGTTTTCCAAGCTGCCGGGCTGGGATTTGAACCATGGCTGGCCATGTGGGATCCAGCTCTTTGATCCAGGAGGCCATGGGGCTGACCCAATTATCGACATCATTCAGAAGCTTCTTTCTAGGGGCTGACATGGTGGCTGAGGTGCCGGATTCCCAAATGGCCAGCTATGGATGAAGTTCCAGACCCAGAAGCTTGAAAAATCACAATCAATCAATCAATCAATCAATCAATGTTGAAAACAAAAAGAAGAACCTTCTTTCTGATTGCTTATCTTGTACTAGTAAGAAATGCAATACTTCGGGACTAGCAGTTAGCATAATGGCTATGTTGCTGAACTCCCACATAGTCAACCATGGTTCAAGACCCGGACCCAGTGGCTTAAACTCACACTGGGCGTGTGTGCGTGCATGCCCAAGATCCCAAGAGGAGAATGAAGGAGAAAGGATTGTGGCATGGCCATCCCCCCTGGGGGGGGGTATTTCTTGCTTTCTGTCTCTCTCCATCTTTCTAGCGAGCGCATGCGCTCTACAGCAAAAAACCTCAAAAAAAATGCAATACTTATGAATAGGAAAACGATTTTTAAACAATTTTTACATTGAATTTTCTTTTAATGATTGATTTATTTTTTATTCAATTTATTATTCTTCAATTTTGACCAGAGAGTTACAGACAGAGAAAAAGGGAGAATGAGAAAACAAGTCACCAGGTCCGAGACTTGAACTGTGGTTGGCCATGTGGGAGTCCAGCACACTAACCACCATGCCACCTGCCAGTGTCAAACTGAACTTCTTAAAATAGCTTTAAAAAACCTTGCACTAAGCTTTGAAAAGCACCACGTGTCTAAGGCCTGCTGATGTAGTTAACCTTCCTACCCAGTCGCCCCTCCTTTCTAGCATTCATTGTTATGCTTGACCCCGGAAGAACCGAAACAGAGAAAGGAATAAGCTAGGCAGTGTGCAGCAGTGGACAGAACCGTGAGAAGCCAGGACGGCAGTCACTCAGGCCAGCAGCCCCAAAAGGAGCCGGCAGCAGGCTGGGAGGACGTCCCCGTCTCCAGGCTGTGACGCAGGGCTCGTGGCACCACGGAACTGCCACCTGCTCCACTTACCCAAACTGTTGTCGCTGCTCATAGGCCGGGAAGCAATTCTGCCCGCAGCCTCTTTTTTTGGTAAGAGCTGTCTGACTTCACAGAGAGGTCTCTTCCTTCCAAATTTCTCGAACGAGCTGCATGCGGCACCTTGAAAATCCTCAAAGGAGATCCCACTCCCGTCTTTGCCCGGCTGGTCATGACCTCACTCACCACTCTTCCATACTCAGCTGGCGGCAGACCATCAGCAAGTCTTTCTGCAGATGGGAGAAGAGGGTGACAGGCATTTGACCCAGAGAAGTGCTAAAATGGTAAAACGGTACTACTTAGATATATCCACACGGAGACTTATTCAACTTTCTCATTGCTTCTAGAAAAGGAGTAACTACATAAGAAATCTGTTTCATCTGGGTTCTTCTAGACAAAAACCCTATTACTATTTGGAAGGGTGAGGCAACTTTTAATCCTGTCTTCCTTTTCTTCCTGCCTGCTCTCTTGCGACATTGGACACTGACGAGTGTAAAGTTCTTTCTTCACATCTGAAGAATGTAGCGCTGTAGTTTCACAGTAAGATAAAGTTTCAGAACATAGAAAAGACATTGTTTCAACTTTTGGCAATGTTGAACATGCCTCTAGTTGTAGAAGAACAAAGGTTTTGGCAAGCTTGATTTTCAGCTAACTGTAGGTCATCTTTAAAAGTTATTTAATCTCATGGCCGGCAGGTGGTATTGTGGTAAAGGGTGCTAGATTCCCACCTGGCTGACTGCAGTTTGAGTCTCGGACCTGGCGGCTTGCTTTCTCACTTTCCCTGTCTCTCTGGTCAAATTGAACAAAAATTAATAATAATAAATGGAATTAAATAAATCTTTAAAAAAAGTTATTTAATCTCATGGCCGGCAGGTGGTATTGTGGTAAAGGGTGCTAGATTCCCACCTGGCTGACTGCAGTTTGAGTCTCGGACCTGGCGGCTTGCTTTCTCACTTTCCCTGTCTCTCTGGTCAAATTGAACAAAAATTAATAATAATAAATGGAATTAAATAAATCTTTAAAAAAAGTTATTTAATCTCATGGCCGGCAGGTGGTATTGTGGTAAAGGGTGCTAGATTCCCACCTGGCTGACTGCAGTTTGAGTCTCGGACCTGGCGGCTTGCTTTCTCACTTTCCCTGTCTCTCTGGTCAAATTGAACAAAAATTAATAATAATAAATGGAATTAAATAAATCTTTAAAAAAAGTTATTTAATCTCAACTTGCATGATTCAGTGCTTACCTCCCTCTGTTTTTTCCTGATTTTCCTTGAGTATTTTCTACCTTTCTATTAACGAATAGTAACTCCTAAGACTTAGAACACTGATCAAAATCCCAAATGCTTTTCAAGACAAGACATAACATAAATGTATAATGTGGGTGGAGTTGAGACAAGAGGGATTGTAGATGGGGTCGGTGGCTACCCTAGAGAGTGTATCCAGTCTAAGGGTCTCTAATGGGGCCAGCAGCTGGCATATGGCTAATGTTCTGCACTCCCACATGGCCAAGCGCAGTTCAAGCCCTGCGCCCGGTGGCTTGGAAATCATGTCAGGTACACGTGTGCGTGTGCCCGGGATCCCACGAAGAGCATGGAGGAAAACTGTGCTGTGGCCCTTCCTCCCCAGGGATTTCTTACTGTGTGTCTCTCTGGTGAGTGCATACACCCCATGGCAAAGAGAGAGAGAGAGAGAAAGTCACCCACTGTGCTGTCCGGCTGTCGTTCCCAGGGTGCCAGCAGGAGCCCTGACGTGCAAGTCGTCCTCGGGAAGGATCATGTTCACTCGTCCCAACTCTTAGTCTCGGTAGAGGTGGAATAGTGAGAGAGCCGGCCGGGACGGCAGGCAGTCCCCGGTCAGAACGGCCGGCCAGCTCCCTTCTCAGCCACCCCGACAGCCAGTCCTCCCCAGGACGCGGCTACTTCGATGCCTCTGGAACATCAAGCCGAACCAGGGCAGCAGGCCTGCCTCACGGTCAGCGTGGCTGCCATCTCCCCAAGCTCCCAGGCTCGTACAACTATCGACTTTTTTCTTTAGTTTATTGATTTATTTCTTCAGAGAGAGAGAGAGAGAGTGCACAGTCCCCCAGGACCTTGACCCACGTCCCACTCCCAACTCGGCCAGCCCTGGGTCACCGGCACAGTGCACCTGGAGTCTCAGCGTGTCTCGAGGGGCAGCTGTGAACCGGACCCTCCTCTGGGGGAGGCCCCAACACTCAATACCCTCTCGGTCACTCCACTGCGCCTCCCGTCCCCACTCGCTCCGCAAGTCTCCATTTTTTAGTCAAATTTCTGTTGGTCTTGTCCTTGAAATGTTCTTATATTTACTTTTTGAAAAATAACTCATTTTGGGGGCCAGCAGGTGGCATAGTGGTTAGGGCGCTGGACTCCCACACAGCCGGCCATGGCTTGAGTCCTAGACCTGGTGGTTTCAAAATCACGCTGGTGTGCGTGTGCGGGCTCCAAATCCCAGAGGACGGCTGAGAAGGGATTCCTGGGTGGCCGTCCCCCGGGCAGCGATTTCTCACTCACCCCCTGTCTCTTTCTGGCGAGCACATGTGCCCTATGGCAAAAGCCTTTTAAACATTTTTGCTTTCATTTCATTTTTAAAAAAATGTTCTAAAGTTTATTTACACTGGAGCGAGCCCGTGGTGGGCAGCGCAGGCACTAAACTCCCACATTGTGGACCATGGTTTGAATCCTGACATGATGGCTTGAAATCACGCTGAGCGTGTGTGTGCGTGCCCGCAGTCCTGAGAGGAGAGTGGAGGAGAAGGGACTGCAGTGTGGCCACCCCCGGGGAGTTCTCACTTTCCCTCTCGCTTTCTGTTTCTCTCTAACAAGTGCATGTGCCTTATGGCAAAGACCTTAAAAAAAGTTCATATCTTCTATGAATGAGAGAGACAAAGGAGAGACAGAGACAGAGGTACGAGAGCAGGTCATGCCATCCCCCATCGCCAGCACGGCCGGCCCAGGTCATGGGCATACATGTACCCGGCGTGCCCACCTCCGAGTGCCGCGTTACACGTGCCACCGCTGTCCCCCCTTTTCCTCCTCCTTCACGTACTTTCCCAAAGCGTAGCAGTCTCCAGGACGTTCTCAGCGCATGCCGGCCTGTGGTACAGGTCCTTGTAGGGTAGTACCAGGCTTCGGCCGGCCGGTCCATTCTCATGCTTCATTAACAACTCTTACACATCCCCACTTTCTTTAAAATTAAAATTGTATTAATTATTATTTTTTTTTTAATTTGCTATAGCGCACCTACCAGAGAGAGACAGAGAGAGAGACAGGGAAAGTAAGAAAGCAAGCTGCCAGGTCCAGGACTTGAACCATGGTCAGCCATGTGGGAGTCCAGTGCCTTAACCACCACCACCTGCTGGCCCAATCACATGTTTTCTTTTCTTTTTTTGAGAGGTTTTTGTTATAGGGCACGTGCACTTGCCAGAAAGAGAGAGACAGAGAGACAGAAAGCGAGAAGTCACCCCCAGGGGGGATAGCCACGCCGCAATCCCTTCTCCTCCATTCTCCTCTTGGGATCTTGGGCATGCATGCACACGTGCCCAGCATGAGTTTAAGCCACCGGGTCCGAGCTCGAACCGTGGTCGACAACACAGGAGTCCAGCGACCTAGCCATTACGGCAACTGCTGGGCCCGACAT